>NC_081790.1:21060063-21377563 GCF_963082965.1 Carassius carassius | reverse complement strand
GATAGATAGATAGATAGATAGATAGATAGATAAGGTTTGAAGATAGATAGATAGATAGATAGATAGATAGATAGATAGATAGATAGATAGATAGATAGATAGATAGATAGATAGATAGATAGATAGATAGATAGATAGATAGATAGATAGAAAAGGTTTGAAGATAGATAGATAGATAGATAGATAGATAGATAGATAGATAGATAGATAGATAGATAGAAAAGGTTTGAAGATAGATAGATAGATAGATAGATAGATAGATAGATAGATAGATAGATAGATAGATAGATAGATAGATAGATATATAGATAGATAGATAGATAGATAGATAGATAGAAAAGGTTTGAAGATAGATAGATAGATAGATAGATAGATAGATAGATAGATAGATAGATAGATAGAAAAGGTTTGAAGATAGATAGATAGATAGATAGATAGATAGATAGATAGATAGATAGATAGATAGATAGATAGATAAGGTTTGAAGATAGATAGATAGATAGATAGATAGATAGATAGATAGATAGATAGATAGATAGATAGATAGATAGATAGATAGATAGAAAGAAAAGGTTTGAAGATAGATAGATAGATAGATAGATAGATAGATAGATAGATAGATAGATAGATAGATAGATAGATAGAAAAGGTTTGAAGATAGATAGATAGATAGATAGATAGATAGATAGATAGATAGATAGATAGATAGATAGATAGAAAAGGTTTGAAGATAGATAGATAGATAGATAGATAGATAGATAGATAGATAGATAGATAGATAGATAAGGTTTGAAGATAGATAGATAGATAGATAGATAGATAGATAGATAGATAGATAGATAGATAGATAGATAGAAAAGGTTTGAAGATAGATAGATAGATATAGATAGATAGATAGATAGATAGATAGAAAAGGTTTGAAGATAGATAGATAGATAGATAGATAGATAGATAGATAGATAGATAGATAGATAGATAGATAGATAGATAGATAGATAGATAGAAAAGGTTTTAAGATAGATAGATAGATAGATAGATAGATAGATAGATAGATAGATAGATAGATAGATAGATAGATAGATAGATAGATAGATAGATAGAAAAGGTTTGAAGATAGATAGATAGATAGATAGATAGATAGATAGATAGATAGATAGATAGATAGATAGATAGATAGAAAAGGTTTGAAGATAGATAGATAGATAGATAGATAGATAGATAGATAGATAGATAGATAGATAAGGTTTGAAGATAGATAGATAGATAGATAGATAGATAGATAGATAGATAGATAGATAGATAGATAGATAGATAGATAGATAGAAAAGGTTTGAAGATAGATAGATAGATAGATAGATAGATAGATAGATAGATAGATAGATAGATAGATAGATAGATAGAAAAGGTTTGAAGATAGATAGATAGATAGATAGATAGATAGATAGATAGATAGATAGATAGATATATAGATATATAGATAGATAGATAGATAGATAGATAGATAGATAGAAAAGGTTTGAAGATAGATAGATAGATAGATAGATAGATAGATAGATAGATAGATAGATAGATAGATAGATAGATAGATAGATAAGGTTTGAAGATAGATAGATAGATAGATAGATAGATAGATAGATAGATAGATAGATAGATAGATAGATAGATAGATAGATAGATAGATAGAAAAGGTTTGAAGATAGATAGATAGATAGATAGATAGATAGATAGATAGATAGATAGATAGATAGATAGATAGATAGATAGATAGAAGGTTTGAAGATAGATAGATAGATAGATAGATAGATAGATAGATAGATAGATAGATAGATAAGGTTTGAAGATAGATAGATAGATAGATAGATAGATAGATAGATAGATAGATAGATAGATAGATAGATAGATAGATAGATAGAAAAGGTTTGAAGATAGATAGATAGATAGATAGATAGATAGATAGATAGATAGATAAGGTTTGAAGATAGATAGATAGATAGATAGATAGATAGATAGATAGATAGATAGATAGATAGATAGATAGATAGATAGATAGATAGAAAGAAAAGGTTTGAAGATAGATAGAGAGATAGATAGATAGATAGATAGATAGATAGATAGATAGATAGATAGAAAAGGTTTGAAGATAGATAGATAGATAGATAGATAGATAGATAGATAGATAGATAGATAGATAGATAGATAGATAGATAGATAGATAGAAAAGGTTTGAAGATAGATAGATAGATAGATAGATAGATAGATAGATAGATAGATAGATAGATAGATAGAAAGAAAAGGTTTTAAGATAGATAGATAGATAGATAGATAGATAGATAGATAGATAGATAGATAGATAGATAGATAGATAGATAGAAAAGGTTTGAAGATAGATAGATAGATAGATAGATAGATAGATAGATAGATAGATAGATAGATAGATAGATAGATAGATAGATAGATAGATAGATAGATAGATAGATAGATGGATAGATAGATAGATAGAAAGAAAAGGTTTTAAGATAGATAGATAGATAGATAGATAGATAGATAGATAGATAGATAGATAGATAGATAGATATATAAGGTTTGAAGATAGATAGATAGATAGATAGATAGATAGATAGATAGATAGATAGATAGATAGATAGATAGAAAAGGTTTGAAGATAGATAGATAGATATATAGATAGATAGATAGATAGATAGATAGATAGATAGATAGATAGACAGATAGATAGATAGATAGATAAGGTTTGAAGATAGATGACTAGCATGCGACTAGCATCTTGTTAGCATATTGCTAGCATGATTTTAGCATGATTAGCATGTGACTGACATGTTGCTAACATGATTTTAGCATTATTAGCATGTTGCTAGCACGATTTTAGCATGATTAACATGTTTTTAGAATGTTTCTAGCATGACTAGCATGCGACTAGCATGTTGGTAGCATGATTTTAGTATGATTAGCATGTTGCTAGCATGTTTCTAGCATGATTAGCATGTTGTTAGCATTTCACTAGCATATTTCTAGCATGACTATCATGCGAATAGCATGTTGTTAGCATGATTTTAGCATGATTAGCATATTATTAGGATAGATAGATAGATAGATAGATAGATAGATAGATAGATAGATAGATAGATAGATAGATAGATAGATAGATAGAAAAGGTTTGAAGATAGATAGATAGATAGATAGATAGATAGATAGATAGATAGAAAAGGTTTGAAGATAGATAGATAGATAGATAGATAGATAGATAGATAGATAGATAGATAGATAGATAGATAAGGTTTGAAGATAGATAGATAGATAGATAGATAGATAGATAGATAGATAGATAGATAGATAGATAGATAGATAGATAGAAAGAAAAGGTTTGAAGATAGATAGATAGATAGATAGATAGAAAAGGTTTGAAGATAGATAGATAGATAGATAGATAGATAGATAGATAGATAGATAGATAGATAGATAGATAGATAGATAGATAGATAGATAGATAGAAAAGGTTTGAAGATAGATAGATAGATAGATAGATAGATAGATAGATAGATAGAAAAGGTTTGAAGATAGATAGATAGATAGATAGATAGATAGATAGATAGATAGATAGATAGATAGATAGATAGATAGATAGATAGATAGATAGATAGATAGATAAGGTTTGAAGATAGATAGATAGATAGATAGATAGATAGATAGATAGATAGATAGATAGATAGATAGATAGATAGATAGATAGATAGATAGATAGATAGATAGAAAGAAAAGGTTTGAAGATAGATAGATAGATAGATAGATAGATAGATAGATAGATAGATAGATAGATAGATAGATAGATAGATAGATAGATAGATAGAAGGTTTGAAGATAGATAGATAGATAGATAGATAGATAGATAGATAGATAGATAGATAGATAGATAGATAGAAAAGGTTTGAAGATAGATAGATAGATAGATAGATAGATAGATAGATAGATAAGGTTTGAAGATAGATAGATAGATAGATAGATAGATAGATAGATAGAAAAGGTTTGAAGATAGATAGATAGATATAGATAGATAGATAGATAGATAGATAGAAAAGGTTTGAAGATAGATAGATAGATAGATAGATAGATAGATAGATAGATAGATAGATAGATAGATAGATAGATAGATAGATAGATAGATAGATAGATAGATAGAAAGAAAAGGTTTTAAGATAGATAGATAGATAGATAGATAGATAGATAGATAGATAGATAGATAGAAAAGGTTTGAAGATAGATAGATAGATAGATAGATAGATAGATAGATAGATAGATAGATAGATAGATAGATAGAAAAGGTTTGAAGATAGATAGATAGATAGATAGATAGATAGATAGATAGATAGATAGATAGATAGATAGATAAGGTTTGAAGATAGATAGATAGATAGATAGATAGATAGATAGATAGATAGATAGATAGATAGATAGATAGATAGATAGATAGATAGATAGATAGATAGAAAAGGTTTGAAGATAGATAGATAGATAGATAGATAGATAGATAGATAGATAGATAGATAGAAAAGGTTTGAAGATAGATAGATAGATAGATAGATAGATAGATAGATAGATAGATAGATAGATAGATAGATAGATAGATATATAGATATATAGATAGATAGATAGATAGATAGATAGATAGAAAAGGTTTGAAGATAGATAGATAGATAGATAGATAGATAGATAGATAGATAGATAGAAAAGGTTTGAAGATAGATAGATAGATAGATAGATAGATAGATAGATAGATAGATAGATAGATAGATAGATAGATAAGGTTTGAAGATAGATAGATAGATAGATAGATAGATAGATAGATAGATAGATAGATAGATAGATAGATAGATAGATAGATAGAAAGAAAAGGTTTGAAGATAGATAGATAGATAGATAGATAGATAGATAGATAGATAGATAGATAGATAGATAGATAGATAGAAAAGGTTTGAAGATAGATAGATAGATAGATAGATAGATAGATAGATAGATAGATAGATAGATAGATAGAAAAGGTTTGAAGATAGATAGATAGATAGATAGATAGATAGATAGATAGATAGATAGATAGATAGATAAGGTTTGAAGATAGATAGATAGATAGATAGATAGATAGATAGATAGATAGATAGATAGATAGATAGAAAAGGTTTGAAGATAGATAGATAGATATAGATAGATAGATAGATAGATAGATAGAAAAGGTTTGAAGATAGATAGATAGATAGATAGATAGATAGATAGATAGATAGATAGATAGATAGATAGATAGATAGATAGAAAAGGTTTTAAGATAGATAGATAGATAGATAGATAGATAGATAGATAGATAGATAGATAGATAGATAGATAGATAGATAGATAGATAGATAGATAGAAAAGGTTTGAAGATAGATAGATAGATAGATAGATAGATAGATAGATAGATAGATAGATAGATAGATAGATAGATAGATAGATAGATAGAAAAGGTTTGAAGATAGATAGATAGATAGATAGATAGATAGATAGATAGATAGATAGATAAGGTTTGAAGATAGATAGATAGATAGATAGATAGATAGATAGATAGATAGATAGATAGATAGATAGATAGATAGATAGAAAAGGTTTGAAGATAGATAGATAGATAGATAGATAGATAGATAGATAGATAGATAGATAGATAGATAGATAGATAGAAAAGGTTTGAAGATAGATAGATAGATAGATAGATAGATAGATAGATAGATAGATAGATAGATAGATAGATATATAGATATATAGATAGATAGATAGATAGATAGATAGATAGATAGAAAAGGTTTGAAGATAGATAGATAGATAGATAGATAGATAGATAGATAGATAGATAGATAGATAGATAGATAGATAGATAGATAGATAGATAGATAAGGTTTGAAGATAGATAGATAGATAGATAGATAGATAGATAGATAGATAGATAGATAGATAGATAGATAGATAGATAGATAGATAGATAGATAGAAAAGGTTTGAAGATAGATAGATAGATAGATAGATAGATAGATAGATAGATAGATAGATAGATAGATAGAAAAGGTTTGAAGATAGATAGATAGATAGATAGATAGATAGATAGATAGATAGATAGATAGATAGATAGATAAGGTTTGAAGATAGATAGATAGATAGATAGATAGATAGATAGATAGATAGATAGATAGATAGATAGATAGATAGATAGATAGATAGATAGATAGATAGATAGATAGAAAAGGTTTGAAGATAGATAGATAGATAGATAGATAGATAGATAGATAGATAGATAAGGTTTGAAGATAGATAGATAGATAGATAGATAGATAGATAGATAGATAGATAGATAGATAGATAGATAGATAGATAGATAGATAGATAGATAGATAGATAGAAAGAAAAGGTTTGAAGATAGATAGAGAGATAGATAGATAGATAGATAGATAGATAGATAGATAGATAGATAGAAAAGGTTTGAAGATAGATAGATAGATAGATAGATAGATAGATAGATAGATAGATAGATAGATAGATAGATAGATAGATAGATAGATAGAAAAGGTTTGAAGATAGATAGATAGATAGATAGATAGATAGATAGATAGATAGATAGATAGATAGATAGATAGATAGATAGAAAGAAAAGGTTTTAAGATAGATAGATAGATAGATAGATAGATAGATAGATAGATAGATAGATAGATAGATAGATAGATAGATAGATAGAAAAGGTTTGAAGATAGATAGATAGATAGATAGATAGATAGATAGATAGATAGATAGATAGATAGATAGATAGATAGATAGATAGATAGATAGATAGATAGATAGATAGATAGATGGATAGATAGATAGATAGAAAGAAAAGGTTTTAAGATAGATAGATAGATAGATAGATAGATAGATAGATAGATAGATAGATAGATAGATAGATAGATAGATAGATATATAAGGTTTGAAGATAGATAGATAGATAGATAGATAGATAGATAGATAGATAGATAGATAGATAGATAGATAGATAGATAGAAAAGGTTTGAAGATAGATAGATAGATATATAGATAGATAGATAGATAGATAGATAGATAGATAGATAGATAGACAGATAGATAGATAGATAGATAAGGTTTGAAGATAGATGACTAGCATGCGACTAGCATCTTGTTAGCATATTGCTAGCATGATTTTAGCATGATTAGCATGTGACTGACATGTTGCTAACATGATTTTAGCATTATTAGCATGTTGCTAGCACGATTTTAGCATGATTAACATGTTTTTAGAATGTTTCTAGCATGACTAGCATGCGACTAGCATGTTGGTAGCATGATTTTAGTATGATTAGCATGTTGCTAGCATGTTTCTAGCATGATTAGCATGTTGTTAGCATTTCACTAGCATATTTCTAGCATGACTATCATGCGAATAGCATGTTGTTAGCATGATTTTAGCATGATTAGCATATTATTAGGATAGATAGATAGATAGATAGATAGATAGATAGATAGATAGATAGATAGATAGATAGATAGATAGATAGAAAAGGTTTGAAGATAGATAGATAGATAGATAGATAGATAGATAGATAGATAGAAAAGGTTTGAAGATAGATAGATAGATAGATAGATAGATAGATAGATAGATAGATAGATAGATAGATAGATAGATAGATAAGGTTTGAAGATAGATAGATAGATAGATAGATAGATAGATAGATAGATAGATAGATAGATAGATAGATAGATAGATAGATAGATAGAAAGAAAAGGTTTGAAGATAGATAGATAGATAGATAGATAGATAGATAGATAGATAGATAGATAGATAGATAGATAGATAGATAGAAAAGGTTTGAAGATAGATAGATAGATAGATAGATAGATAGATAGATAGATAGATAGATAGATAGATAGAAAAGGTTTGAAGATAGATAGATAGATAGATAGATAGATAGATAGATAGATAGATAGATAGAAAGAAAAGGTTTTAAGATAGATAGATAGATAGATAGATAGATAGATATATAAGGTTTGAAGATAGATAGATAGATAGATAGATAGATAGATAGATAGATAGATAGATAGATAGATAGATAGAAAAGGTTTGAAGATAGATAGATAGATAGATAGATAGATAGATAGATAGATAGATAGACAGATAGATAGATAGATAGATAGATAAGGTTTGAAGATAGATGACTAGCATGCGACTAGCATCTTGTTAGCATATTGCTAGCATGATTTTAGCATGATTAGCATGTGACTGACATGTTGCTAACATGATTTTAGCATTATTAGCATGTTGCTAGCATGATTTTAGCATGATTAACATGTTTTTAGAATGTTTCTAGCATGACTAGCATGCGACTAGCATGTTGGTAGCATGATTTTAGTATGATTAGCATGTTGCTAGCATGTTTCTAGCATGATTAGCATGTTGTTAGCATTTTACTAGCATATTTCTAGCATGACTAGCATGCGAATAGCATGTTGCTAGCATGATTTTAGCATGATTAGCATATTATTAGGATAGATAGATAGATAGATAGATAGATAGATAGATAGATAGATAGATAGATAGAAAAGGTTTGAAGATAGATAGATAGATAGATAGATAGATAGATAGATAGATAGATAGATAGAAAAGGTTTGAAGATAGATAGATAGATAGATAGATAGATAGATAGATAGATAGATAGATAGATAGATAGATAGATAGATAGATAGATAGATAGATAGAAAAGGTTTGAAGATAGATAGATAGATAGATAGATAGATAGATAGATAGATAGATAGATAGATAGATAGATAGATAGATAGATAGATAGATAGATAGAAAAGGTTTGAAGATAGATAGATAGATAGATAGATAGATAGATAGATAGATAGATAGATAGATAGATAAGGTTTGAAGATAGATAGATAGATAGATAGATAGATAGATAGATAGATAGATAGATAGATAGATAGATAGATAGATAGATAGATAGATAGATAGAAAGAAAAGGTTTGAAGATAGATAGATAGATAGATAGATAGATAGATAGATAGATAGATAGATAGATAGAAAAGGTTTGAAGATAGATAGATAGATAGATAGATAGATAGATAGATAGATAGATAGATAGATAGATAGATAGATAGATAGATAGATATAGATAGATAGATAGAAAAGGTTTGAAGATAGATAGATAGATAGATAGATAGATAGATAGATAGATAGATAGATAGATAGATAGATAAGGTTTGAAGATAGATAGATAGATAGATAGATAGATAGATAGATAGATAGATAGATAGATAGATAGATAGATAGATAGATAGATAGATAGAAAAGGTTTGAAGATAGATAGATAGATAGATAGATAGATAGATAGATAGAAAAGGTTTGAAGATATATAGATAGATAGATAGATAGATAGATAGATAGATAGATAGATAGATAGATAGATAGATAGATAGATAGATAGATAGAAAGAAAAGGTTTTAAGATAGATAGATAGATAGATAGATAGATAGATAGATAGATAGAAAAGGTTTGAAGATAGATAGATAGATAGATAGATAGATAGATAGATAGATAGATAGATAGATAGATAGATAGATAGATAGATAGATAGATAGATAGATAGAAAGAAAAGCTTTTAAGATAGATAGATAGATAGATAGATAGATATATAAGGTTTGAAGATAGATAGATAGATAGATAGATAGATAGATAGATAGATAGATAGATAGATAGATAGATAGAAAAGGTTTGAAGATAGATAGATAGATAGATAGATAGATAGATAGATAGATAGATAGATAGATAGATAGATAGATAGATAGATAGATAGAAAAGGTTTGAAGATAGATAGATAGATAGATAGATAGATAGATAGATAGATAGATAGATAGATAGATAGATAGAAAAGGTTTGAAGATAGATAGATAGATAGATAGATAGATAGATAGATAGATAGATAGATAGATAAGGTTTGAAGATAGATAGATAGATAGATAGATAGATAGATAGATAGATAGATAGATAGATAGATAGATAGATAGATAGATAGATAGATAGATAGAAAGAAAAGGTTTGAAGATAGATAGATAGATAGATAGATAGATAGATAGATAGATAGAAAAGGTTTGAAGATAGATAGATAGATAGATAGATAGATAGATAGATAGATAGATAGATAGATAGATATAGATAGATAGATAGAAAAGGTTTGAAGATAGATAGATAGATAGATAGATAGATAGATAGATAGATAGATAGATAGATAGATAGATAGATAGATAAGGTTTGAAGATAGATAGATAGATAGATAGATAGATAGATAGAAAAGGTTATGTTCCTAGGAGTCCATAACAATGTTAACCATGTAACTTCCTGTAACCAGCAGGTGGCGCTATGACTATTACTGAATTTGGCCATGGGTGTTTGTTCAGGACAGAACACCTATCACACGTGTGAAGTTTGGGGACAGATTGGACATTGCTTGCCTGATTTACAGCAACTTCCTGTTTCACTGCAATAATATGATGCTTTAGCACTTAGCTTATTGTTGCTAGCATGTATTAGTAGGTTACTAGCATGTTGCCAGCTTATTTAACACTTGTTGGCACTTTTTAATATGTTCCTAGGAGTCCATAACTGTGTTAACCATGTCACTTCCTGTTACGAGCAGGTGGCGCTATGACTATAACTGAATTTGGTCATGGGTGTTTGTTCAGGACAGAACACCCATCACACGTGTGAAGTTTGGGGCAGATCGGACATTGCTTGCCTGAGTTAGAGCAACTTAGTGTTTCATTGCATTAGTAGCATGCTTTAGCACATAGCTAAATGTTGCTAGCATGTATTAGCATGCTTATAAAATTTTCCCAGCCTATTTAACCCTTGTTGATGCCTTTTATCATTTTGCAAGGAGTCCATAACAGTGTTCAACATGCCACTTCCTGTTGCCAGCAGGTGGCACTATGAATATAATCAAATATGGGCATGTTGATGTGTTCAAGACAGGACTCTTGTCAAACGTTTGAAGTTTGAGGCAGATCGGACATTGCTTGCATTAGTTACAGCAAATTCCTTTTTCACTGCATCACTAGCATGCTTTAGCATTTAGCTAAGTGTTGCTAGCATGTATTGATATGTTTCTAGCATGTTGCCAGCCTTTTTTAACACTTGTTGACACTTTTTAATATGTTCCTAGGAGTCCATAACAATGTTAACCATGTAACTTCCTGTTACCAGCAGGTGGCGCTATGACTATTACTGAATTTGGTCATGGGTGTTTGTTCAGGACAGAACACCCATCACACGTGTGAAGTTTGGGGACAGATTGGACATTGCTTGCCTGATTTACAGCAACTTCCTGTTTCACTGCAATAATATGATGCTTTAGCACTTAGCTAATTGTTGCTAGCATGTATTAGTAGGTTACTAGCATATTGCCAGCTAATTTAACACTTGTTGGCACTTTTTAATATATTCCTAGGAGTCCATAACTGTGTTAACCATGTCACTTTCTGTTACCAGCAGGTGGCGCTATGACTATAACTGCATTTGGTCATGGGTGTTTGTTCAGGACAGAACACCCATAACACGTGTGAAGTTTGGGGCAGATCAGACATTGCTTGCCTGAGTTACAGCAACTTCCTGTTTCACTGCATTAGTAGCATGCTTTAGCACATAGCTAAATGTTGCTAGCATGTATTAGCATGCTTATAAAATTTTCCCAGCCTATTTAACCCTTGTTGATCCCTTTTATTATTTTGCAAGGAGTCTATAACAGTGTTAAACATGCCACTTCCTGTTGCCAGCAGGTGGTACTATGAACATAATCAAATATGGGCATGTTGATGTGTTCAAGACAGGACTCTTGTCAAACGTTTGAAGTTTGAGGCAGATCGGACATTGCTTGCATCAGTTACAGCAAATTCCTTTTTCACTGCATCACTAGCATGCTTTAGCATTTAGCTAAGTGTTGCTAGCATGTATTGGTATGTTTCTAGCATGTTGCCAGCCTTTTTTAACACTTGTTGACACTTTTTAATATGTTCCTAGGAGTCCATAACAATGTTAACCATGTAACTTCCTTTTACCAGCAGGTGGCGCTATGACTATTACTGAATTTGGTCATGGGTGTTTGTTCAGGACAGAACACCCATCACACGTGTGAAGTTTGGGGACAGATTGGACATTGCTTGCCTGATTTACAGCAACTTCCTGTTTCACTGCAATAATATGATGCTTTAGCACTTAGCTAATTGTTGCTAGCATGTATTGATATGTTTCTAGCATGTTGCCAGCCTTTTTTAACACTTGTTGACACTTTTTAATATGTTCCCAGGAGTCCATAACAATGTTAACCATGTAACTTCCTGTTACCAGCAGGTGGCGCTATGACTATTACTGAATTTGGTCATGGGTGTTTGTTCAGGACAGAACACCCATCACACGTGTGAAGTTTGGGGACAGATTGGACATTGCTTGCCTGAGTTACAGCAACTTCCTGTTTCACTGCATTAGTAGCATGCTTTAACACTTAGCTAAATGTTGTTAGCATGTATTAGCATGCTTATAAAATTTTGCCAGCCTATTCAACTCTTGTTGATGCCTTTTATTATTTTGCAAGGAGTCCATAACTGTGTTAACCATGTCACTTCCTGTTACCAGGAGGTGGCGCTATGACTATAACTGAATTTGGTCATGGGTGTTTGTTCAGGACAGAACACCCATCACACGTGTGAAGTTTGGGGCAGATCGGACATTGCTCGCCTGAGTTACAGCAACTTCCTGTTTCACTGCGAAACATCAAATTTTGTCAGGCCGCCAGGGACACACCCCTTGACGAAAACTCAAAAGCTTCGCAATTTAACGTCACAAAGGTCTTATGATGACCCTCACCAAATTTGAAGATAATCCGATTAAAACTGTAGGAGGAGTTCGTCAAAGTACGAGGTATGGAAACGTCAAAAACTGCACAAAAATCGTACAGGAAATTCAAAACTTACTTCCTGTTGGGTTTTGGATTTTGTACCAAGAGACTTTTTTGTAGGTATTGGTGTGTTACACGTGCGTACCGATTTTCATGCATGTACGTGAAACGTAGCTCGAGGGATACTCCTTTGAAATTTACCAGGTGGCGCTGTCGAGCCATTTTGCCACACCCACTTCTGAAACCTATATCAGATGTAAATTTTGCGGGTCCTGATGCGTGTGCAAAGTTTCGTGAGTTTTGGAGCATGTTTAGGCCCTCAAAAATGCGCTTCATGACGGAGAAGAAGAAGAATAATAATAATTAAAGCTGCAAGCAGCGATGAACGGGCCCTCGCACCCGGGCTCACCGGCAGCGAGTGGCTTTAGTAAATAGGTGAATGGTGAGAAATATGCATTTAAACTCATAAATATAAGTAGAATATATCAATGTGTATTCCATATATGTTCCAATCTTCCTGTTGCCAGCAGGTGGCGCTATCATTATAATGGAATATTGGCCTTCAGATGTGTTCAGGGCTGCACTCTTATCGAACATGTGAAGTTTGGGGAAGATCAAACATTTTATGCCTGAGTTACAACAACTTCTCTTGCTGTGGCGAGACATCAAATTTTGTCATTTTTGCCATGGACACGCTCTTTAACAAAAACTCAAGATTGCCACAATTTAACATTACACAGGCCTTTAGATTAGACTGACCACAAAAATACATTAATGTCAAAAAATCTCTAGGAGTAGTTTGTCTCAGCGTAAAATATGTCACTTCCTGTTGTCAGCAGGTGGCGCTATGACTATAATTGAATATGGGCATGTAGATCTGTTAAGGGCAGAAGTCTTATCTAACATGCAAAGTTTGGGGCAGATTAGACATTGTATGTCTGAGTTACAGCAACTTCCTTTTTCATGGCGAAACATCGAAATTTGTCAGGCCGCCATGGACACTCCCTTTAACGAAGTCTCAAGATCTTCCCAATTTAACTTCGCAAAGGCCTTTAGATTTAACTGACCAAGTTTGATGCTGATCTGAATAAATCTCTAGGAGGAGTTCGTTAAAGTACAACCCCTGAAAATGCCAAAAACAACACCAATTTTGCAGAGAACATTCTAAATAACTGACTTCCTGTTTGGATTCGGATTTCGTACCAAGAGACTTTTTCGTAGATATTGGTGTGTTACATGTGTGTACCGATTTTTGTACATGTACGTGGAACATAGCTTGAGGCGCACTCAGTTGAAAGTGTATAGGTGGCGCTATCGAGCCATTTTGCCACACCCAATGGAATATTGGCCTTCAGATCTGTTCAGGCCAGGAACCTTATCACACATGTGAAGTTTGGGCAAAATCGGACATTTTATGCCTGAGTTATAACATCTTTTATTCCCATGGTGACACATCAAACTTCGTCACGGCGCCATGGACACGCCTTTTAACGAAAACTCAAGATCTTCACAACTAAACATCACACAGGTCTTTAGATTAGACTGACCACAAAAATAACATTGATGTCATAAAATTTCTAGGAGTAGTTTGTCGCAGTGTAAAATATTTCACTTCCTGTTGCCAATAGGTGGCGCTATGACTATTACTGAATATTGGCATGTAGATCTGTTCAGGTCAAGAGTCTTATCCAACATGTTAAGTTTGGGGCAGATTGGACATTGTATGTCTGAGTTACAGCAACTTCCTTTTTCATGGCGAAACATCGAAATTTGTCAGGCCACCATGGACACGCCCTTAAACGAAACCTCAAGTCCTTCGCAATTTAACATCGCAAATGGCTTTAGATTACACTGACCAAGTTTGGTGTTGATCTGAATAAATCTCTAGGAGGAGTTCGTTAAAGTACAACCCCTAAAAATGGCAAAAACAACAACAATTGTGCAGGGAAAATTCAAAATAACCGACTTCCTGTTGGGATTAGGATTTCGTACCAAGAGACTTTTTTGTAGGTATTGGTGTGTTACATGTGTGTACCGATTTTTGTACATGTACGTGAAACATAGCTCGAGGTGCACTCCGTTGAATGTGTATAGGTGGCGCTATCGAGCCATTTTGCCACCCCCGATGGAATATTGGCCTTCCGATCTGTTCAGGCCAGGACTTTTATCACACATGTGAAGTTTTGAGAAGATCGGATATTTTATGCCTGAGTTATAACATCTTTTATTCCCATGGCGAGACTTTGATGTTTGTCACGGCGCCATGGACACGCCCCTTAACGAAAACTCAAGATCTTCACAATTTAACATTGCACAGGCCTTTAGATTATACTGACCATAAAAAAGACATTGATGTCAAAAAATTTCTAGGAGTAGTCTGTCGAAGTGTAAAATATGTCACTTCCTGTTGCCTATAGGTGGCGCTATGACTATAACTGAATATGGGCATGTAAATATGTTCAGGTCAGGAGTCTTATTAAACATGTGAAATTTTGGGCACATTTGACATTGTATGTCTGAGTTATAGCAACTTCATTTTTCATGGCGAATCATCGAAATTCGCCAGGCCGCCACGGACACGCCCTTTAACGAAAACTCTAAATGCCTGAGTTATAACATCTTTTATTCCCATGGCGAGACTTTGAATTTTGTCACGGCGCCATGGACACGCCCCTTAACGAAAACTCAAGATCTTCACAACTTAACATCGCACAGGCCTTTAGATTAGACTGACCACAAAAAAGACATTGATCTCAAAAAATTTCTAGGAGTAGTGTGTCGAAGTGTAAAATATGTCACTTCCTGTTGCCTATAGGTGGCGCTATGACTATAACTGAATATGGGCATGTAAATATGTTCAGGTTCGGAGTCTCATCAAACATGTGAAGTGTGGGGCAGATTGGACATTGTATGTCTGAGTTATAGCAACTTCATTTTTCATGGCGAATCATCGAAATTCGCCAGGCCGCCACGGACACGCCCTTTAACGAAAACTCAAAATCTTCGCAATTTAACATCGCAAAGGCCTTTAGATTAGGCATACCAACTTTGGTGTTGATCTGAATTAATCTCTAGGAGGAGTTCGTTAAAATACAACGCATGGAAATGACAAAAATGACACAAAATTTGCTCATAAAATTAAAAATAACTGACTTCCTGTTGGGTTTCGGATTTTGCTCCAAGAGACTTTCTTGTAGGTATTGGAGAGATACATGTGTATACCAATTTTCATACATGTACGTGAAACGTAGCTCGAGGCGCACACCGTTGAACGTGTATAGGTGGCGCTGTCGAGCCATTTTGCCACACCCACTTCTGAAAACCATATCAAACGTAAATTTTCGCCAGTTCTGAGGTGTGTGCAAAGTTTCATGACTTTTCGAGCATGTTTAGGCTCTCAAAAATGCGATTCATCTTAGAGAAGAATAATAATAATAATAATAATAATAATAATAATAATAAACGGAGCAATTCCAAGAGGGTCCTCACACCATCGGTGCTCGGGCCCTAATTAAAGCTGCAAGCAGCGATGAACGGGCCCTCGCACCTGGGCTCACCGGCAGCGAGTGGTTTTAGTAAATAGGTGAAAGGTGAGAAATATGCATTTAAACTCATAAATATAAGTAGAATATATCAATGTTTATTCCATATATGTTACAATCTTCCTGTTGCCAGCAGGTGGCGCTATCATTATAATGGAATATTGGCCTTCAGATGTGTTCAGGGCTGCACTATTATCGAACATGTGAAGTTTGGGGAAGATCAAACATTTTATGCCTGAGTTACAACAACTTCTCTTGCTGTGGCGAGACATCAAATTTGGTCATTTTTGCCATGGACACGCTCTTTAACAAAAACTCAAGATTGCCACAATTTAACATTACACAGGCCTTTAGATTGGACTGACCACAATCATAGATTAATGTCAAAAAATCTCTAGGAGTAGTTTGTCTCAGCGTAAAATATGTCACTTCCTGTTGCCAGCAGGTGGCGCTATGACTATAATTGAATATGGGCATGTAGATCTGTTAAGGGCAGATGTCTTATCTAACATGCAAAGTTTGGGGCAGATTGGACAATGTATGTCTGAGTTACAGCAACTTCCTTTTTCATGGCGAAACATCGAAATTTGTCAGGCCGCCATGGACACTCCCTTTAACGAAATCTCAAGATCTTCCCAATTTAACATCGCAAAGGCCTTTAGATTTAACTGACCAGGTTTGATGTTGATCTGAATAAATCTCTAGGAGGAGTTCGTTAAAGTACAACCCCTGAAAATGCCAAAAACAACACCAATTTTGCAGAGAAAATTCTAAATAACTGACTTCCTGTTTGGATTCGGATTTTGTACCAAGAGACTTTTTCGTAGATATTGGTGTGTTACATGTGTGTACCGATTTTCATACATGTACGTGAAACGTAGCTCGAGGCGCACACCGTTGAACGTGTATAGGTGGCGCTGTCGAGCCATTTTGCCACACCCACTTCTGAAACCCATATCAGACGTAAATTTTCGCCAGTTCTGAGGTGTGTGCAAAGTTTCATGACTTTTCGAGCATGTTTAGGCTCTCAAAAATGCGATTCATCTTAGAGAAGAATAATAATAATAATAATAATAATAATAAACGGAGCAATTCCAAGAGGGTCCTCACACCATCGGTGCTCGGGCCCTAATTAAAGCTGCAAGCAGCGATGAACGGGCCCTCGCACCCGGGCTCACCGCCACCGAGAGGCTTTAGTAAATTGGCGAACGGCGAGATATATGCATTTAAAGTCGTAAAAATATAAGTGGAATATGTCAAAATCATTTATATGTGCCAGTCTTCCTGTTGCCAGCAGGTGGCGCTATCATTATAATGGAATATTGGCCTTCAGATGTGTTCAGGCCAGGACTCTTATCACAAATGTGAAGTTTGGGGAAGATCGGACATTTTATGCCTGAGTTACAACAACTTCTTTTCCTGTGGCGAGAAATCAAATTTTGTCATGGTGGCATGGACACACCCTTTAACAAAAACTCAAGATCTCCATAATTTAACATTGCACAGGCCTTTAGATTAGACTGACCATAAAAAAGACATTGATGTCAAAAAATTTCTAGGAGTAGTCTGTCGAAGTGTAAAATATGTCACTTCCTGTTGCCTATAGGTGGCGCTATGACTATAACTGAATATGGGCATGTAAATATGTTTAGGTCAGGAGTCTTATTAAACATGTGAAGTTTTGGGCACATTGGACATTGTATGTCTGAGTTATAGCAACTTCACTTTTCATGGCGAATCATCGAAATTTGCCAGGCCGCCACGGACACGCCCTTTAACGAAAACTCTAAATCTTCGCAATTTAACATCGCAAAGGCCTTTAGATTAGGCATACCAAATTTGGTGTTGATCTGAATAAGTTTCTAGGAGGAGTTCGTTAAAATACAACGCATGGAAATGGCAAAAATGACACAAAATTTGCTCATAATATTAAAAATAACCGACTTCCTGTTGGGTTTAGAATTTTGATCTAAGAGACTTTTTTGTAGGTATTGGAGAGTTACATGTGTGTACCGATTTTCATACATGTACGTGAAACATAGCTCGAGGCGCACACCGTTGAACATGTATAGGTGGCGCTGTCGAGCCATTTTGCCACACCCACTTCTGAAACCCATATCAGATGTACATTTTCGCCGGTTCTGAGGTGTGTGCAAAGTTTCATGACTTTTTGAGTATGTTTAGGCCCTCAAAAATGCAATTCATTCTGGAGAAGAATAATAATAATTAAAGCTGCAAGCAGCGATGAACGGGCCCTCGCACCCGGGCTCACCGGCAGCGAGTGGCTTTAGTAAATAGGTGAACGGTGAGAAATATGCATTTAAACTCATAAATATAAGTAGAATATATCAATGTTTATTCCATATATGTTCCAATCTTCCTGTTGCCAGCAGGTGGCGCTATCATTATAATGGAATATTGGCCTTCAGATGTGTTCAGGGCTGCACTATTATCGAACATGTGAAGTTTGGGGAAGATCAAACATTTTATGCCTGAGTTAAAACAACTTCTCTTGCTGTGGCGAGACATCAAATTTTGTCATTTTTGCCATGGACACGCTCTTTAACAAAAACTCAAGATTGCCACAATTTAACATTACACAGGCATTTAGATTAGACTGACCACAAAAATACATTAATGTAAAAAAATCTCTAGGAGTAGTTTATCTCAGCGTAAAATATGTCACTTCCTGTTGCCAGCAGGTGGCGCTATGACTATAATTGAATATGGGCATGTAGATCTGTTAAGGGCAGAAGTCTTATCTAACATGCAAAGTTTGGGGCAGATTGGACATTGTATGTCTGAGTTACAGCAACTTCCTTTTTCATGGCGAAACATCGAAATTTGTCAGGCCGCCATGGACACTCCCTTTAACGAAATCTCAAGATCTTCCCAATTTAACATCGCAAAGGCCTTTAGATTTAACTGACCAAGTTTGATGCTGATCTGAATAAATCTCTAGGATGAGTTCGTTAAAGTACAACCCCTGAAAATGCCAAAAACAACACCAATTTTGCAGAGAACATTCTAAATAACTGACTTCCTGTTTGGATTCGGATTTTGTACCAAGAGACTTTTTCGTAGATATTGGTGTGTTACATGTGTGTACCGATTTTTGTACATGTACGTGAAACATAGCTTGAGGCGCACTCCATTGAAAGTGTATATGCACTCAGTTGAAAGTGTATAGGTGGCGCTATCGAGCCATTTTGACACACCCAATGAAATATTGGCCTTCAGATCTTTTCAGGCCAGGACCCTTATCACACATGTGAAGTTTGTGCAAGAACGGACATTTTATGCCTGAGTTATAACATCTTTTATTCCCATGGCGACACATCAAACTTCGTCACGGCGCCATGGACACGCCTTTTAACGAAAACTCAAGATCTTCACAACTAAACATCACACAGGTCTTTAGATTAGACTGACCACAAAAATAACATTGATGTCATAAAATTTCTAGGAGTAGTTTGTCGCAGTGTAAAATATTTCACTTCCTGTTGCCAATAGGTGGCGCTATGACTATAACTGAATATTGGCATGTAGATCTGTTCAGGTCAAAAATCTTATCCAACATGTGAAGTTTGGGGCAGATTGGACATTGTATGTCTGAGTTACAGCAACTTCCTTTTTCATGGCGAAACATCGAAATTTGTCAGGCCACCATGGACACGCCCTTTAACGAAACCTCAAGTCCTTCGCAATTTAACATCGCAAATGGCTTTAGATTACACTGACCAAGTTTGGTGTTCATCTGAATAAATCTCTAGGAGGAGTTCGTTAAAGTACAACCCCTGAAAATGGCAAAAACAACACCAATTTTGCAGGGAAAATTCAAAATAACCGACTTCCTGTTGGGATTAGGATTTTGTACCAAGAGACATTTTAGTAGGTATTGGTGTGTTACATGTGTGTACCGATTTTTGTACATGTACTTGAAACGGAGCTCGAGGGCGCTATGTTGAAAGTGTATAGGTGGCACTATCGAGCCATTTTGCCACACCCGATGGAATATTGGCCTACAGATGTGTTCAGGCCAGGACTCTTATCACACATGTGAAGTTTGGGGAAGATCGGATATTTTATGCCTGAGTTATAACATATTTTATTCCCTTGGCGAGACATCGAAATTCGTCATGGCGCCATGGACACGCCTTTTAACGAAAACTCAAGATCTTTACAATTTAACATCGCACAGGCCTTTAGATTAGACTGACCACAAAAAAGACATTGATGTCATAAAATTTCTAGGAGTAGTTAGTCGCAGTGTAAAATATGTCACTTCCTGTTGCCTATAGGTGGCGCTATGACTATAACTGAATATGGGCACGTGAATCTGTTCAGGTCAGGAGTCTTATTAAACATGTGAAGTTTTGGACACATTGGACATTGTATGTCTGAGTTATAGCAACTTCATTTTTCATGGCGAATCATCGAAATTTGCCAGGCCGCCACGGACACGCCCTTTAACGAAAACTCAAAATCTTCGCAATTTAACATCGCAAAGGCCTTTAGATTAGGCATACCAACTTTGGTGTTGATCTGAATTAATCTCTAGGAGGAGTTCGTTAAAATACAACGCATGGAAATGACAAAAATGACACAAAATTTGCTCATAAAATTAAAAATAACCGACTTCCTGTTGGGTTTCGGATTTTGCTCCAAGAGACTTTTTTGTAGGTATTGGAGAGATACATGTGTATACCAATTTTCATACATGTACGTGAAACGTAGCTCGAGGCGCACACCGTTGAACGTGTATAGGTGGCGCTGTCGAGCCATTTTGCCACACCCACTTCTGAAACCCATATCAGACGTAAATTTTCGCCAGTTCTAAGGTGTGTGCAAAGTTTCATGACTTTTCGAGCATGTTTAGGCTCTCAAAAATGCGATTCATCTTAGAGAATAATAATAATAATAATAATAATAAACGGAGCAATTCCAAGAGGGTCCTCACACCATCGGTGCTCGGGCCCTAATAATAATAATAATAATAATAATTAAAGCTGCAAGCAGCGATGAACGGGCCCTCGCACCCGGGCTCACCGACAGCGAGTGGCTTTAGTAAATAGGTGAACGGTGAGAAATATGCATTTAAACTCATAAATTTAAGTAGAATATATCAATGTTTATTCCATATATGTTCCAATCTTCCTGTTGCCAGCAGGTGGCGCTATCATTAAAATGGAATATTGGCCTTCAGATGTGTTCAGGGCTGCACTCTTATCGAACATGTGAAGTTTGGGGAAGATCAAACATTTTATGCCTGAGTTACAACAACTTCTCTTGCTGTGGCGAGACATCAAATTTTGTCATTTTTGCCATGGACACGCTCTTTAACAAAAACTCAAGATTGCCACAATTTAACATTACACAGGCCTTTAGATTAGACTGACCACAAAAATACATTAATGTCAAAAAATCTCTAGGAGTAGTTTGTCTCAGCGTAAAATATGTCACTTCCTGTTGCCAGCAGGTGGCGCTATGATTATAATTGAATATGGGCATGTAGATCTGTTAAGGGCAGAAGTCTTATCTAACATGCAAAGTTTGGGGCAGATTGGACATTGTATGTCTGAGTTACAGCAACTTCCTTTTTCATGGCGAAACATCGAAATTTGTCATGGACACTCCCTTTAACGAAATCTCAAGATCTTCCCAATTTAACATCGCAAAGGCCTTTAGATTTAACTGACCAAGTTTGAAGCCGATCTGAATAAATCTCTAGGAGGAGTTCGTTAAAGTACAACCCCTGAAAATGCCAAAAACAACACCAATTTTGCAGAGAACATTCTAAATAACTGACTTCCTGTTTGGATTCGGATTTCGTACCAAGAGACTTTTTCGTAGATATTGGTGTGTTACATGTGTGTACCGATTTTTGTACATGTACGTGAAACATAGCTTGAGGCGCACTCCATTGAAAGTGTATATGCACTCAGTTGAAAGTGTATAGGTGGCACTATCGAGCCATTTTGCCACACCCAATGGAATATTGGCCTTCAGATCTGTTCAGGCCAGGACCCTTATCACACATGTGAAGTTTGGGCAAGATCGGACATTTTATGCCTGAGTTATAACATCTTTTATTCCCAGACTGACCACAAAAATAACATTGATGTCATAAAATTTCTAGGAGTAGTTTGTCGCAGTGTAAAATATTTCACTTCCTGTTGCCAATAGGTGGCGCTATGACTATAACTGAATATTGGCATGAAGATCTGTTCAGGTCAAGAGTCTTATCCAACATGTGAAGTTTGGGGCAGATTGGACATTGTATGTCTGAGTTACAGCAACTTCCTTTTTCATGGCGAAACATCGAAATTTGTCAGGCCGCCATGGACACGCCCTTTAACGAAACCTCAAGTCCTTCGCAATTTAACATCACAAATGGCTTTAGATTACACTGACCAAGTTTGGTGTTCATCTGAATAAATCTCTAGGAGGAGTTCGTTAAAGTACAACCCCTGAAAATGGCAAAAACAACACCAATTTTGCAGGGAAAATTCAAAATAACCTACTTCCTGTTGGGATTAGGATTTCGTACCAAGAGACTTTTTTGTAGGTATTGGTGTGTTACATGTGTGTACCAATTTTTGTACATGTACATTAAACGGAGCTCGAGGCGCACTCCGTTGAAAGTGTATAGGTGGCGCTATCGAGCAATTTTGCCACACCCAATGGAATATTGGCCTTCAGATCTGTTCAGGCCAGGACTTTTATCACACATGTGAAGTTTGGGGAAGATCGGAAATTTTATGCCTGAGTTATAACATCTTTTATTCCCATGGCGAGACTTTGAATTTTGTCACGGCGCCATGGACACGCACCTTAACGAAAACTCAAGATCTTCACAATTTAACATTGCACAGGCCTTAAGATTAGACTGACCATAAAAAAGACATTGATGTCAAAAAATTTCTAGGAGTAGTCTGTCGAAGTGTAAAATATGTCACTTCCTGTTGCCTATAGGTGGCGCTATGACTATTACTGAATATGGGCATGTAAATATGTTCAGGTCAGGAGTCTTATTAAACATATGAAGTTTTGGGCAGATTGGACATTGTATGTCTGAGTTATAGCAACTTCATTTTTCATGGCGAATCATCGTAATTCGCCAGGCCGCCACGGACACGCCGTTTAACACCGCAAAGGCCTTTAGATTAGGCATACCAACTTTGGTGTTGATCTGAATTAATCTCTAGGAGGAGTTCGTTAAAATACAACGCATGGAAATGACAAAAATGACACAAAATTTGCTCATAAAATTAAAAATAACCGACTTCCTGTTGGGTTTCGGATTTTGCTCCAAGAGACTTTTTTGTAGGTATTGGAGAGATACATGTGTATACCAATTTTCATACATATACGTGAAACGTAGCTCGAGGCGCACACCGTTGAACGTGTATAGGTGGCGCTGTCGAGCCATTTTGCCACACCAACTTCTGAAACCCATATCAAACGTAAATTTTCGTCAGTTCTGAGGTGTGTGCAAAGTTTCATGACTTTTTGAGTATGTTTAGGCCCTCAAAAATGCGATTCATCCTGGAGAATAATAATAATAATAATAATAATAATAATAATAATAATAATAATAATAAACGGAGCAATTCCAAGAGGGTCCTCACACCATCGGTGCTCGGGCCCTAATAATTAAAGCTGCAAGCAGCGATGAACGGGCCCTCGCACCCGGGCTCACCGCCAGCGAGTGGCTTTAGTAAAAAAGGCAAACGCCGAGAAATATGCATTTTAAGTCGTAAATATAAGAGGAATATGTCAAAGTCATTTATATTTGCCAATCTTCCTTTTGCCAGCTGGTGGCGCTATTATTATAATGGAATATTTTCCTTCAGATGTGTTCAGGGCAAGACTCGTATCGAACATTTGAAGTTTGGGGAAGATCTAACATTTTATGCCTGAGTTACAACAACTTCTCTTCCTATTGCGAGACATCAAATTTTGTTATGGCGCAATGGACACGACATTTAACAAAAACTCAAGATAGACTGACCACAAAAAAGACGTTAATGTCAAAAAATTTCTAGGAGTAGTTTGTCGCAGAGTAAAATATGACACTTCCTATTGCCAATAGGGGGCACTATATATCTTTGTTGTTCTGTCTTTCATCTGTTAAGGGTGATTTACAATGACAGGGCTGCTCACTGCATTTGTTAACTGTGTCTTACAAGCTGTTTTTAAAAGTAAAAATTACTTCCATTTCAGTCTCTTTCAATATAAGTGTTTATATAAATGTCAATTAAAGCTTAGTTAAAATATTTTAATACATTATTAATAATAATTGTATTAATTACAGATTTTAAGATTAGTTTATGTATTGTGAAATAACAAACAATAATATTTTTAATGATAGGAATAACTAACATAAAAAAGATTAATAAATGATCTGAAAAATAGATTGTTCATTGTTAGTTCATGTTAGTAAATGCATTAACTAATGTAAACCAAAGAGAGCTTATTATAAATTGTTGCAAAACACTTTTCATGATCTATTACCATTTTTAAAAATACTTTTATCGATCTATAAACATTTCTGAAATTATTATATAAAACTATATTACCAGTAAAATTCATTAGCTTTTTAAAATATATATTTTTTTTCTTTGAAAGATTTTTATAAATGATTTAAATGCTCCATACACGTTTCTAAAACAATTATTTAAAAGTAATCCTATATCTCCATCTGGTGGTGACCATGATTGGTATTACACACTGCACGTTTGGTGTAGCTCTCTGAAGCGTTCCTAAATGAAGCGCGAGAACAGGACAGACTGTGCACATGCCTATGCAAGGGCAGGTTCACACGCTCTATCTGTAATGCATATTTTTTTCAGAGCCCATGTTAATGGATCAGAGCATTCACACTGCACACGGTAAAAGATGTGAACAGAAAAAGTTAGAAGTAGAAAGGTGTGAAAAGAATGAATATCTAGCGCATGGGCATAGAGAGAGTTGTGGGTGCACAGGACACAGTTTGAGCAGAGGAAACGCTTTTTAAGTGCGCACACGCTCTCCTGGCGAAAGCAGCATGTATCAGAGCTCCCGTGTGTGGTTTTGTGACAAAGTAAAGGAAATGTGCATGCAAGCGGAAAGATTCATGCACGCACATTATTTTAATGTGTTCTTGCATTACAATAACACGCTCTCGCTGCTGCGTCTGCACCACATACACATACTGTATACACTCTGCAAACAGTGAACCTGTATAATGTATTACAAATCTATTTCAACACCTGAAGCATCGCTACAATGAACTCTATGACCAATGCATGACAAGAAGACATGCCTAAAAATTCAGCACTCCTGAATATGAGCTTTTCCCTTCCAGCCTTCGAGGACAATTATATATATCACTCATAAATCATGGAATACCAAATCTATAGTATTTATTAAGATTGATGTGATTTGAAATTGGTAAAATGTGCTTGGAAAAAAAATGTCATCAAAATATCAACGTGCCTTATTATTATGCACTCTGTGAAAAAGCATTTTTAACGATTTTATTGATCTATAAGCATTTGTAAAATATTTTTGCCTGCATTACAGCTTAGTCTTTATCTGTGAGCTGAACTGTTTTACTGTTACATCAGCAAGATTGTTTAAATTCAGATAAATGTCATGTCACAGAATGTCTGTAATAGGTCATTATCAAAAAAGTTTAAAATTATTATCAGAATAAAAAATATATACAAGTCAACGTGTATGTATTTTTTAAATCTTTTTTTTATTTTGCAATTAACATAATTCTTAACCTAATTATATAAAATCATGTTGTCTGAGCCCTACAAATTGTACTAGGTTTTTTTTTTTCGTCCCTAAAACTGACAGAAAATGATAAGGCGATTTCTTAAGCTGTAATGATGAAAAAAATCAACAACACACAATTACTGTTTTTTTTTCTGGTGATTAAAGAGATGTTAACTCTCTCTCTCTCTCTCTCTCTCTGTCAGGCAGGCCCTCAAGCACCCCACCCCCCCCCTCCCCCTCCCTTCCCTCACAGAGAGAGAATGCCTCAGAGTGAGATCAGATGTCTGACAGTTTTTTAATTTTCTTTTAATCATATAGTGTTGTAAAGTCGTGAAACTATGCATATTTCCTCAGAATCACATGTTCTCTAACTGAAAAATGGTTTTGAAATGTTTGGAAGCTGCAATTTAAAAATACAAGACAATTAATGTTTCCCTTTTTAATGTTATTTCAAAAAATCACCACGGCAAAACCGTTCAAGCTATCCAAAATCCCTTCGCAATTTAAGTTCCTCAATGTTTTTGCCTCATGTAGACAAAGTTTGGTGTGTATAGTGTACTTCCCCTGTGAGGAGTATGCATTAATTCACACCTGGATTTTCCCAAAAATACATATTCAAATCAAAAAAGCTGACTTCCTGTTGGTCGTAGCTTATGACTGTGAATTAGAAAGTTGTCCGCCTTGAAAAGAACAATTTATGTACAAAGTTTGGTGTCTGTAGCTAAAACTAACCCCCCCACTTTTAACAAAAGGTGGCGCTATAGAGTGCTTCCTGCATGCCCTTTTATGAGGTTTTGCCATTGGCTATATATTATTAGTACTGATATGTGTTTTGAGTTTCATGTAATTCTGAAAATGTTATCTTCCTCAAACTCACCAGAAAAGAATATTTAACTTTAACATGTTGCCATGGCAACACTGTATTAGATATCAATATCACCACAACAGATTTACATCGGCCGGGTTTAGTCATTATTCTGATGAAGTTTGAAGCAAATTGGTTAAAAATAGGATGCTGAATTCAAAACAGTTTGAAAATGACACACTTCCTGCTGCCAGTTGGTGGCGCTATAACTTTGACTCCTAATAGTTACATATATGCGAGCAGCATCATACAGTGAATGATCCGATGAAGTTTGATGAAAGTCAGGAAATGTATGTGGATGTTATTAGACATTTCCTGTTTCTAATTTTTTTCCGTAATTTCAACGACTCGCCATGGGCAAACCGTTCGAGATATCAAAAATACCCTGGCAATTTTGCACCCAATGTCTTGAGATCATGTTCACCGAGTTTCGAAGCAAATGGTTGAAAGTCCTCAGAGGAGTATTTCAAATTCCAGAGCATGCTTTTTTTAAACAGCCCTGAATAGCTGACTTCCTGTTGGGCGGAGCCTATGACATAGAGCGCAAAAGTTGTTCGGCTCAATGAGATCTATAAGAGTACTGAGTTTCATTTAAATCCATGCAAGTATTTGTGAGCTATGGTTCAAGATTTCTGACTGTGTTCCAGGGGGCGCTGTAGAGTTCCTGTGCCACGCCCGGGTCCCAGCCTCTGCGGCGTCCTGATGGCCGCAGGTTCCAATGTGTGTGCCAATTTTCAAGAGTTTTTGAGTATGTTAAGGCCCCCAAAAACCCCCGGAAGGTTCATAAAAAATAAAAATAATAATATTAATAATAATAATAAGAAGAAGAAAAATCCTTAGGGGAACAAGAGGGCCCTGCGCCCATTGGCTCGGGCCCTAATTAAAGCTGCAAGCAGCGATGAACGGGCCCTCGCACCCGGGCTCACCAGCAGCGAGTGGCTTTAGTAAATAGGTGAACGGTGAGAAATATGCGTTTAAACTCAGAAATATAAGTAGAATATATCAATGTTTATTCCATATATGTGCCAATCTTCCTGTTGCCAGCAGGTGGCGCTATCATTATAATGGAATATTGGCCTTCAGATGTGTTCAGGCCAGGACTCTTATCACAAATGTGAAGTTTGGGGAAGATCGGACATTTTATGCCTGAGTTACAACAACTTCTTTTCCTGTGGCGAAACATCAAAAGTTGTCAGGCTGCCATGGACACGCCCTTCAACGAAATCTCAAGATCTTCCCAATTTAACTTCGCAAAGGCCTTTAGATTTAACTGACCAAGTTTGATAGTGATCTGAATAAATCTCTAGGAGGAGTTCGTTAAAGTACAACCCCTGAAAATGCCAAAAACAACACCAATTTTGCAGAGAACATTCGAAATAACTGACTTCCTGTTTGGATTCAGATTTCGTACCAAGAGACTTTTTCGTAGATATTGGTGTGTTACATGTGTGTACCGATTTTTGTACATGTACGTGAAACATAGCTTGAGGCGCACTCCGTTGAAAGTGTATATGCACTCAGTTGAAAGTGTAAAGGTGGCGCTATTGAGCCATTTTGCCACACCCAATGGAATAATGGCCTTCAGATCTGTTCAGGCCAGGACCCTTATCACACATGTGAAGTTTGGGCAAGATCGGACATTTTATGCCTGAGTTATAACATATTTTATTCCCATGGCGACACATCGAATTTCGTCACGGCGCCATGGACACACCTTTTAACGAAAACTCAAGATCTTCAAAACTAAACATCACACAAGTCTTTAGATTAGATTGACCACAAAAATAACATTGATGTCATAAAATTTCTAGGAGTAGTTTGTCGCAGTGTAAAATATTTCACTTCCTGTTGCCAATAGGTGGCGCTATGACTATAACTGAATATTGGCCTGTAGATCTGTTCAGGTCAAGAGTCTTATCCAACATGTGAAGTTTGGGGCAGATTGGACATTGTATGTCTGAGTTACAGCAACTTCCTTTTTCATGGCGAAACATCGAAATTTGTCAGGCCGCCATGGACACGCCCTTTAACGAAACCTCAAGTCCTTCGCAATTTAACATCGCAAATGGCTTTAGATTACACTGACCAAGTTTGGTGTTCATCTGAATAAATCTGTAGGAGGAGTTCGTTAAAGTACAACCCCTGAAAATGGCAAAAACAACACCAATTTTGCAGGGAAAATTCAAAATAACCGACTTCCTGTTGGGATTCGGATTTCGTACCAAGAGACTTTTTTTGTAGGTATTGGTGTGTTACATGTGTGTACCAATTTTTGTACATGTACGTGAAACGGAGCTCGAGGCGCGCTATGTTGAAAGTGTATAGGTGGCGCTATCGAGCCATTTTGCCACACCCGATGGAATATTGGCCTACAGATGTGTTCAGGCCAGGACTCTTATCACACATGTGAAGTTTGGGGAAGATCGGACATTTAATGCCTGAGTTATAACATCTTTTATTCCCATGGCGTGACATTGAACTTCGTCACGGCGCCATGGACACGCCTTTTAACGAAAACTCAAGATCTTCGCAACTTAACATCGCACAGGCCTTTAGATTAGACTGACCACAAAAAAGACATTGATGTCATAAAATTTCTAGGAGTAGTTAGTCGCAGTGTAAAATATGTCACTTCCTGTTGCCATTAGGTGGCGCTATGACTATAACTAAATATGGGCATGTCAATCTGTTCAGGTTTGGAGTCTCATCAAACATGTGAAGTTTGGGGCAGATTGGACATTGTATGTCTGAGTTATAGCAACTTCAATTTTCATGGCGAATCATCGAAATTCGCCAGGACGCCACGGACACGCCCTTCAACGAAAACTCAAGATCTTCGCAATTTAACATCGCAAAGGCCTTTAGATTAGGCATACCAAATTTGGTGTTGATTTGAAGAAATCTCTAGGAGGAGTTTGTTAAAATACAACACATGAAAATGACCAAAATTACAAAAATATATTTTATAATAACCGACTTCCTGTTGGGTTTAGAATTTTGCTCCAAGAGTCTTTTTTGTAGGTATTGGTGTGTTACATATGTGTGCCAATTTTCGTGCATGTACGTGAAACATAGCTGGAAGGCTGTTGATTTTCTTAGTATAGGTGGCGCTGTCGAGCCATTTTGCCACACCCTCTTCTGAATCCTATATCAGACGAAAATTTTCACCAGGTTTGACGCGTTTGCAAAGTTTCATGACTTTTTGAGCATGTTTAAGCCCTCAAAAATGCGATTCATTCGGGAGAAGAAGAAGAAGAAGAATAATTAAAGCTGCAAGCAGCGATGAAAGGGCCCTCGCACTCGGGCTCACCACCACCCGGTGCCCATAGGAGGAACAGTGAACGTTGGGCCATATGCTTATAAAATAGTTAATATTTGTGCCACATTTCCTGCTGCCAACAGGTGGCGCTACAATTATAACAGAATATTGACATGTAAATTTCTTCAGGCCAGGACTCTTACCGAACATGCAAAGTTTCGGGCAGATCAGACAAGTCATGTTTAATTTAGTATAAAATAATTCATTTCCTGTTGCCAGCAGGCGGTGCTATACTTAGAATTGAATATTGGCCTTTAGTTGTGTTCAGGCCAGTACTCTTATAAAACATGTGATGTTTGGGTAAGATGGGGAATTGTATGCATGAGTTACAACAGCTTCCTGTTTTATAGTACTAATAGCATCGTTTTGCACATACTAAGTGTTGCTAGAATGTTTGAAAATATTTCTAGCATGATTAGCACACAATGGCATATTTTACTGTGTTGCAAATAGTGCATAAAAGTGTTAAAAATGACACTTCCTGTTGCCAGCAGGTGGCGCTTTCGACTATAACCGAATATGGGCATGTTGATTTATTTATGAAAGGACCCTTGTCAAACGTGTGAAGTTTGGGGCAGATCGGACATTGTTTGCCTCAGTTACAGCATCTTCCTTTTTCACTGCATTAGTAGCATGCTTTAGCACTTAGCTAAGTGTTGCTAGCATGTTTTAGTATGCTTCTAGAAGGTTGCCAGCATATTTAACCCTTTTTGACACATTTTAATTTGTTCCTAGGAGTCCATAACAGCGTTAACCTTGTCACTTCCTGTTACCAGCAGGTGGCGCTATGACTATAACTTAATTTGGTCATGGGTGTTTGTTCAGAACAAAACACCTATCACACGTGTGAAGTTTGGGGAAGATCGGATATTGCTTGCCTGAGTTACAGCACCTTCCTTTTTCACTGCCTTAGTAGAATGCTTTAACACTTAGCTAAGTGTTGCTAGCATGTTTTATTATGTTTCTAGCATGTTGCCAGCCTATTTAACACTTTTTGACACTTTTTAATTTGTTCCTAGGAGTCCATAACAGCGTTAACCTTGTCACTTCCTGTTACCAGCAGGTGGCGCTATGACTATAACTTAATTTGGTCATGGGTGTTTGTTCAGAACAGAACACCTATCACACGAGTGAAGTTTGGGGAAGATCGGACATTGCTTGCCTGAGTTACAGCAACTTCCTTTTTCACTACATTAGTAGCGTGCTTTAGCACTTAGCTAAGTGTTGCTAGCATGTTTTATTATGTTTCTAGCATGTTGCCAGCCTATTTAACACTTTTTGACACTTTTTAATTTGTTCCTAGGAGTCCATAACAGTGTTAACCTTGTCACTTCCTGTTACCAGCAGGTGGCGCTATGACTATACCTGAAATTGGTCATGGGTGTTTGTTCAGGACAGAACACCTATCACATGTGTGAAGTTTGGGGAAGATCTGACATTGCATGCCTGAGTTACAGCAACTTCCTGTTTCACGGCGAAAAATCAAACTTTGTCAGGCCGCCAGGGACACACCCCTTGACGAAAACTCAAAACCTTCGCAATTTTACATCACAAAGGTCTTATGATGACCCTCACCTAATTTTAAGATAATCCGATTAAAACTGTAGGAGGAGTTCGTCAAAGTACGAGGCATGGAAATGGAAAAAACTGCACAAAAATCATACAGGAAATTCAAAATAACTTACTTCCTGTTGGGTTTTGGATTTTGTACCAGGAGACTTTTTTGTAGGTAATGGTGTGTTACATGTGTGTACCGATTTTCATGAATGTACGTGAAACACAGCTCGAGGTGCACTCCGTTGAAATTTAACAGGTGGCGCTATCGAGCCATTTTTCAAACACCCACTTCTGAAACCTATATCAGATGTAAATTTTCACCAGTCCTGATGCGTGTGCAAAGTTTCGTGAGTTTTGGAGCATGTTTAGGCCCTCAAAAATGCGCTTCATTACGGAGAAGAAGAAGAAGAAGAAGAAGAAATGGAGCAATTCCAATAGGGTCTAATAATAATAATAAGAAGAATAATAATAAAAATAATCCTAAGGAAAACAACAGGCCTCTCGTCCTTTGGGCTTGAGCCCTAATAATAAACGGAGCAATTCCAATAGGGTCCTCGCACTGCAGTGCTCGGGCCCTAAATGTAGCTGCAAGCAGCGATGGCGGGCTCAAGCCATCAGTGCAACGCTAGCCCTGTGACATCAGGTAAATTGTGCCCAGCGGGCACATGCATTCACAATAGCCCTCTGGCAGTCAGGTTTTAAGGGATACGGCAGTTAAAGGGTTAATCCGAATCATCTAGACTTTGAAATCACATTCACAGAACCATATATATATAACTTTAGTAACACTTTACAATAATATTTAATTCATAAACATTAACTATGTTAACATGAACAATAATTATTTTAAGATAATTAACAATAATTAGGTTAAGACTTGACCAATGGACAAACAATGGTGACTGGGTCACGGGGGCAGAAAAAAAAAACGGTGAAGACTTGACAAAAAGAATTGCAAAAGAATTAATGTGAAGATTAATTTTTAGTCAATTCTGCAAGACAGACTTTTCAGGATAGGAGATGGAATAAAAATAAGCTCCTAAATCTAATGCCAGTTCTGGAAGATATATTCCTCAAAGCATTGTACAAGAGTCACTCAGAACCCATCTGTTCATAAAGCCTATATATAAAGTCTTAATATATAGTATTTCACAATACTTCATGGTATTCTAATTAAATAATTTTTTGGAATCTTAAGTCTCTCAGAACCTGACACCGAGTAATTCTGGAGACTCCAGGAAAGTGGCAGTTCTGTAAAATGTTGGCGCTGGAGACTAAATGCTCCCTGATAGTTTCACACCTAATTCTTCACTTTAATTCTTAATTCTTTTCCAGTTAATGTGTTGTGTAAATTAATTAACTAGTTTAGGATTACAAATTAACTTGTACTAGTTTTTTTGTCCCTAAAACCGACAGAAAATGATGAGGCCTAAGATATTTCTTAAGCTGTAATGAAAAAAAAAAAAAAAAAACAACAACACAAACTTACAAAAAAAAAAATTCTGCTGGTGATTAAAGAGATGTTAACTCTGAGATGTTTCGCTCTGTCTCTCTCTCTCTCTCTCTCTCTCTCTCTTAATAATTTATTAGTGTTTTGTAATGATTTTATTGACCTATAATTCTGGTGATTAAAGAGATGATTAAGTCTCCCTCCCTCCCTCCCTCTCTCTCTCTCTCTCTCTCTCTCTCTGACACCCAGCCCCTCCCCCTCCCCCACACATTCACACAAACTCAGCACACACACACACACACACACACACATTACCCACAGTGAGAGAGGGACAGAGGGACATCAGATGTATGATAGTTTTTGAATTTTCTATCATCCATATAGTGTTGTATAGTCATAAAACTGCATATTTCCTCAGAATAACTTGTCTTCTATGTGTACATTTTTTTTGAAGTGTTTAGAAGCTGCACTTTAAAAAAATAAAAGACATTTACTGGTTCCTTTTTTACTGTTATTTCAAAAAAATCACCACGACAAAACCATTCAAACTATCCAAAATTCATTCGCACCTGTTCTGTAAGATAAATTTTTTAAACAGTGGTAAAAGAGGATGTGGTGCTGATCCTTCAAGAGTCACTCAGAACTTATCGGTCCATAAAGCCTATAAAGAATTATTCTTAATATACAGTATTTCACAATACTTCAGCATGTTATTCTAATTAAGTGAGGGTCATTTTATCAGTAAAATAAATAAAATACATATTATTTTTCTTTGAAAGATTTCTATAAATGATTTAAATCATACTCGTTTCTACAATAATTATTTAAAAGTAATCCTATAGGTCCATCTGGTGGCCATTATTGGTACTGAGAATTGCAAGATTGATTTATAAGTTATGATAGTTTTAATTTTATGCTGGCTCCTGAACATGATAAAGCTATGAAACTTACTGTGCTTCCTTCAAATGATGACTTCTACGTACATAAAAAATTATGAAGAGTTAGAATGAAAAAGATTAAAGATATAGTAAAATAACTATTGTATTTTTTATGTTACTTTAATAAATCGCTATGGCCACACGATTTAAGGTATCCTAAACCCATTCGCAATTTAACATCTTCAGTATATTGGCATCATGTTGAAAAATTTTGGTGTGAACTACTTGTGTCTTCTTGGAGGAGTATGAATTCATTTACAGGCTGATTTTATCATAAATCCACAATAACATTTCTGAGTTCTGTATCAATCTGTGTTGTTGTTTGTTTATTTTTATATTTTTCATAGGAGGATAACTGACCCTTTACTCTCCTTTTTAATAAATGTGCTTATAAACCAAGAACAAGCTATTTATAGCTGTATTTATACACTGCTTACTACTGACTATTAATATTGAGACAAGGCTTTATAAAGCATGAACTTACTATTTACTAATGAGTGCAGTTATTATAAAGTGTTATCAATGCATTTACTAATGTTAACAAATTAGACATTATTTTACAGTGTTATAAAATCCTTTAATGACTTATAAGCATTTGTGAAAGTTCTGCTTGCATTACAGCTTAGTCTTGATCTGTGAGCTGAACAGTTTTACTGTTACATCCATGAGATTATGAAAAATAAATACATGTCATGTCACAGGGTGTCAGAGGTCAGTATTAAATGAGTTTAAAATTATTATTTGCAGCACAAATAAGTATTTTTTTATTTATTTTTTTATTCCTGAAACTGTCAGGAAAGAATAAGGCCTAAGAGATTTCTTAAGCTGTGATGAAAACAGCACAATTAGCAACAACAACAACAAAAAACTAACAATTTAAAATAAAGATTTTTTTCTGGTGATTAAAGAGATGTTTAAGTATCTCTCTCTCTCTCGCTGTCTGTCTGCCACTCAGTCTGCCACTCAGCTCAATTAAAGGCAGGGTAGGTAAAAAAAAAAAAATGTATAAAAAACTTTTTTTCCAAATTTGTTTAAACTTTATTTATATATCAATACATAATTAAAATGTAAGTACTCTGAAAAAGAAAGTATAAAAATCGAGTGTCTGTAGACCTCTCACGACTGTTTTAAAGACAGCTCATTATTTCCATTCAATCCACCCCCTCCCTTCTGGGCTTTATCGTCTCTACTATGGCTCACTAAGTAATGTTATGTTAGCTATATTACGCAGCTACGTGTGCTAATGACACATGCTTCATGAAAAAAATATGTATGATCAAAATACAAAAAGAAAGATTTACCTGTCCAGCAGAAATAAAGCCATCAAGGAGTCACTTTTCAGCCCCTTGAGTTCCCTCAGTTCTTGCCATTGCTGGAAAGCCACGTCGATATTAACTCGCGTTTTATTTCTTTGTTTATCCAAAGACTTTTTGTTCATTGCCTTTTCTTGTACTGTTGCTGTCTTCCTTTTTTTGCCTGGTTTGCCTTCACTAACTGCATAGGCTGGTACTGTGAATGTTGCTTGCTGTTTCTCTGCCATTGTTTTGGTATTCCTAGGATCCGTGCCTGTTGAATTCCTCAAATCAAACGTGCATGCGCAAGTGGGCAGGTCATGTGTGGCAAAAGGGTGGTTGCCATGGTTGCGAGAGAGTGACAGTCGCCTAAGCCAATCCTATGTTTCGTCCCGAAATGGAAATAATGAGCTGTGTTTAATACAGATTAAACGGCCTAGAGTCACTCGATTTTTATACTCTTTTTATCAGAGTACTTACATTTTAATTATGCATTGATATATATAGAAAGTTTAAACAAATTTGGAAGAAAGTTGTTTATACATTTATTACCTACACTGCCTTTAAGGAGTTGTCAGTGGTTTATGAGATCATTAAGAAAGTGAAATTAAATGATTAATTAACTATTTTAGTGTAAATATATAAATCTTATTATTTAGATACATGATAATAGTTGGTCAGTTTGCTAATAACTGCTTTATTGACATATATTCCAGCTGTAATTCATGATAAAGTCAGGTTTTTATAAAATATTTAGTAATTGCCAGCTATCTATTTTTGTGAGCTCATCTAAAGTGAGGACTATTTATACATTTAAAGCATTCACAAAGGAGATTTAAAGAATCATTGATCTTCCAAACTGAAAAGTTAAACACAACACAGAGGGATAACGAACACAGAAATATTTTTTTCAAGATGCAAAAAATGAAACTTTACAGCTGTACACTTGATAAAAAGTTTTTAAAATATAAACTTATGCAATTATATATATATATACACACACATATACTCAGTCAGCACACATACATTCCTCAAACAGAGGGACAGAGTGAGTTGAGATGTCTGACAGTTTTTAAATTTTCTTTTAATCATACAGTGTTGTAAAGTCATGAAACTATGCATATGTCCTCAGAATGATTTGGTCTATGTATGAAAAAATGCTTTTAAGTGTTTGGAAGCTGCAATTTAAAAATACAAGATAATTAATGATTCCTTTTTTACTGTCATTTCAAAAAATCACCACGACAAAACCGTTCAAGCTAACCAAAATTCGTTTGCAATTTAAGTTCCTCAATGTTTTTGCAACATGTAGACAAAGTTTGGTGAGTATAGTGAACTTTTCCTCTGAGGAGTATACATTAAATAACCATTAAAAATCCATATTCAAATCAAAATAGCCAACTTCCTGTTGGTTGTAGCTGATGACTGTGAATGAGAAAGTTGTCCATCTTGATAAGAACAATATACGTACCGAGTTTGGTGTCTGTAGCTAAAACTAACCCCCCCACTTTTGACAAAAGGTGGCGCTATAGAGTGCCTTTTCCACGCCCTTTTAAAAGCTTTTTCCAATGTCTAGCTATCAATAATACTGATATGTGTTTTGAGTTTCATGTAATTCTGAGGTTGTTATCTGCCTCAAAATCACCATAACAGAATTTTCAAGTTTGACACGTTGCCATGGCAACAATATATAAAATATCAATATCCCCACAACAGATTTACATCGGCCATGTTTTGTCATTATTCTGATGAAGTTTGAAGCAAATCGAGTAAAAATAAGATGCTGAATTCAAAGCATTTTGAAAATGACTCAATTCCTGCTGCCAGTTGGTGGCGCTATAATGTTGACTCTTAATAGTCACATATATACGATCGGTATCATACATCGAACAAACCGATGAAGTTTGATCAAACTCAGGCAATGTATGTGGATGTTATTAGGCATTTCCTGTTTCAAATTTTTTGCCCAAATTTCAACGCCACGCCACGTGCAAACCGTTCGAGATATCAAAAATCCCCTCGCAATTTTTCATCCCCAATGTCTTGAGATCATGTTGACCGAGTTTGGTGGCAATCAAGTAAAAAACCTATGACAAGTATATCAAATTCCAGAGCATGCTTTTTTTAAACAGCCCTAAATAGCTGACTTCCTGTTGGGCGGAGCCTATGACATAGAGCGTGAAAGTTGTTCAGCTCAATGAGATCTATAAGTGTACTGAGTTTCATATAAATATATGCATGTGTGTGTGAGCTATGTTTCAATATTTCTGACTGTGTTCCAGGGGGCGCTGTAGAGCCCCTGTGCCACGCCCGGGTCCCAGTCTCTGCGACGTCCTGATGGCTCTATGGTTCCAATATATAGAACCTGAAGGTTCCAATGTGTGTGCCAATTTTCAAGAGTTTTTGAGCATGTTAAGCCCCCCAAAAAACCCCGGAAGGTTTAAAAAAAAATAAAAAAAATAATAAGAATAATCCTTAGAAGAACAATAGGGCTCTTCGCCCCTTCGGGCTTGAGCCCTAATAAGAATAATCCTTAGGGGAACAATAGGGCTCTTCGCCCCTTCGGGCTTGAGCCCTAATAATAACAAGAGTAATCCTTAGGGGAACAATAGGGCTCTTTGCCCCTTCGGGCTTGAGTATTCAGGCATACAGTGTCCAATATGCCCCAAATTGAACAAGCCAGAAACCTAGGAGTTGTGATGGATCGTCAGTTAAGCTTCACAGCCTTCATTGCTACAACGACCCGGTCCTGCAGGTTTGCCTTATACAACATTAGGAAGATTAGACCCTTCCTGTCAGAGCAAGCAACCCAACTTCTTGTCCAAGATCTTGTTCTCTCCAGACTGGACTATTGTAATGCTCTCCTGGCAGGCCTTCCTGCATGTACTGTCAAGCCTCTGCAATTGATCCAGAATGCAGCAGCAAGGGTTGTCCTCAATGAGCCAAAAAAAGCTCATGTTACTCCTCTCCTCATCAGGTTACACTGGCTACCAGTAGCTGCTCGCATCAAATTCAAGGTACTGATGCTTGCCTACAAGACGACCACTGGCACGGCACCAACATACCTAAACTCACTGGTTAAATCTTATGTGCCCTCCAGAAGTTTGCGCTCTGCAAGTGAACGACGCCTTGTGGTACCATCCCAAAGAAGTTCAAAATCACTCTCAAGGACCTTTTCCTGGACTGTGCCCAGCTGGTGGAATGACCTCCCAATCTCAATTCGTACAGCTGAGTCTTTACTCATTTTCAAGAAACGGCTAAAGACTCATCTTTTTCGCCTGCAGTTAACCAACTAACACTAGCACTTTTTCTTTTCTTGTCTTTTAATAATAAAAAACAAAAAAACAAAACAAAAAAAAAAACAACCTACCTATGCGTTCTATACTAGACTAACTGAGACTTGTCATGGCACTTGTATACTGTTGTTGTTCCCTTGTTGACCTGACTGCTTCTATTGTTCTCATTTGTAAGTCGCTTTGGATAAAAGCGTCTGCTAAATGATTAAATGTAAATGTAAATGTAAATGTAAATTACACTAACTTCCTAATTAACTGCAGTAATATGATGCTTTAGCATTTAGCTAAGTGTTGCTAACATGTTTCAGTATGTTTCTAGCATGCTGCCAGTGTATTTATCACATGCTGGCACTTTTTAATATGTTGCTAGGACTCCATAACATTGTTACACATGCTAGGAGTCCATAACAGTGTTACACATGACACTTCCTGTTGCCAGTAGATGGTGCTATGACTATACCGGAGTACAGGCATGTTGATGTGTTCAGTACAGGACTCTTGTCAAATGTCCTGAGTTTGGGGCAGATCGGACATTGCTAGCCTGAGTTACAGCAACTTCCTTATTCAATGCATTAGTTGCATGCTTTGACACTTAGCTAAATTTTGATAGCATGTTTTATTATGTTTCTAGAATTTTGCCAGCCTATTTAACTCTTTTTGACACGTTTTAATTTGTCCCTAGGAGTCCATAAAAGTGTTAACATTGTCACTTCCTGTTACCAGCAGGTGGCGCTATGACTATAACTGAATTTGGTCATGGGTGTTTGTTCAGAACAGAACACCTATCACACGTGTGAAGTTTGGGGAAGATCGGACATTGCTTGCCTGAGTTACAGCAACTTCCTTTTTCATTACATTAGTAGCATGCTTTAACACTTAGCTAATTGTTGTTAGCATGTATTAGTATGTATCTAGTATGTTGCCAGCCTATTTAACACTTGTTGATGATTATTAACATGTTCCTAGGAGTCCATAACAGTGTTAACCGTGTCACTTCCTGTTACCAGCAGGTGGCGCTATGACTATATCTGAATTTGGTCATGGGTGTTTGTTCAGGACAGAACACCTATCACACGTGTGGAGTTTGGGTTAGATCGGACATTGCTTGCCTTAGTTACAGCAACTTCCTTTTTCACTGCCTTGGTAGAATGCTTTAACACTTAGCTAAGTGTTGCTAGCATGTTTTATTATGTTTCTAGCATGTTGCCAGCCTATTTAACACTTTTTGACATTTTTTAATTTGTACCTAGGAGTCCATAACAGTGTTAACCTTGTCACTTCCTGTTACCAGCAGGTGGCGCTATGACTATAACTGAATTTGGTCATGGGTGTTTGTTCAGAACAGAACACCTATCACACCTATCACACGTGTGAAGATTGGGGAAGATCGGACATTGCTTGCCTGAGTTACAGCAACTTCCTTTTTCAATACATTAGTAGCATGCTTTAACACTTAGCTAAGTGTTGCTAGCATGTATTAGTATGTATCTAGTATGTTGCCAGCCTATTTAAAACTTGTTGATGATTATTAATTTGTTCCTAGGAGTCCATAACAGTGTTAACCTTGTCACTTCCTGTTACCAGCAGGTGGCGCTATGACTATAACTGAATTTGGTCATGGGTGTTTGTTCAGAACAGAACACATATCACACGTGTGAAGTTTGGGGAAGATTGGACATTGCTTGTCTGAGTTACAGCAACTTCCTTTTTCACTACATTATTAGCATGCTTTAACACTTAGCTAAGTGATGCTAGCATGTTTTAGTTTGCTTCTAGAATGTTGCCAGCCTATTAAATACCTATTGTTGCTTTTTATTATTTTGTAAGGAGTCCATAACAGTATTAGATATGCCACTTCCTGTTGCCATTAGGTGGCGCTATGACTAGAATCGAATACGGGCATATTTATGTGTTCAGGGCAGGACTCTCATCAAACTTGTTCAATTTGGGGCAGATTGGACACTGTGTGCCTGAATTACAGTAACTTCCTGATTCACTGCAGTAATATGATGCTTTAGCATTTAGCCAAGTGTTGCTAACATGTTTAAGTATGTTTCTAGCATGCTACCAGTGTATTTATCACTTGCTGACACTTTTTAATATGTTGCTAGGACTCCATAACATTGTTACACATGCTAGGAGTCCATAAGAGTGTTACACATGACACTTCATGTTGCCAGTAGATGGCGCTATGACTATAACGGAGTACGGGCATGTTGATGTGTTCAGTACAGGACTCTTGTCAAATGTCCTGAGTTTGGGGCAGATCGGACATTGCTAGCCTGAGTTACAGCAACTTCCTTATTCAATGCATTAGTTGCATGCTTTGACACTTAGCTAAATTTTGATAGCATGTTTTATTATGTTTCTAGAATTTTGCCAGCCTATTTAACTCTTTTTGACACGTTTTAATTTGTCCCTAGGAGTCCATAAAAGTGTTAACATTGTCACTTCCTGTTACCAGCAGGTGGCGCTATGACTATAACTGAATTTGGTCATGGGTGTTTGTTCAGAACAGAACACCTATCACACGTGTGAAGTTTGGGGAAGATCGGACATTGCTTGCCTGAGTTACAGCAACTTCCTTTTTCATTACATTAGTAGCATGCTTTAACACTTAGCTAATTGTTGTTAGCATGTATTAGTATGTATCTAGTATGTTGCCAGCCTATTTAACACTTGTTGACACTTTTTAATATGTTCCTAGGAGTCTGTAATAGTGTTAACCATGTCACTTCCTGTTACCAGCAGGTGGCACTATGACTATAACTGAATTTGGTCATGGGTGTTTGTTCAGAACAGAACACCTATCACACGTGTGAAGTTTGGGGAAGATCGGATATTGCTTGCCTGAGTTACAGCAACTTCCTTTTTCACTGCCTTAGTAGAATGCTTTAACTCTTAGCTAAGTGTTGCTAGCATGTTTTATTATGTTTCTAGCATGTTGCCAGCATATTTAACACTTTTTGACACTTTTTAATTTGTTCCTAGGAGTCCATAACAGTGTTAACCTTGTCACTTCCTGTTACCAGCAGGTGGCGCTATGACTATAACTGAATTTGGTCATGGGTGTTTGTTCAGAACAGAACACCTATCACACGTGTGAAGTTTGGGGAAGATCGGACATTGCTTGCCTGAGTTACAGCAACTTCCTTTTTCACTACATTAGTAGCGTGCTTTAGAACTTAGCTAAGTGTTGCTAGCATGTATTAGTATGGATCTAGTATGTTGCCAGCCAATTTAACACTTGTTGATGCTTTTTAATATGTTCCTAGGAGTCCATAACAGTGTTAACCTTGTCACTTCCTGTTACCAGCAGGTGGCGCTATGACTATAACTGAATTTGGTCATGGGTGTTTGTTCAGGACAGAACGGACATTGCATGCCTAAGTTACAGCAACTTCCTGTTTCACGGCGAAACATCAAACTTTGTCAGGCCGCCAGGGACACACCCCTTGACGAAAACTCAAAACCTTCGCAATTTAACATCACAAAGGTCTTATGATGACCCTCACCAAATTTTAAGATAATCCGATTAAAACTGTAAGAGGAGTTCGTCAAAGTACGAGGCATGGGAATGGAAAAAAACTGCACAAAAATCATACAGGAAATTCAAAATAACTTACTTCCTGTTGGGTTTTGGATTTTGTACCAAGAGACTTTTATGTAAGTAATGGTGTGTTACATGTGTGTACCGATTTTCATGAATGTACGTGAAACACAGCTCGAGGCGCACTCCGTTGAAATTTAACAGGTGGCGCTATCGAGCCATTTTGCCACACCCACTTCTGAAACCTATATCAGATGTAAATTTTCGCCAGTCCTTATGCGTGTGCAAAGTTTCGTGAGTTTTGGAGCATGTTTAGGCCCTCAAAAATGCGCTTCATTACGGAGAAGAAGAAGAAGAAGAAGAAGAAGAAGAATTAAAGCTGCAAGCAGCGATGAACGGGCCCTCGCACCCGGGCTCACCGGCAGCGAGTGGCTTTAGTAAATAGGTGAACGGTGAGAAATATGTGTTTAAACTCATAAATATAAGTGGAATATATCAAAGTTTATTCCATATATGTGCCAATCTTTCTGTTGCCAGCAGGTGGCGCTATCATTATAATGGAATATTGGCATTCAGATGTGTTCAGGCCAGGACTCTTATCGAACATGCAGAGTCTGGGGAAGATTGAACATTTTATGCCTGAGTTACAAAAGCTTCTCTTGCTGTGGCGAGACATCAAATTTTGTCATGGCGCCATGGACACGCCCTTTAACAAAAACTGAAGATCTCCACAATTTAACATTGCACAGGCCTTTAGATTTAACTGACCAAGTTTGGTGTTGATCTGAATAAATCTCTAGGAGGAGTTCGTTAAAGTACAACCCCTGAAAATGGCAAAAACAGCGCCAATTATGCAGAGAAAATTCTAAATAACTGACTTCCTGTTGGGATTCGGATTTCGTACCAAGAGACTTTTTTGTAGGTATTGGTGTGTTACATGTGTGTACCGATTTTTGTACATGTACGTGAAACATAACTTGAGGCGCACTCCGTTGAAAGTGTATATGCACTCAGTTGAAAGTGTATAGGTGGTGCTATCGAGCAATTTTGCCACACCCAATGGAATATTGGCTTTCAGATCTGTTCAGGCCAGGACCCTTATCACACATGTGAAGTTTGGGCAAGATTGGACATTTTATGCCTGAGTTATAACATCTTTTATTCCCATGGCGACACATCGAACTTCGTCACGACGCCATGGACACGCCTTTTAACGAAAACTCAAGATCTTCACAACTAAACATCACACAGGTCTTTAGATTAGACTGACGACAAAAATAACATTGATGTCATAAAATTTCAAGGAGTAGTTTGTCGCAGCATAAAACATGTCACTTCCTGTTGCCAGCAGGTGGCGCTATGACTATAACTGAATATGGGCATGTAGATCTGTTAAGGGCAGAAGTCTTATCTAACATGTGAAGTTTGGGGCGGATTGGACATTGTATGTCTGAGTTACAGCAACTTCCTTTTTCATGGCGAAACATCGAAATTCGCCAGGCCGCCACGGACACGCCCTTCAACGAAAACTCAAAATCTTCGCAATTTAACATCGCAAAGGCCCTTAGATTAGGCATACCAAATTTGGTGTTTATCTGAATAAGTTTCTAGGAGGAGTTTGTTAAAATACAACTCATGGAAATGGCAAAAATGACACAAAATTTGCTCATAATATTAAAAATAACTGACTTCCTGTTGGGTTTAGAATTTTGCTCTAAGAGACTTTTTTTGTAGGTATTGGAGAGTTACATGTCTGTACCGATTTTCATACATGTACGTGAAACATAGCTCGAGGCGCACACCGTTGAACATGTATAGGTGGCGCTGTCGAGCCATTTTGCCACACCCACTTCTGAAACCCATATCAGATGTACATTTTCGCCGGTTCTGAGGTGTGTGCAAAGTTTCATGACTTTTTGAGTATGTTTAGGCCCTCAAAAATGCGATTCATTCTGGAGAATAATAATAATAATAATAATAATAATAATAATAAACGGAGCAATTCCAAGAGGGTCCTCACACCATCGGTGCTCGGGCCCTAATAATAATAAACGGAGCAATTCCAAGAGGGTCCTCACACCATCGGTGCTCGGGCCCTAATAAACGGAGCAATTCCAATAGGGTCCTCGCACTGCAGTGCTCGGGCCCTAATAATAAACGGAGCAATTCCAATAGGGTCCTCGCACTGCAGTGCTCGGGCCCTAATAATAAACAAAGCAGATACAAGAGGGTCCTCACACAATGAACTCTTTCACCATCTATTATTGTTAGAATGCATAAATTATGTCATTTGATTACAAAAATAAATGCAATCAGTTATAGTCCCTGAGAAAACAAATAATTAAATTGCAGTTGATTATGAAAATGTTACATCTGAATATTTTTACACACACGTACAGATTTAATTGATATATTACGTAAATTATATTGACTACTCTAAAATATGAGCCAGATGTTTCAGGAGTTAAAGACATATGTTCATTTCCTATTTGGCTGATGTATATTTATTTATTAAATTGAACCGTTTTACCAACCCGTGATGCCGTGGCTTTCCCCTTCATAGGCGTGCAAAAACTTGATTTCAAAACAGTATCATAGCTATTAAACTTTCCTGTTGTGTTTTTAAATATGTATTTAATCTCAGAACAATCTCCAAGCAAATCTGATTTTGTTGTGGTTGTGCTTTAAAATGAAATGATCACAATCCTAATTTAAGTGATGAAGGATTTTGAAAACTCTAATGTTAACCCCCGGCCTGTTTACATTGTTTCAAAAGATTAACGGTTGAAACATTACATATTTAGAAAAGTCTTAAAACATGTAAGCGAATGTTATCAGTTACATTACTTTTTTAAAGAAATTGAAATAGTTACACTACCTTTTAGATTTTAAATAGGGTAATTTGTGATGTATAACCTATTACAAGACCATAGTAACATACCCAAAACTGTGCGTAAAATAATTCCACCAAGGTCTCAGCTACAGCTAAACTTTAAAATAAAATTTAAGGTCCTTGTTGGCAGTTTGTGAGGAGTGTGTGTGAAAGCTGCGTGGTTTGAAAGAAAAATGTTTTAGCTTATATAGGTGATTTTACTACAAACTATAAGCATTCTAATTACGTCTAAAACATAATACGTTTTTATTTATTTTTTAATTTCCAACCAAACCGGTTGTTCGCAGTTAAAAAGTCATAAGAATGTTTGTGTTTTGAAAAGAAAAGTTATTTATGATATATAAATAAGTCTTTTTTATTGTTTAACATCAACCTGTAACGACTGGAAGGAGGGAAGGAAGCAAATGCGAGTTTAAGACAATATTTCAGTCAGAACAAACAAAATAACAGCCAGAACAGTCAGACAAACAAATAACAAAGAGACAGAAGGCTGGGTGAGTGCTGTAGGTCTGGTAGCGATCCGGGGAGTGACAATGTTCAACTGTGATCCGGGGCGTGGTGGTGAGTAGGCAGCAGGAGAGCGTGACACAGGAACTGCGGTGAGCGAGCCGTGCAGATGGGCAGAGGGGACCACGACTTCAGATTCCAGACTAGGAAAAACAGGTGGCTGGTAACCTATGCTACACTCAAACGGGGAGAGGCCCATGGCTGACACTGGTAACGAGTTATGAGCGTACTCAACCATAGAGAGTTGTTGGCTCCAGGAAGAAGGATTCTTGGAGACTAAACATCGCAACGTTTTCCCTAAATCTTGGTTGGCCCACTCAGACTGGCCGTTGCTCTGTGGGTGATAACCCGAAGACAGAATAACCATCGCTCCTAATAATTTACAAAACTCTCTCCAAAATTTGGACAAAAAATTGGGATCCCCTGTCAGAAACCACGTCTACCGGGAGGCCATGTAACCGGCAGACATGATCAATTACAGTGACTGCTGTTTCCTTGGATGAAGGTAATTTGGGCAAGGGAATGAAATGTGCCGCCTTCGAGAATCGGTCCACTACGTTCAAAACGACCGTCATGCCATTAGAGGGCGGGAGGGCAGTAACAAAATCTAGAGCGATGTGGGACCAGGGTCTCGAAGGGACAGACAGCAGTTGAAGAAGCCTATCTGGAGGTCGGTTAGACGAGTTACCACTGGCGCAAACTGAGCAGGCCAAAACAAAATAGTGAATGTCGCGAGCCATCAGTGGCTTTACTAAGCTCTTGGTGCGGCTTATCCCTGGATGACAAGCTACATTGGAGCAGTGACCCCATTGAATAATGTCAGACCGTAACTCCTCCAGAACAAACAACCGATTCAGTGGGCACCCGGGCGAAGGCGTTACCCCTTCTAAGGCCATCTTGACCTTCGATTCGACCTACCATATGAGTGATGAGATGACTATACTCTCAGGTAAAATACAATCGGGAGTCACCAGGCGTTCGGAAGGATCAAAAAGACGTGACAAAGAATTGGGTTTGACGTTTTTGGAACCTGGGCGGTACGATAGGGAAAAATCAAAGTGACCGAAAAAAGTGCCCACCAAGCCTGCCTGGAGTTGAGTCTTTTGGCAGTTCTAATATATTCTAGGTTCTTGTGATCGTTCCAGACGATGGAAGGTACCCCCCCCCCCACCAATGATGCCACTCCTCCAATGCTAATTTGACGGCCAACAACTCTCTGTTACCAATGTCATAATTACATTCGGCAGGAGATAAACGATGAGAAAAAAAAATGCGCAAAGATGCATCTTAGCACGTTGGGAAAGAACTGGACCTACTCCCATCTCTGATGCGTCAACCTCCACCACGAACTGGCAAGTTGGAGAGCCCGAACGGCATCAAGTATTCAAAGTGCCCTCTAGGGGTGCTAAAGGGAGTTTTCCACTCACCCCCCTTCCTGATGCGGACCAAATGATAAGCGTTACGTAAATCCAGTTTTGTGAAGATGGATGCTCCCTTTAACCTTTCCAATGCTGAAGACATCAACGGCAAATGATAGGTATTCTTTACCGTGATGTTGTTCAGCTCTTGGTAATCAACACAAGGTCGCAGGGAACCACCCTTCTCACCAAAAAAAAAAAGGATCCCGCCCCCGGAGGGTGGATAAACCTCCATGCCAAAGAATCAGAAATATATTTCTCCATGGCCTCCCTCTCCGGAATGGAAAGAAAGTAGAGTTTGCCTTTAGGCGGGGACTTACCTGGAACTAACTCTATGGCACAGTCATAGGGACGATGCGGAGGGAGAGAAGCAGCACGGGACTTACTGAACACTTCCTTCAGGTCCAGGTACTCCGGGGGCACGTTTGACAAAACCATAGTCCCGCCTGAAAGACAGAAACAGACACAGCAGGACAAGCAGAAACCAGACAAGACTCATGACAACGTTGACTCCACAAGGTAATGGAGTTGGAACCCCAATCCACTCGTGGGTTTTGTTTGACCAGCCAGGGGTGACCTAACACAATGGCTGCCACTGGGGAGTCCATGAGGAGAAGGGAAAGGGTTTCGGTGTAATTGCCAAAGGTGAGGAGAGTCATGGGTCCTATAGTGTGGGTTATGTGCAGCAGTTCCTGGCCATTGAGTGTGCTGACAGTAGTCTGATGTGACAGGGGAAGGATCCGAAGTTTCAGGTGATATGCAAGGTTAGTGTCAATGAAATTACCTTCGGCTCCTGAATCCAGAAGGGCGTGACAGGTGTGAGTGTTGTTGGCCCACCGCAGTTTCACCAGAAGGAGAGTTGATGATGTTGAAGACTTCCCGGCGGAGTTCCCACCCAATAGTAGCCTTAAACTTACTACCGGGCTGACTCTTTTACCGGACATGCAAGCAGAAGATGTCCAGAGCCACCGCAGTAAAGGCATAGTCCTCGGGACCTCTGCCTCTCTCTCTCCTCCCGGGTCAGTCGAGCTCTACCCACCTGCATGGGTTCGTGGTTGACGACGGGACCGACCATGTTCTCCCGGCTTGAGTTACCACTCTCCAAGGTGACGAGAAGGTGTGTGTGACTGGTCTGCGCCCCAAGGCGTTCAATACGAGCATCCACGCGGGGCACCAAGTCGATGAGTTTGGTTGGCAACTCGAGGAGGTAGATCTCTTTGTGAACACGGTCGGCCAACCCATGCTGGAACATATCCCACTGCACCTCCTCGTTCCACTTGCACGCAGCCGCCAAGGTGCGAAACTGGATGGAATAGTCAGCCACAGAGTGATTTCCCTGCTTGAGATCCGCAAGTTCTCGGGCCGCTTCCTTGCCGGCCACGGCCCGGTCGAACACCCTCTTCATCTCCTCGGAGAGGCACATGGACTACTCGCATTCAAACACAGGTTAACCCTCTGGAGTCGATTAACGCGGATATGCGTTATGAGTCATTTTCTCCTGATAACCTCAATAAGAACTTAAATTACATCCCCTACAGGGTAGAGAGTAGCGTCAGGACAAACGCCACCTTGGACTCCTCAGTCTCAAAGGTGCGGGGCTATAAAGATTTTGTCAAGAATGTTCTGCAGTAATTGGGCTCACCAGAGTAGCTTTCTGGCACCGGAAGGCGAGGTTCGGTCCGGTAGTGGTTCTCGGTGATGGCCCGGGGAACGGGCGGTGCGGGTGGCGCAGTAGGAGTGGTCAGCTGATGAATTTGCTGGGTGAGCTCAGACACCACTTTGTGTCACCAGCGCTTGGACAGCGTGTCCGGTGTTGACGATGCTCTCCTGCTGCTGATCCATGCGGGTGATGCTGTGGTGAATGAAATCCTTGAACCAGGCAATGACATTTCCTTCAGTGACAAAGGGTGTAAAATCAACTAAGGAAGTTACACACTGATCAACAGATTTACCACCAGAACTAGGTAAAGGGTGATCTTTCTCATCAAGAGTATCAATAATGAATGGCGAAGTAGAAAGCAAAGCAATAGGTTTCAACAGTCTCTCTTTCCTTTTAAGAATAAGACTATTAAAAATAAGAATAAAACCATGTCTCGTGAGAGTGCAGGCTCACTAGAATGTTCAGCAACTGTCGCCTTAATGTTCCTACTCACAAGAGACTTTGTCTAAGTTTAAAAGCAAAACTTAGACTTACTTATGTCATTTTTAAGATTGACTAAACTAAAAGAACTAGTTAATTATAGACCGATATCGAATCTCCCTTTTCTGTCCAAAATACTAAGATACTGCTTTCCTTAGAGTTACAAATGACCTGCTCTCAGATGGTTCGAGGACCATCTGTGCCTTTGGACATAAATCCTCTGTAGAGGTAAGAGCAGATCCGTCGCTGGCTGACGAGCTAAACACTTTCTACGGCCGCTTTGAAAGCAATCTAAGCCGTGTGAGTCTGCCGATTAGCACGTCAGGAAGCAGCAGTCAGATCAACGATCATCATGTGATCACCGTGTCGGAGGACGAGGTTCGGAGGGCACTAAAGCGAGTGAATGTAAGGAAAGCAGCCGGACCTGATGGGATTTCTGGCCATGTTCTGCGGTCCTGCGCTGATCAGCTCGCTTTTTTTTTTACATACATTTTTAATGAGTCTTGCTTCATCGGTGGTTCCCACCTCATTCAAAAAATCTGTCATCATCCCTGTGCCTAAGAACAATAAAACCTCTTGTCTGAATGACTATCGTCCAGTTGCCCTCAAATCAATAGTCATGAAGGTCTTTGAGGGACTGGTTAAAAACGTCATCTGCTCCTCCATACCGGATACATTGGACCCTCTTCAGTTTGCCTATCGCCCAAACAGATCCACAGGTGATGCCATCTCTCACATCCTGCACTCTTCTCTCACTCACATTGACAGCAATAACTGGAACTACGTAAGGCTGCTATTTATTGACTATACCTCAGCTTTTAATACTGTAGTCCCCTTAAAGCTAGCTTCTAAAATCATAGACCTCGGCCTGAATTCTTCACTCTGCAACTGGATTCTTGATTTCCTCACCGGCAGACCTCAAGTGGTGAAAGTAGGCCAGTACACCTCCAGCTCCATCACCCTGAACGTAGGAGCCCCACAGGGCTGTGTCCTGAGTCCCCTGCTCTACTCTCTCTACACACATGACTGCGTGTCTTCGCACAGCTCCACATCTATAATCAAATTTGCTGATGATACTGTGGTTCTGGGCCTCATTCACAACAATAATGAGACCGCATACTTGGATGAGGTAGAGAAATTAACATCATGGTGCAAGGACAACTGTCTCTCTCTGAATGTGAGCAAAACTAAAGAACTGATTGTGGACTTCAGGAAGAGACGGCAGCAGCCCTATACTCCTCTTATGATCAGCGGGACACCTGTGGAGAGGGTGAGCAGCTTCAAGTACCTTGGTGTAAACATCTCCGGGGACCTGACTTGGACTACTCGCATTCAAACACAGGTTAACCCTCTGGAGTCGATTAACGCGGATATGCGTTATGAGTCATTTTCTCCTGATAACCTCAATAAGAACTTAAATTACACTTTTCAGTTTTAATCGTACAGATAAGAGCAATACATCAATCGAATCTGTAAAGGGTCTACTTTTTTTGATACAGACATAATAACAACAAAACTTTGTGCACTTATAAAATAAAGATAAAAAACAAGGTGTGCTGTCTGCAGCCTTTGTCTGCGCTGATCTTCATTTACAAACACGTCATTAAAATGAACTGTAACTCCGTAAATACTCAACGAAGAGACATGACAGATATCTATAGAAAGCTTGACATGTCTACTTTTAAACTAAACAAGTGCCGCCGAAAACAGATATTCTGTGATAAAGTAATCCATATGAAAATAACGCGATGTCCGTTTTTCCCGTCTCCCTTCATTATATCTAATGTGACCACGCCCCTGCGCTGAACGCGCTATTCAGATTCAAACTGAAGCGCATGGCTTGAATACGCCCACACAGAAGAAAAAGCAGCGAGACTGTTCTTCAAGTTTTTTTATTTTAATGTTTGCTTCGCGATGAGAGGAATAAGACATAATTCACCCCAAAAAGATGTGATGTGGTTGAGGGTTTGAGAAATGGATTTCCTCAGAAAAAAAGAATAAAGCACTTTATTCAGCAGAGATCATAAACATGAGTAAGTCTCTTTTTATTTATGTATATACTTGTACTAGTTTTCACATAACGTGTAAACATTTTACTAGTTAGACTTTTTCCAAAGACTTTTTCCTAACTATAATTCCTGACTAAATGTATAATCAAGTGAAACATTATGAAGTTTCAATAACAATATACAATACTATACCATTCAAAAGTTCTTTTCAACATTATTAATAATGATAATAATAATAACAATACATGTTTTTTGTAGAAAATAAGATTGTTAAAAGGATTTCTGAAGGATTGTGTGACTGGAGTAAGGATGCCAAAAAATTAGTTTGAAAGTCAGCTTTGATTGTTCCTAATAAACTGTTTAACTGCTCCCCCAAGTGGATATTAAATTATGTTGTGGGATAATTAAATATATTCTAAATAAACTACAAACATAAAATTATATAGATTTATTTTGTCCTCACATTCTTTCTTGTAACTCCTCCCTCACAGTGGCACAGCTGACTGAAAGGCTCATTATGTAGCTCATTATGCAGGCCTTTGTCTTCTCAGGTGTAAATCACAATGATATTCGTGATAGTTGACGCCTACTCGCATATGGCTTTTACCAACAAAAAGTGTCTTAGAAAATTTAAATCAATATATTGTTTTCTGTAAGGGAGTAAACAAGATGATTTTCACATAATTTAGAAAGGTAAAATTCTAGGCTACAAGCTCCAGTTCTCAAAAGTCCCGGGAACCAATGTTCTGTATGTGTTTTATGGCCTTATTCAAGTGTTTTAACATTTTTAGTTTTTCACTAACCACACATAACATTTTTTTGATCAGGTTCCTGACATCATCAGTCAGGAACCTAAGTGTGCTATTTGATAGCAATCTTTCCTTAGAAAAGTACATTTCTAACATTTGTAAAACTGAACTTTTCAATCTCAAAAATCTCAATTAAGGCATATGCTCTGTGTCAAATGCAGAAATGTTAATCCATGCGTTTATGACCTGAAGGTTAGATTATTGTAATGCTTTATTGGGTGGTTGTTCTGCACGCTTAATATACAAACTCCAGTTAGTCCAAAATGCAGCAGCTAGAGTTCTTACTAGAACAAGGAAGTATGTCCATATTAGCCCAGTTCTGTCAACACTGCACTGGCTCCCTATCAAACATTGTATAGATTTTTAAATCTTGCTTATTACTTATAAAGCCCTGAATGGTTTAGCACTTCAGTATTTGAACGAGCTCTTGTTACATCATAGTCCTCCACGTCCACTGCGTTCTCAAAACTCGCAATTTGATAATACCTAGAATATCAAAATCAACTGCAGGCGGCAGAACCTTTTCCTATTTAGCGCCTAAATTCTGGAATAACCTACCTAACATTGTTACACTTCCCATAACACCCAATGTACTTGCTGCATCGTTAGAAGAATGACATTAGACATTATACTCACCGCTAAACTGGATGAATCACCTGATGAACTTCTCTTCCGGAAACTGTTTCTTCTCTTTTCTCACACTTGAGAAGCTGATTGACCGTTATCAGTAATCTGCTGGTTGCGAGACTCGGACAACACATTTGGTGTGAAGGAAGATCTCACGTGTGGGCTATTAATCTGTGCGGATGAAATATTCAATAGGCAAAAATATTTTGTACAAATATTTTATAGGAAGTCTACATAAAAAAATTAATAAAATAAAATAAAGTAATAATAGTAAAAAAAAAAAAAAAACACTTTCCAATTGTCTAACCACAGCACTTGCTACATAGATACAGTCGGCATCTAGTCATAGCTGGGGGCGTGGCGAGGGCGGAGTCGGCGTGGGGGAAAACACTGCGAACATCGTGTGTATCTGAATGACAAAAATGCACATATTGAACACTCATTCCCAGAGACACGTAGAACAGTTGTAGTCTCTTTTAACTTTAATATTCATATACACTAGTCCATATCGATATTTGATTCATTTTACAGCCCTAATGTAGATGTATTCATTCAAAAATAGCCAAATTCCATGACGTTCTGCTTTATACAGCAAGTTCTATTTTTGACTGGATTCCGCGATTCAATCGTTTCGCAAACACAGACGGGGTGAATTTATGAATGAAAGTGTACAAGTTCTGACACAAAACTAAGTTGTTACTTGTCCACATGCTTTTTTAAGTGGGTTTATGTTCGACACTAGGCTAACGTTACATAGTTTTGCCTCAGGTAGAATGATAAGGCTAATTATATATGCATGCCACTTTCTGAAACAACCTTACACAGTTTTGATAACGTTAATAATGAACACGATGTTAATATAGCCTGCCTGTGATGAAATGCCGACTGCACACATACACATGCTTAGTCTTGGGATTCCACAACTTCCCTTGATCATCCTCACAATTTATATTGTAGCCATTTTGTCATCCTTTCCGGCTCTGTATGTTTATTTGGAAGGATGTAGAACTTCAATTCATAATATGTTAGTTTATTGGAGGTACAGAAAATGACACAGCAACTTTTCGGCGTGATTGTCCTGTGTATTTCAATTGGCGCCGGGGCAATGTTTTCCCCCACGGGCTAAATTCACATCACGTGACGGGGCGTTCCCAGACCAACCGTCTGTATCTATATTGCACATAACAGCAAACTGCAGTACAAGGCCTATACATGAAGACTTTAATGGCAATAAAAGGAACCTATTTGCTGTTAAAGTGAAATTACTGAACCTAATCGTAGGAGCTTTATTTAAAAAATGCTCATGAAAAATAAAATACATTTAATCAGAGAGACTTAGAAGTTTTTGCATCTGAAATCTTCACATGCATTTTAGCATATCACTGAACTGCAGTTATAAATTGTATATGTACCTTATTATACTGCAAATCTAGAGTTGCACTTCATTGGACTGCAGTTTTACTGCTGTTTAACTTTAATAAACTGCAGTTATATATACTTCATATAGAAGCCAAATGTGGTGTCAGTGTATTTAGATATTGGGTGTTGTTTCTTGTTTGTATAGTGGGTGTCGCTCTAATGTTACCTGAGGTCAAAGTTATAAAGGAAGTATCAAACTGCCAAAGAGAGAGGGGGGGGTTTGACCCGGAAGGGCAAAAGGTTTTTGACCGCTGTGGCGCATAGGCACTAGAAACTGATTGTTGACAAGTCTGTGTATATGTATACCGATATGATTTACCGTTGAAACTGGATAAATGGATATTTACCTCTGCACGGTAAAGCAAATAAAAGGAATAATCAGCAACACAACAAAGCCTGCATATTCTTAAGACCAAGTCAGTAAGGTAACAGAACAACAAGGACACAGCGCGTCAGCCAGGCATACCTGGGCTAAACACCTCAGCTGTCAGTATTAGACTGAGCGGCTACATTGGTCAAAAACCTCGCTCATTTGGAACTAAGTTTGAACCGTGACGTTACTGTGTGGGACGCAATGAGATGGCATGAGAGGATGAGTCGCTTTGTTTTCCTTGGGATTAAAACGACTCTGAAGGATGCATTCAGTTGTTGGTGAAAGGACGCGCAGGAAGCTACGAGGCTAAAGCGGCTGTCAGGCAGCAGATCACTGGAGCATCTAAAGGCGCCCAACGCGAGAGGTATGTGTAGCGCTACACTTTTGGCCATTTAAGCTGTGTGCCCACATAAAAGGGCATAAACCCAATGCATTGGTTGCCAAAAAAGGCGGATAATTATAGACCTTTCACTGACTGTTACGGCGAACTTTGAGTGACTGACTCTTTATCATGGAGATGCGCGATGCAGCGTCGGACATTAGCGGGACTGGTGTGCTTAAAGGTACAGCTGGTAAATCCAGTAGTGTGACTAGTGGTGCTCAAGCACCAGCTGGAAAACGGGTAGTGAAGCTCACTGCAAAGGCGCTTGCTGATAAACTGGACAGGTTGCAAAATGTTAGAAAGGCTAAGCTTAACAAAGCCAGTGTGTTAAGAAAATCAATGCAAGCTTTGATATCAAAGGGTGATAAAAAACAGATACTGAATGCTCTTGGAGAATTGATTGAGGTATGTGATGAATCAAAATGCATGCATGAATCTTTGTTGGGGTTATTGCCGCATGAGGAAATTGAAAAACATGAAATATGGTTTAAAGCCAAAATGCTGTTTAATGATGAATGTATTGCTGATACAAAAGGGTGGGTTAAAAAAAATGAAGGTTATGACTTGGCAAGTGTTAATAATGAAGGTAATGATGACGTGATCCCTAATGACAGCATTTCCCAGGTTGGTAGTAAAAGCTCAAATCAAAGGAGTGTTAACAGTGGTAGATCAAGTACCACGTCTTCTGCACGGATTAAAGCAGAGGCAAATAGAGCTGCATTGGAAGCTCGTGTGTCAGCTTTAAAGGGGCAACATGCTTTAGAGGAACAGGAGCAGCAGCTGAGGAGGAAAGAGAGCAGCTTGGGTTGGAAGCTGAACTGGCTGTATCCAATGCTATGCTGGCATTATTACAGGCCGCGGATCTGAAAGGTTCTTCTCAGGCATTGTCAAATGGTATGAATTCCTACCTACAAAAGGAAACTGTTAATGTTTTAAACCCTATGGCAAGGGAATATCAGCCTGGAGCAGAACAATTAAAACACCAAAATGACATGAAAAATGTGTCATTTCCACCGCATAAACAACTATCAAAGGATGTGCGACGAAAGGAAACTGATCAATGGGTTGAAAGCAATGTGTTGGGAACAATGCATTATTCCCAATACCAACCAACAACTGCTCAAACAAGGGACGTTGAAGGAATGCAAAGACCAAAGATCTGTCAAGATCCACCTGGAGACATATTTAATATCATGTGCAGGCAAAATGAAATATCAGCCACTTTAGTGCATCAGCAGCGTTCATTGTCTCTGCCACAACGAGACATTCCCATCTTTGAAGGCAACCCTCTACAATACAGAAAATTTATTAAGGCATTTGAGCAAGGAGTGGAGGAAAAAACAGGAAATGCAGATTGTTTGTACTATTTGGAACAGTTTACAGGAGGACAACCAAAAGAACTGGTGCGTAGCTGCCAACATATGGACCCTGGGCGTGGCTATAAAGTGGCAAAGGATCTTCTACAGGAGCACTTTGGCAATCAGTATAAAATTGCGACAGCCTATATTGAAAGGGCTTTGGCCTGGCGACCAATACAAGCCGAGGATGTAAAGAAGAGCTCCAATATATGCAGGAACTGGATATGCCTGTTAACATGAGAGCCATTATTGCAAAGCTGCCATTCAGAATGAGAGAGCAATGGAGGACCAGGGCTCATGACATAATGGAAAGAGAGCTTCCAATAGAGCTCATTTCTAGGATTTGGTTGCATTCATTGAGTATCGTGTTAGTATTCTTTCTGACCCCCTGTTTGGCAACATACAGGATTCACCACCCGATGTAGCTGGTATGAAGACTCTCACCAGGGGTAAATTCCAGCCCAGGAACAGAGTAACTGGAAATATTGTTGCCACCACAGTAACATCTAGGCATTCGTCGGAGGGAGAAAAGGAGCAAATATTGCCTACAGGGAAGGAAAAGAAAGCTGGATGCCTTTGCTGTGCTTGTAGTCACCTGTTGGAAGAGTGCAAACAGTTCAGTGGAAAGAAGCACAAGGAAAAGATTTATTTTTTGAGGGAAAAGGGAGTTTGCTTTGCATGTTTGGGTCATGGACACATGAGCAGGGATTGCGACAGGCGCTTGACATGCAAAGTTTGTGGCCAAACTCATCCCACCGTGCTGCATATTAAAATGCAAACTACAGCTATGGTACAGTTGGAGGGGCCATATAATAACCAGCCAACTTCGCAGGAAACATGTGGACATACAGGCCGGTAAGGACCAGTGCGTTCTGTCCATTCTCCCGGTAAAGGTGAAATCTGCAAAGGGAAATTGCATCATAAACACCTATGCTTTTCTGGATCCTGGAAGTTCAGCCACGTTCTGCACGGAAGATCTAATGCAGAAGCTGAATATTACAGGCAGAAGAAATAATTTCTTATTGCGCACCATGGGGCAAGAAACTGTTGTTCCAGCCTTCTCGTTGACTGGTTTGGAGGTATCTGATCTGGACAGCAATGACTTCTATATGCTCCCGGAGGTTCTCACGCAAAAGAAAATGCCAGTTACTTTGGATAACAGGGCAACGCCTGAAGATCTGGCTAGCTGGCCGTACTTGTCAAAGATACACATCCAAATCATTAAAGCAAACATTGATCACTTAATTGGAACCAATGCTCCCAAGGTATTAGAACCTTGGGAGGTCATCAACAGCTGCGGGAATGGCCCGTATGCTGTTAGGACGGTGCTGGGATGGGTCGTCAGTGGTCCGCTGAATGGTAACAGCGGGGCATGGGAGGATGGGTTTCCCGCTGCTATGGTGAACAGGATATCTGTGGGCAAGTTGGAAGGGATGCTGACCATTCAATACAATCACGATTTCAATGAAAAGAGTATGGAAAGGAAGGAAATGTCCAGAGAAGATCGTAAGTTTCTTGAAATTGCGGAGCACTCAGCGATATTTCAAGATGGAAAATATTGTTTGAAATTGCCCTTCAGGAACAAGGAAGTCTATCTCCCCAATAATTTTGCAGTGGCTAAGCAGAGGATTGAGGGTTTGAAGAAAAGATTCCTTAAAGATAAACACTTGCACCAGGAGTACACAGGTTATATGAACAATCTCATTGGTAAGAACTATGCGGAGCAAGTACCTAAGCAGCAACAGCATTGTGACAGTGGGAAAGTGTGGTATATTCCTCACCATGGTGTCTACCATTCAAGAAAAGGTTCCCTTCGTGTGGTGTTCGACTGTGGAACCACTTTTAAAGGGGTCTCGCTAAATAGTGAGCTCTTGCAGGGTCCTAACCTTACTAGCTCGCTGCTAGGAGTTCTAACTCACTTTAGACGGGTGCCCGTGGCTTTCATGGGTGATATTCAAGCCATGTTCCACCAGGTGAGGGTTGCAGAGGGAGACAGAGACTTTCTGCTCTTTCTCTGGTGGCCAGATGGAGACATCAGTAAGGATTTTGTGGAGTTTAGGATGACGGTGCACCTGTTTGGCGCTGTTTCGTCCCCCAGTTGCGCAAGTTACGCACTGAGAAGAACTGCTGATGATAATAATTCTGAGTTTTCAGCTGAAGTTCTTCAATGTGTTAAGCATAATTTTTATGTGGATGACTGCTTGAAGAGCTCAGCCACAGATGAAGAAGCTATCCAGATGGTAAGAGATCTAATTGCTTTGTGTCGAAAGGAAGGCTTCATCTTAGAGAAATGGATAAGCAACAGTCGCATCGTCTTGCAAGCCATAGCAGAACATCAGAGGGCTAAAGACCTTAAGGAGCTGGATCTAGACCAAGATACACTTCCAGTAGAAAGAGCTTTGGGTCTACAATGGTGCATGGAGACTGACTCTTTCAGGTTCAAATTGGAGATAAAACAACAGCCTCTAACCAGACGGGGTATGTTGTCAGTTAACAGCTCAGTGTACGATCCGCTTGGGTTACTGGCACCTGTCACTTTGCTTGCTAAATTGATGCAGCAAGAACTCTGTCGGAGACATTGTTCATGGGATGATGCTCTGCCACCGGACATCTTGCGCAAATGGGAAAGGTGGTTGAAAGACCTGGAACTGCTGACTACATTTAAGGTGGATAGGTGCATTAAGCCGGTGTATTTTGGAGAAGTTAAGCATGCGCAACTACATCACTTTGCCGATGCCAGTGAGGATGGATATGGGACGGTAACCTACATCCGGATGTTAAATCATGAAAACAACATCCAGGTCAGATTTCTGCTTAGTAAAGCCAGAGTGACACCTCTGAAGGTTGCAACTATTCCCCGACTGGAATTGACAGCAGCTGTCCTTGCTGTCAGAGTGGACTCAATGTTAAAGGAGGAATTGGATTTCCATTTGGAGGAGTCAATATTCTGGACTGATAGCTCTTCAGTGTTAAAGTACCTTAATAACGAGGACAGGCGCTTCCACACATTTGTGGCCAATAGAGTCTCGACCATCAGAAAAATATCTGAACCCTCACCGTGGAGACATATTGGTTCTAAAGATAATCCAGCGGATGACGTATCGAGGGGTCTGAACGTGTCTGAATTTCTAAAGAAAAGCACGTGGCTAGGGGGTCCTATATTTCTTTGGCAGCAGGAGGAAGATTGGCCTAAACCTGTGTCTGAATGGTCATCGGACATGAAGGACTCAGAGGTGAGGAAAAGGACTACAGTAAATGCCATCAAGGTGTGTGCCGTGTTTAGTCCTACTGACCAGCTTATTGCTTACTTTTCTGACTGGAGGAGGCTGAAGACAGCAGTTGCTTGGTTTCTCAGGTTAAAGGTCATGTTGTTATCAAAGGGGCGCCTGAAGAGGCAGTTGGAGGCTGCAGTAGCCGATTAGCCAAAGGGAACCAGTCAGGACGGATTGAATACTGCTGAAGGACAACGGGGCACAGTGACATCTAGGAGTGGAATCCTGACACTGGAAGATCAATTAGAAGCAGAGATTGCCATCATTCGGTATTGCCAGCAACAGAGATTCAAGGAGGAAGTTCCATATATAGACTGGATCCAATGGTGGAGGAAGGACTCTTAAGAGTTGGAGGAAGGTTGAACAGAGGAGCGATGCCTGAGGAAATGAAACATCCTCTCATTCTCGCCAAGGATCAGCATATCTCCATGCTTATTCTTAAGCACGTACATCAGACTCTGGGCCATGGTGGACGGGCTCATACGCTGTCTATTGTGAGGAAGAGGTTTTGGATTACCAAGGCCAATTTAGCAGTTAGGAGGGTTATTGCTGAATGCAGACTTTTGTAGACGGTACAACGGAAGAGCCTTGGAACAAAAAATGGCAGACCTCCCAAAGGTGAGAATCCTTCCAGATCTACCACCATTTACGAACACGGGAGTAGATTACTTTGGACCAGTTGAAGTAAGGAGGGGACGATCGACCTGTAAGCGATACGGAGTTATATTTACCTGTATGGCAAGCAGGGCCATCCATCTGGAAGTGGCAGAATACCTGGAAACGGATGCATGCATCAATGCTTTGCAGCGTTTTATCAGCAGGAGAGGACAAGTGGAACATCTGAGGTCAGACAATGGTACCAATTTCATTGGGGCGGAAAAGGAACTTAAGAAGGCTCTTGTTGCTTTGAACCAGGATATGATTCAAGGAACCATGTCGCAGGTTGGAATCCGTTGGAGTTTTAATCCACCAGCTGGTTCACACCATGGTGGCGTGTGGGAAAGGATGATCCGCCTGGTGCGAAGGGTTTTGACTTCTATCCTATGGCATCAGACATTGGATGATGATTGACTTCATACGGTGTTCTGTGAAGTGGAGGCCATCTTAAATGATCAGCCTATTACTAAGCTCTCGGATGATCCCAGCGACCTGGAACCTCTTACTCCTAACCATCTTCTTCTTCTGAAGGGTAAACCAGCTTTGCCACCTGGAGTGTTCAATCCTCACGACCAATATGGGAGAAGACGTTGGAGACAGGTACAATACCTCTCGGATCTTTTTTGGAAGAGATGGATGCGAGAGTATTTGCCTTTGCTTCAAGAGAGGCAAAAGTGGAATCAAAAGAAGAGGAGATTGATTGCTGGGGACATTGTGGTAATAATGGATTCTTCAGCTCCTCGTGGCTCTTGGCCACTTGGCAAGGTTCTGGAGGTTTTTCCCGACAAACATGGGCTTGTGCGTTCTGTAAGATTACAGACTAAAACTAACATTTTGGAAAGGCCAGTGACTAAGCTCTGTTTGCTGCATGGAGTATAAATATGTTTGTTCATGCTGGGCTTGACTGTATTTTGATGGATCATAACATTTTGCCCACTTTTGTTTTTTTTTTAATTGTAATGACTGCTGGTCAATAACAATTAGGGGCCGGTGTATAGAAGCCAAATGTGGTGTCAGTGTATTTAGATATTGGGTGTTGTTTCTTGTTTGTACAGTGGGTGTCGCTCTAATGTTACCTGAGGTCAAAGTTATAAAGGAAGTATCAAACTGCCAAAGAGAGAAGGGGGGTTTGACCCGGAAGGGCAAAAGGTTTTTGACCGCTGTGGCACATAGGCGCTAGAAACTGAAGTCTGTGTATATGTATACCGATATGATTTACCGTTGAAACTGGATAAATGGATATTTACCTCTGCACGGTAAAGCAAATAAAAGGAATAATCAGCAACACAACAAAGCCTGCATATTCTTAAGACCAAGTCAATAAGGTAACAGAACAACAAGGACACAGCGCGTCAGCCAGGCATACCTGGGCTAAACCACCTCAGCTGTCAGTATTAGACTGAGCGGCTACACTTCATTATACTGCAAATCTACAGTTGTACTTCATTGTACTGCAATTATACTACGTTGTACTGCAGTTTAACTGAAGTTGTACGTCAGTGTACAGTCGTGGCCAAAAGTTTTGAGAATTACATAAATATTGGAAATTGGAAAAGTTGCTGCTTAAGTTTTTATAATAGCAATTTGCATATACTGCAGAATGTTATGAAGAGTGATCAGATGAATTGCATAGTCCTTCTTTGCCATGTAAATTAACTTAATCCCAAAAAAACCTTTCCACTGCATTTCATTGCTGTCATTAAAGGACCTGCTGAGATCATTTCAGTAATCGTCTTGTTAACTCAGGTGAGAATGTTGACGAGCACAAGGCTGGAGATCATTATGTTAGGCTGCTTGAAAAATGGCTTCACAGGCAAGGATATTGTGGCTACTAAGATTGCACCTAAATCAACAATTTATAGGATCATCAAGAACTTCAAGGAAAGAGGTTCAATTCTTGTAAAGAAGGCTTCAGGGCGTCCAAGAAAGTCCAGCAAGCGCCAGGATCGTCTCCTAAAGAGGATTCAGCTGCGGGATCGGAGTGCCACCAGAGCAGAGCTTGCTCAGGAATGGCAGCAGGCAGGTGTGAGCACATCTGCACGCACAGTGAGGCGAAGACTTTTGGAAGATGGCCTGGTGTCAAGAAGGGCAGCAAAGAAGCCACTTCTCTCCAAAAAAAACATCAGGGACAGATTGATCTTCTGCAGAAAGCATAGTGAATGGACTGCTGAGGACTGGGGCAAAGTCATATTCTCCGATGAAGCCCCTTTCCGATTGTTTGGGGCATCTGGAAAAAGGCTTGTCGGGAGAAGAAAAGGTGAGCGCTACCATCAGTCCTGTGTCATGCCAACAGTAAAGCATCCTGACACCATTCATGTGTGGGGTTGCTTCTCATCCAAGGGAGTGGGCTCACTCACAATTCTGCCCAAAAACACAGCCATGAATAAAGAATGGTACCACAACATCCTCCAACAGCAACTTCCAACAATCCAACAACAGTTTGGTGAAGAACAATGCATTTTCCAGCACAATGGAGCACCGTGCCATAAGGCAAAAGTGATAATTAAGTGGCTCAGGGACCAGAATGTTGAAATTTTGGGTCCATGGCCTTGAAACTCCCCAGATCTTAATCCCATTGAGAACTTGTTGTCAATCCTCAAGAGGCGGGTGGACAAACAAAACCCCACTAATTCTGACAAACTCCAAGAAGTGATTATGAAAGAATTGTTGCTATCAGTCAGGATTCTGCCCAGAAGTTGTTTGAGAGCATGCCCAGTCGAATTGCAGAGGTCCTGAAAAAGAAGGGCAACACTGCAAATACTGACTCTTTGCATAAATGTCATGTAATTGTCGATAAAAGCCTTTGAAATGTATGAAGTGCTTGTAATTTTATTTCAGTACATCACAGAAACAACTGAAACAAACATCTAAAAGCAGTTTAGCAGCAAACCTTTTGAAAACTAATATTTATGTAATTCTCAAAACTTTTGGCCATGACTGTACTGCCTTTTTTTTTTTTCTACAAGGGTTGCCCTTGTCCAGATAACATTTAGCATTGATACAAGCAATAATGGAAGAGTTTTTGTTTTTGATTTGTTTTATTTTGTTAAGTAGTCATTTAAAGCTTTCTAAAGATATATTTATAATGTCTGTGAGGCATGTTTTCTCTCAGTGTCGGTTAATTTTTGTTCTCCTGTTAAAGATGAGAAGTCAGAAAGCGTATCATGTTTTTCCCCATTTTACAAAAGCACACAAATAAAAGCAGACCCACAGACACGATATGCTGCATTAATCAGTCTTAACCTTAATAAAAATGAAACAAAATATAATCACTTTGCTATTACATACACTTAACTATTTTAATAGCTGAAACAGTAGTATAAGCGGTCTAGGGAGAAGGGGGAAAAAGATGGGCTCATGTCCCCCCCTGTATTTTAGTAGAGTGTGCCATGAATCTGTTTTATTTGTCAACACACATCAGACAGCATATTGTGTGTATTCGGTTGCTTAACCCTTATGCGTTGTTGGGGACGTTTTCGTCCACTAGGGGGTAAAGTTGAGTCTTATTGTGGCCACAACTTTCTCTGTGTTTGAGCTAATGGAATGATTTTTGGTGACAAATCTTATTTTGACCCATATTTGGGAATTTTTTTCAAAAACTCAACGGTACACTCTGGGCAAATTCACTACCCTTTCATTATGTTCGTGGATGAAAACATCCACTAAATTAAACTGCTGTAAAAATGTATCAGATAAATATTTTTTTCTTTTTTTTTTTTGCATAAATCTATTAATCAACCTCAGCCCTGATCAAAACTACCAAATGTTTAAAAAAAATCCAAGATTTGAACTCTTTAATTACCAAGTTCATAAATGATGTCACTGATTTGAAAACACTCAAAATGACATATTTTCAATTTAAAAAGTAGACTTGATATATTTTTACCTTTTATCACAGTCTTGGGCATCTCAAAGAGTAGTAACAAGATTGGCTTTGATGCATTGTTAGATTTTGTGCAGCATTAGATTTAAATTTTTTCTCCCTAATTTGCTGTTGGTGGCTGTTTTTGCCCCATTGACTTCCATTATAACGAAATTTTTTGATTGCAAAGCCACGACACCATATAATCATGCATTCTTTATTGTTTGTGGTGTTCCCTTTTGAGAAGAGGTAAAATTTGTTATTTGTACAGTTGATCACTAGGTGGGACCATTAACCCTTTAGATAGGCCTGTGCAAAAAAAAAAAAGCCTTAGTTTATGGCTTGTATATGGAGTTACATGGAGTATAACAGCAAATTATAGTGTTTGTGTGTGTGTGAGATTCTTGATTGTTGCTGGTTTTCCCTGTTGGGAAGAGGTAACATTTGTTATTTTTTACAGTCGATCACTAGGTGGTACCATTAACCCTTTAGATAGACCTGTGCAAAAAAAGGCTTAGTTTCTGGCTTGTATATGGAGTTATATGGAGTATAACAGCAAATTATAGTGTTTGTGTGTGTGTGAGAGAGAAAGAGAGGGTGTGAGAGAGACCTTTGTGCACTTACCTTGATGTATCTGAAAAAATACAAATATGCACCTCATGCTCTCAGAACTACACTAAGTAGACATTCAAAAGGCCCTTTTTACCGCCGTGGCGGCGGTATAAAGTGCATTTGCAGCCTTTAACCAAACAAGCGTATCGAAGCACATTTTCGCTAATAGACGTCAGTTTTGCCTCACTGATGTGTTAGATTTGATGGCTTCAGTCAGGGAAAATGAAATTAAAACAATGTAGTTAAAATATTTAATATATTTAATATTTAATATCCACAAACGAAAGTTTGGTACTTATGAAGTTATGTGCATTTCTTAGAACGAATTCAAGCAGGATAAATGTCAAGCCTGTGCCTGAGCCTATATTTTCTCTAAGCTACATGGTATTAAACCATATTTTAGATTTGACACATATAAAAGGTGTGCAGTATTATTTATATTATATTAATTATGCGTTATATTATTCAAAAGAAATTGTGGTTTACTTTGCATCGGAGCATTAGTGGTAGCCTATTTTAGGGGGGTAGGCTACATGGATTAATATGCAAAATGTCAATATTTTCATATATTATGCCTATATTTTAATTTAGATTTTCAATATAAATATATTTTTTCCTTTAATAAAACAACATGCATTTTTGTTATTCGTTACCTGTCCTTTAATTTATTGGTGAAAAAACATTTGTCTGTAAACTTATTAAGAAATTGTTGCATGTTTAAACATGAAGCACTGTATAATTTCGTTCCCATTATTTATGCCTGATTAGCCTAAAACAAGAAACGAATAAAATTAAACCTGCACGATTAAATCTTTGAAACTCTAATAAATGGACGGATTAATAAACTGTCCTCATGATTAAACTCAACTTCTCTCATTATAATAAACAAAATACACAAGATGTAAAAAATAGCTTTAGTAATTGACAACTTAAGTGATTTTAAAGGGAGCCTTCTTTACTTGCTTTTAAAGTTGGGCAATAGCATGTGGCCTAAATTTTTTATTTAAATTTAAACCGATTTGTAAATCAATATTCAAATGACGAGGAAATTTTACAAAACAAGTTTTAACATAGTTCTTTATCATTCATTTAGCAGTCAAATTTATAACTGCAACAATATGATTAAAAAAACAGTAATGTTATTACCTTAATGCTGGAAAGACCTTTATTTTTATTTATTTAATACTAGCCCATCATGCATCTAACCATCCACTGGGCGTTAAGAGCTGAGGCCTGTTGCACAAAAGTAGAATTAAGACATCCGATAAATGACTCAGCTGAGCTCAATGAAGCCAAAACATGTGCGTCCAGGCTTAATTGGTTGCACAAAGACCAAGCCAGGATGAGCAGACACGGATTCATTAAGCCAGGTGAAACCAATCCTGGATAGGTGCGCGCTCACGGCTCACTCAAATAGACCCCGCCACAGATCACAGATTAACTGATTTACCATGGCAACTAGAGCCGCGTACTTTTCCCCGTCGGAAGCACAGATCCTCATGGAGGCATACGAGGAGGTAAAAGATATAATTAAGAAGAAAGGCAACATCGCCACAGTGATAAAGCAAAGAGAAAAGGCGTGGCAAAGTATTGCAGACCGCCTGAATGCGTAAGTAGTGCACAATTACACACTCACCGCTCCGCTGAAACATCACAATTACAATTCAAATATTTAATTCACATCTCCAAAAACGCAGTTGTACTGTAATTATGAAACGGTTAAATTTTTAATTGAAATGCACTGCAGATATGAGTGAAATTGTGTAAAGTAACTCCGTCACACTGTATAAAGCTATGATAAATTATTATTAAAGCCTTACATTATTATTTAACGTTACTACGCTCAGTACGGTTTAATCTTAGCCGTTGTACTCTGCTTCTTATGTTGTCCACCGTTTTTTGTGTGTTTCTCCTGCTTTTATTAATGTAAAGCTGCTTTGACAGAATGAAATAATTGTGAAAAGTGCTATATAAATAAAATTTAATTGAATAAATAGATGAGCTATAATAATAATCACTTTAATTTATATAGCGCCTTTCAAAGGACCCAAGGTCTGTTGCTCACTGCACTGCAAAAATGTCTTTCTTACTTAGTATTTTTGTCTTGTTTTCAGTAAAAAAAAAATATCTAAAAAATTTAAATATTTTGAGCAAAATTACATAGGAAAATAAGCAAAAAAATCTGCCAGTGAAACAAGAGAACTTTTCTAAAATTAAGTGTTTATGGAAAAAGTTAACTTATTTCAAGAGAATTTTTCTTATTATATTGACAGATTTTTTTATTTTTTTGCTTGTTTTAAGCACACATTTACTTAAAGTTTATATTTTTTTGTCTAAACTATACTTATTTTGCTAGGTCATTTAGCAAATCAAGAAAATACATCTTTATTTAAGATTTTTTTTTGTTGTTGATATTTTTACTGAAAACAAGACAAAAATACCAAGTCATTTTTTGCAGTGTGACTCCATTAAATGTTCTTGTGATAAAGAATGTGTGTGTGCGTGTGATGTAGATTAAACATGAACGGGCCAAAACGGACATGGCAGCAGGTCAAAATCAAATACAAGAACATTCTGCAGAATGGTATGGTCCCTGACTAATATTTAACAAGGCACAAGCATATATTGTACCCAGAAGGTGCCTGCTCACACATTGTCTGTACCGTTTTAGCAGTGAAAAAGAATACCCACAGACAAGGCACGGGTGTGTTATATACAGACCTTTGAATGTGTATGTATCATTTTGTATAATATGCTTTGATTCTGTGCTTTCCATCTTGTAGAGTCACTGTGACTTCAGTTTCGAAAGGAGCTGATGGTTTACCTGCTTTGTTTTGTCCCTATTCAATAAAGGAACATAATGTTACACATTGTGTTTTTATATTCATATGGAATGTGTATTTGTTTATATGACAGAGTACTAGGGCCACACTGAGGGAAAAGGATAGTCATAAATTTATGAGGCTGGTTCTTTCTGCAGAAAAGCTACATATTCTTTTTACAGTTTTGATACTTAATATTCTGGCACATCAGCATGTCTTTGTTTATGAAACCATACTGAAGTACAATTTCACGAAATGCCCCACATCTGTCATTTTAACAACTGTCCTCCTTTAAAACAACTGGTTACAATATTATGACTTGTCTTTTTTTTTTTCCCCTCTGTGGCCCTAATATTCTATCATTTTATATATAGCCTTATAGTCTATGGGAAACTGTAAATTATCTAATGATAGCAACATCATCTAAAAATCATTATTTATCCAAAATGATTGAAATTAATGATCACAAACGTTTAAATAATGACAGTGGGTCTAGTTATATGTGATAACAATGTATAGTGAGCAGTGAAATAACTATTGGTTTCCATTTGTGGTGACTGCTGACTGACATTAGGGATGAGATTAAATAGATCCTGGAATTTAGCCTGGTCTGGAGCAGGCTAGCTCCACAGAATAAATCTCCATGGTAATTTATACCATAACATATCCTCCTGCCCCCTATCCAGCTTTAGTGCAACCGGATTACGGATCAATTGAGCCAGGATCACCAAGATATCCTGGCTTAATCCCTTATCCTAGTTTTGTGCAACAGGCCCCTGTTAAGATTAAAACTGGCAGCTCAGCAGTGAGTCAGTGTCATGGACGGAGGACCTGTTAATATATTTTCTAGTCTATATTTCCATCTCGTTATGCCGCTGGTTTTTTTTTTTGTTTGTTTTTTTGTTTTGTTTTTTCCTTATAGAACTTATTTGTAAATGGAGCAGACACTTTCTGTGTGTCTACACCAGACACGAGAGTTGTTATCCGTGCCCCACAGCGAAAAGTGAGAAAAGTCTAAACTTGATGACATCACACTATAGTGTCAAATCATCTGAACGCAGTGTCAGAACATTTTGTCATAAACAGAACGAGCATCAGTTCACTGATGGGGATCGTGTCCAGTGTATCCATCACTGTGTTCTGTTGTCTTTTGTTGGATCGCTCCACCTGTGTCCGGTGTAGACCTGGGGCCCGTTCTTCATACGTCGCTAACTCGGTTAGCTGGATTTGAATGTTGACGATTTGGCGTGATCTTGGATCGTTTGGTTCTTCGAAGCTCATCCCGGAGCTGCTGTCATAGCAACAGGTCCGTAAGCTTAAACCTGCTCGGGAGCAGGCTTATTTCATGTAAACCGGATTAGATCGCTTCTTTTCAACCAGTACTGATACTCAAAATATGTCTGCTACCACCGCTACTTTATTACAAGGGTATCGTACTGATCCAGGGACAATAATTTAAAATAATAATCATTAAAAAAAAATTTTTTAAATAATATAAATATGCTGTGTAGTCCATAACAGCCTACTATAGACACAGCCAGTTTTACTCAATGAAATATTTATTTGTCATAAAATTATTACTTCATAATTGTATTAGTCTTACACACATGCTATACAGATAATAGAGTCGTGCATTATTTTGAGTGATGGCTGCTATTATAAGAGTGGCTTGATGGAGCGCAGGAGATGCAGATAACATGATATTGACCCTTAAGAAACTTTCATTAATGCTGTCATGTAACAAATCTGTCCAAATATGAAATGAATAGATAATTTCTACATTGAAATAAAAATGTAAAGACTGTACAACTATTATAAATTGCAAATATAAATAATTGGGAATCATGAAAAAAATTCTAATAAAATAAAAACATGCATCTATTATGTTTCATGTATCTCTTATAACATTTATGTAGTTTTGTTTGCTTGGCTGTTTCCTTATAAAAGTCCAGAAATTTGTCAAGTTTTTCGTTTGGTGTCATTTTAAATTATATGACGTCATTACATTGCCGTCTTGCCACCAGCCAATCGCTGCACTGCTGATCATGGTTTCGAGTATCGATACATATCCCCTTTTAAGCCAACACATGAACGCGCAATTATCTCAGATAACTCAATCCAGCGATACTAATCATACACAACAGGTGTGTTCGAAGAACCCAATTAGCTGGATCATGATTAGCATGATGATATCATCTTGGATGTGTCATTTGATCTCGGATGTAATAAGCGACGTACGAAGAATGGGCCCCGTGCGTGCGTTTTTTATTGTTTTATTTTACTGCTTGTTTTAATGTTTTATTAAATATCTGTATTGACTGCATGGTCATATTATCGAATTATTTACTGCCATGCGACCTACAAAAGTAAAGCTTGGCGAGTCGATCAACGAGGATTGCTGCAGGTTGATTTTTGCGGATGTGCCATGCTTGTGCTCCCGCGGTCATCTTCATTTCATCAGGTGAAACATCTCTCTCACTCGCAGCACAGTCTGTGAGCAGCAACAACTTCCCCTCCGCGCGCACTGATACCAGAAACTCGCTCCTCCTTCACTCCATGGATAAAGTATTTCAGTATGTTTGAAATGTTATGTTCATAACGTAGCATATAAAATAATAATAAAAAAAAATAGCTTAAGCTATTTTGTGTAAAGTTTTTTTCCCTATATCACATGCCAAACTAATAACGTTGTAAGCATTAAATCTTTAATTGCTGCTTTCTGCTATGAACATTTTGTTTGTGATGAAATTAACAGTACATTTTTGTCAGTTATTTTATCTAAACAGATCGATTAACTTCTTCAAGATTTCAAAATCAGATAGCATGCTGATAATGTGTTTGAATGCATTATTGCAAAAGCGATTGCGTGTGAATCTGTTTAAATCATGCTTTAACCCGAAAATAATCAGTAAAAGAAACAGACAAACTCTTAACATCCCACTCGACTCTTGCAGTCATTGTAACCATCTGATCAAGCTATAGCTAAATATGTTTAACATTAATTCTTTCTGAATATGCAGTTATATTATGGGCTGTTGGCATGAATTGTACTCGTGATGGAGCGCTCTTGAAGCGAGTGAAAACCAGACGCTCATATTCAAGTGTTTGTGCAAAAATTATTAATGGGCATTAATGACGGGGAGGCGCCGTCTCATCACTTTATTTTTTTTCCTGATAATGAATTTATAATTTTTTTAATTAACAATTTCGTGGTGTATCACATACATTAAAACATCTACAGAAAGCTTGAAATGTTTTTTAAACTAAAACGAATTGTGCAATTTGTGAATGTTGCATTTCTCTCATCGGAGAGAGCAGCACATTGAATTTCATCTTGAAGCAGACAAGAAAACTTTGTTTATTAATAAATAATTAAAATGTCCCATTTTTCACAATTATTAGGCTACTTCTGCATGTGCTTTGTTGCAAACTTAATGCATGTGCTTGAGCGCAGAATATATTAAGATTTGATTATATAAATTTAATATAAACCTCTGATTAGTTGAATATAAAAAACGAACGACTAGAACTAGAAAAATCTTACGTGGGGGCAGACCATTTTTTAGTCTATAAACAAAACAACAGTCCTTTTATAAACCAGTTCAGCAAGTGAAAGCCTCATAAGACAGTGTCCATATGAAAGAGCAATTCACACCTTTATCTCTACCCCCACGAGCCATACATAACTACCCAAAACCCAACCCCCTCCAGCTGAACTGAATTCGGTCTGGTTTTTTGGCTCAGAGGAACTGTGTGTTACTGGGCTGAAACATGCATGCACTCAGCAGCACTATTCTTTGTATTCATTATATTCTCGCAGCCCATATTATTATTTTCACAAGACCATGATGATAATAACAAATCATCAATTAATAATTAATCATTATTTTACGAAACTCATTGTTATTTTTGATCATGGATGTTTGCAGAAGGCTTTAAGACCAAGCGGAATCCTCTGTTCCCGCCTCACAGCTCTCGGGACTCGCGCTCAGTAACGCAGCTTCACTGTCTGCGGTTTGACTTTACTAAATCAGATTGAGGCGAATACAACTTATTGATCACGAGCCCAACATTTAGCAAGGCTGGAAAAAAGGAAGACGTTTTTCATTGAGCTATTGCTGTTAGAGAGAGAGAGCGAGAGAGAGAGAGAAACTAGTCTAGGGCTATTCTTAAACTTGGAGCTCATTATATTGAAGTACAAATCCAAACACCAGAAACGTTATGCATTTTATGAATAATGAAATGTTATGAAAAGTATGCATTTTATTTATTCACATGCTGTATGGTTGAAATAATATTTTTGTACACAACTTTAAGTTCCGTTGTTTAAAAAAATGCTTTATTGGCTAATGTTTCATAAACCTTCAGTTGTTATGCTCTAAAATCCATGTCATTAGTAATTTCACAGTATTTTCACCTCCTAAATCACTAATCTTTAAAGTCACAATTCTATAATGGTCAAAATTACTCCGGCCAATGGTATTTTTTAATGACATTTATTATTATTATTATTATTATTATTATTATTATTTTAATAATTGTAGCCTACATAAATAGGTGAAGCAAAACAAATATTCGGATCGTCCCTTATTTTTTTCCCTTATTTTCTTAAAGAATAAACACGTATTTTCTACAAGAATAAACATGATAACATTCTATTAATTATATATATAATATAGCGCCGCCTGCTGGCAACAGGAAATTACTTATTTTATACTAACTTAAACATGACTTGTCTGATCTGCCCGAAACTTTGCATGTTTGGTAAGACTCCTGGCCTGAAGAAATTTACATGTCGATATTGAGTTATAATCATAGCGCCACCTGTTGGCAGCAGGAAATGTGGCACAAATATTTACTATTTTATAAGCATATGGTCCAACGTTCACTGCTCCTCCTATGGGCACCGGGTGGCGGTGAGCCCGAGTGCGAGGGCCCTTTCATCGCTGCTTGCAGCTTTAATTAGGGCCCGAGCACTGCAGTGCGAGGACCCTATTGGAATTGCTCCGTTTCTTCTTCTTCTTCTTCTTCTTCTTCATGAAGCGCATTTTTGAGGGCCTAAACATGCTCCAAAACTCACGAAACTTTGCACACGCATCAGGACCGGCGAAAATTTACATCTGATATAGGTTTCAGAAGTGGGTGTGGCAAAATGGCTCGATAGCGCCACCTGGTAAATTTCAACGGATTGTCCCTCGAGCTACGTTTCACGTACATGCATGAAAATCGGTACGAAAATGTAACACACCAATACCTACAAAAAAGTCTCCTGGTACAAAATCCAAAACCCAACAGGAAGTAAGTTATTTTGAATTGAGTTATTTTGAGTTATACGATTTTTGTGCAGTTTTTTGCCGTTTCCATGCCTCGTACTTTGACGAACTCCTCCTACAGTTTTAATCGGATTATCTTCAAATTTGGTGAGGGTCATCATAAGACCTTTGTGATGTTAAATTGCGAAGCTTTTGAGTTTGCGTCAAGGGGTGTGTCCCTGGCGGCCTGACAAAGTTTGATGTTTCGCCGTGAAACAGGAAGTTGCTGTAACTCAGGCAAGCAATATCCGATCTGCCCCAAACTTCACACGTGTGATGGGTGTTCTGTCCTGAACAAACACCCATGACCAAATTCAGTTATAGTCATAGCGCCACCTGCTGGTAACAGGAAGTGACATGGTAAACACAGTTATGGACTCCTAGGAACATATTAAAAAGTGCCAACAAGTGTTAAATAAGCTGGCAACATGCTAGTAACCTACTAATACATGCTAGCAACAATTAGCTAAGTGCTAAAGCATGCTACTAATGTAATGAAAAAGGAAGTTGCTGTAACTCAGGCAAGCAATGTCCAATCTCTCCCCAATCTTCACACGTGTGATTAGGTGTTTTGTTCTGAACAAACACCCATGACCAAATTCAGTTATAGTCATAGCGCCACCTGCTGGTAACAGGAAGTGACATGGTAAACACAGTTATGGACTCCTAGGAACATATTAAAAAGTGTCAACAAGTGTTAAAAAGGCTGGCAACATGCTAGAAGCATACCAATACATGCTAGCAACACTTAGCTAAATGCTAAAGTATGCTAGTGATGCAGTGAAAAAGGAAGTTGCTGTAACTCAGGCAAGCAATGTCCGATCTGCCTCAAACTTCAAACGTTTGACAAGAGTCCTGTCCTGAACACATCAACATGCCCATATTTAATTATATTCATAGTGCCACCTGCTGGCAACAGGAAGTGGCATGTTTAACACTGTTATGGACTCCTTGCAAAATAATAAAAGGCATCAACAAGGTTTAAATAGGCTGGCAAAATTTTATAAGCATGCTAATACATAATAGCAACATTTAGCTAAGTGCTAAAGCATGCTACTAATGCAATGAAACAGGAAGTTGCTGTAACTCAGGCAAGCAATGTCCAATCTATCCCAAACTTCACATGTGTTATGGGTGTTCTGTCCTGAACAAACACCCATGACCGAATGCAGTTATAGTCATAGTGCCGCCTGCTGGTAACAGGAAGTGACATGGTTAACACAGTTATGGACTCCTAGGAACATATTATAAAGTGCCAACAAGTGTTAAATAAGCTGGCAACATGCTAGTGACCTAATAATACATGCTAGCAACAATTAGCTAAGTGCTAAAGCATCATATTATTGCAGTGAAACAGGAAGTTGCTGTAAATCAGGCAAGCAATGTCCAATCTGTCCCCAAACTTCACACGTGTGATGGGTGTTCTGTCCTGAACAAACACCCATGACCAAATTCAGTAATAGTCATAGCGCCACCTGCTGGTAACAGGAAGTTACATGGTTAACATTGTTATTGACTCCTAGGAACATATTAAAAAGTGTCAACAAGTGTTAAAAAGGCTGGCAACATGCTAGAAACATACCAATACATGCTAGCAACACTTAGCTAAATGCTAAAGCATTCTACTAAGGCAGTGAAAAGGAAGTTGCTGTAAATCAGGCAAGCAATGTCCTATCTTCCCCAAACTTCACACGAGTGATGGGTGTTCTTTCCTGAACAAACACCCATGGCCAAATTCAGTAATAGTCATAGCGCCACCTGCTGGTAACAGAAAGTGACAAGGTTAACACTGTTATGGACTCCTAGGAACATATTAAAAAGCATCAACAAGTGTTAAATAGGCTGGCAACATGCTAGATACATACTAAAACATGCTAGCAACACTTAGCTAAGTGTTAAAGCATGCTTCTAATGCAGTGAAAAAGGAAGATGCTGTAACTCAGGCAAGAAATGTCCGATCTGCCCCAAACTTCACACGTTTGACAAGGGTCCTGTCATAAATAAATCAACATGCCCATATTCGGTTATAGTCATAGCGCCACCTGCTGGCAACAGGAAGTGTCATTTTTAACACTTTTATGCACTATTTGCAACACAGTAAAATATGCCATTGTGTGCTAATCATGCTAGAAATATTTTCAAACATTCTAGCAACACTTAGTATGTGCAAAACGATGCTATTAATACTATAAAAGAGGAAGTTGTTGTAACTCATGCATAAAACTCCCCATCTTACCCAAACATCACATGTTTTATAAGAGTACTGGCCTGAACACAACTAAAGGCCAATATTCAATTCTAAGTATAGCGCCGCCTGCTGGCAACTGGAAATGAATTATTTCATACTAACTTAAACATGACTTGTCTGATCTGCCCCGAAACTTTGCATGTTTGGTAAGAGTCCTGGCCTGAAGAAATTTACATGTCAATATTCTGTTATAATCATAGCGCCACCTGTTGGCAGCAGGATATGTGGCACAAATATTTACTATTTTATAAGCATATGGCCCAACGTTCACTGTTCCTCCTATGGGCACCGGGTGGTGGTGAGCCCGAGTGCGAGGGCCCTTTCATCGCTGCTTTCAGCTTTAATTAGGGCCCGAGCACCGATGGTGCGAGCACCCTCTTGGAATTGCTCCGTTTATTATTATTATTATTATTATTATTATTATTATTATTATTATTCTCTAAGATGAATCGCATTTTTGAGAGCCTAAACATGCTCGAAAAGTCATGAAACTTTGCACACACCTCAGAACTGGCGAAAATTTATGTCTGATATGGGTCTCAGAAGTGGGTGTGGCAAAATGGCTCGACAGTGCCACCTATACACGTTCAACGGTGTGCGCCTCGAGCTACGTTTCACGTACATGTATGGAAATTGGTATACACATGTATCTCTCCAATACCTACAAAAAAGTCTCTTAGAGCAAAATTCTAAACCCAACAGGAAGTCAGTTATTTTTAATATTATGAGCAAATTTTGTGTCATTTTTGCCATTTCCATGAGTTGTATTTTAACGAACTCCTCCTAGAAACTTATTCAGATTAACACCAAATTTGGTATACCTAATCTAAAGGCCTTTGTGATGTTAAATTGCGAAGATTTTGAGTTTTCGTTAAAGGGCGTGTCCGTGGCGGCCTGGCGAATTTCGATGATTCGCCATGAAAAATGAAGTTGCTATAACTCAGACATACAATGTCCAATCTGCCCCAAACTTCATATGTTAGATAAGACTTCTGCCCTTAACAGATCTACATGCCCATATTCAGTTATAGTCATAGCGCCACCTGCTGGCAACAGGAAGCGACATATTTTACGCTGAGACAAACTACTCCTAGAGATTTTTTGACATTAATGTATTTTTGTGGTCCGTCTAATCTGAAGGCCTGTGTAATGTTAAATTGTGGCAATCTTGAGTTTTTGTTAAAGACCGTGTCCATGGCAACAATGACAAAATTTGATGTCTCGACAAAGCAAGAGAAGTTGTTGTAACTCAGGCATAAAATGTTTGATCTTCCCCAAACTTCACATGTTCGATTAGAGTGCAGCCCTGAACACATCTGAAGGCCAATATTCCATTATAATGATAGCGCCACCTGCTGGCAACAGGAAGATTGGCACATATATGGAATAAACATTGATATATTCTACTTATATTTATGAGTTTAAATGCATATTTCTCAACGTTCACCTAATTACTACAGCCACTCGCTGCCGGTGAGCCCGGGTGCGAGGGCCCGTTCATCGCTGCTTGCAGCTTTAATTATTATTATTATTATTCTTCTCCAAAATGAATCGCATTTTTGTGAGCCTAAACATGCTCGAAAAGTCATGAAACTTTGCACACACCTCAGAACTGGCGAAAATGTACGTCTGATATGGGTTACAGAAGTGGCTGTGGCAAAATGGCTCGACAGCGCCACCTATAGACGTTCAACGGTGTGCGCCTCGAGCTATGTTTCACGTACATGCACGAAAATTGGCACACACATATAACACACCAATATCTACAAAAAAGACTCTTGGAGCAAAATTCTAAACCCAACAGGAAGTCGGTTATTTTTAATATTATGAGCAAATTTTGTGCAATTTTTGTCATTTCCGTGCGTTGTATTTTAACGAACTCCTCCTAAAGATTTATTCAGATCAACACCAAATTTAGTATGCCTGATCTAAACGCCTTTGCGATGTTAAATTGCGAAGATTTTGAGTTTTCGTTGAAGGGCGTGTCCGTGGTGGCCTGGCGAATTTTGATGATTCACCATGAAAAATGAAGTTTTTCAAATGAAGGCCTGAACACATCTGAAGGCCATTATTCCATCGGGTGTGGCAAAATGGCTCAATAGCACCACCTATACACATTCAACGGAGTGCGCCTTGAGCTATGTTCCATGTACATGTACAAAAATCGGTACACGCATGTAACACACCAATACCTACAAAAAAGTCTCTTGGTACGAAATCCTAATCCCAGCAGGAAGTCGGTTATTTTGAATTTTCCCTGCAAAATTGGTGTTGTTTTTGCCATTTTCAGGGGTTGTACTTTAACGAACTCCTCCTAGAGATTTATTCAGATCAACACCAAACTTGGTCAGTGTAATCTAAAGCCCTTTGCAATCTTAAATTGTGAAGATCTTGAGGTTTCGTTAAAGGGCGTGTCCGTGGCGGCCTGACAAATTTCGATGTTTCGCCATGAAAAAGGATGTTGCTGTAACTCAGACATACAATGTCCAATCTGCCCCAAACTTCACATGTTAGATAAGACTTCTGCCCTTAACAGATCTACATGCCCATATTCAGTTATTGTCATAACGCCACCTGCTGGCAACAGGAAGTGACATGTTTTAAGCTGTGACAAACTACTCCCTAGAATTTTTTTGACATGAATGTATTTTTTGTGGTCAGTCTAATCTAAAGGCCTGTGCAATGTTAACTTGTGGCCCGTTCATCGCTGCTTGCAGCTTTAATTCTTCTTCTTCTTCTTCTTCTTCTCCCGAATGGATCGCATTTTTGAGGGCTTAAACATGCTCAAAGTCATGAAACTTTGGACACGCGTAAAAACTGGTGAAAATTTTCGTCTGATATAGGATTCAGAAGAGGGTGTGGCAAAATGGATCAACAGCGCCACCTATACTAAGAAAATCAACAGCCTTCCAGCTATGTTTCACGTACATGCACGAAAATTGGCACACATATGTAACACACCAATACCTACAAAAAAGACTCTTGGAGCAAAATTCTAAACCCAACAGGAAGTTGGTTAATTTTAATATTATGAGCAAATTTTGTGTAATTTTGGTAATTTCCATGTGTTGCATTTTAACGAACTCCTCCTAGAGATTTCTTCAAATCAACACCAAATTTAGTATGCCTAATCTAAAGGCCTTTGCGATGTTAAATTGGGAAGATCTTGAGTTTTCGTTGAAGGGCGTGTCCGTGGCGGTCTGGTGAATTTCGATGATTCGCCATGAAAAATGAAGTTGCTATAACTTGGACATACAATGTCCAATCTGCCCCAAACTTCACATGTTTGATGAGACTCCGAACCTGAACAGATGGACATGCCCATATTCAATTATAGTCATAGCGCCACCTATTGGCAACAGGAAGTGTCATATTTTACACTGCAACAAACTACTCCTAGAAATCTTATGACATCAATGTCTTTTTTGTGGTCAGTCTAATCTAAAGGCCTGTGCAATGTTAAGTTGTGAAGATCTTGAGTTTTCATTAAAAGGCGTGTCCATGGCGCCATGACGAAGTTCGATGTCTCGCCATGGGAATAAAAGATGTTATAACTCAGGCAAAAAATGTCCGATCTTCCCCAAACTTCACATGTGTGATAAGAGTCATGGCCTGAACACATCTGAAGGCCAATATTCCAGCGGGTGTGGCAAAATGGCTCGATAGCGCCACCTATACACTTTCAACAGAGTGCTCCTCGAGCTATATTTCACGTACATGTACAAAAATCGATACACACATGTAACACACCAATACCTACAAAAAAGTATCTTGGTACGAAATCCGAATCCCAACAGGAAGTCAGTTATTTAGAATTTTCTCTGCAAAATTGGCGTTGTTTTTGTCATTTTCAGGGGTTGTACTTTAACTCCTCCTCCTAGAGATTTATTCAGATCAACACCAAACTTGGTCAGTTAAATCTAAAGGCCTTTGCGATGTTAAATTGGGAAGATCTTGAGATTTCTTTAAAGGGCGTGTCCATGGCGGCCTGACAAATTTCGATGTTTCGCCATGAAAAAGGAAGTTGCTGTAACTCAGACATACAATGTCCAATCTGCCCCAAACTTCACATGTTAGATAAGACTTCTGCCCTTAACAGATCTACATGCCCATATTCAGTTATAGTCATAGCGCCACCTGCTGGCAACAGGAAGTGACATGTTGTACGCTGCGACAAACTACTCCTAGAAATCTTTTGACAATGTATTTTTTGTGGTCAGTCTAATCTAAAGGCCTGTGCAATGTTAAATTGTGGAGGTCTTGAGTTTTTGTTAAAGGGCGTGTCCATAACGCCTTGACAAAATTTGATGTCTCGTCACAGCAAGAGAAGTTGTTGTAACTCAGGCATAAAATGTTCAATCTTCCCCAAACTTCACATGTTCGATAAGAGTCCTGCCCTGACTGACGGTGAGCCCGGGTGCGAGGGCCCGTTCATCGCTGCTTGCAGCTTTAATTTACATTTAAGATTTTCATTGTCTACCATTAGTTATTTAAAATAAACTACCTCAAGAAATATAATTTTACAATAAATCTCGTTATTCCAAAGTCTGTCTTTATTTTACATATCAAAATTCTTTACATCAGTAAGTCTTTGGATATATTGTATTTTATATCCAACTACATTTACAAATGTATTAAAATACATTGGGGTGTCTAGACCGTTTACAACCTTGCTGTCATCTGGTAAATCTATCCTCTGGCCAAAGGACTCTAAGACACTGCTTTTACATTCATGATGACAACAAAAATTACAACTGCAGAAAAAGACCCTTCAAATTACCCTTTCTTCAATCAATGTCTGTACATATGTGAGAGTCTGGAGGTATATGTCAACTCCAAATGACTCGGACTCCTGCAGTGGATCAATTTGTGACTCAAGCTGCTCAAGTTGCTCATTTGTAAGTTGAGGCCTCTGAATTACAGGCACATTGACCCCAAAGTGAATTTCTTCAGTGTCTCCTCCACTCTCTTGTTCAACTGCGGCAGAATCAGAATACTGCATCTAAAGGTAAACAGAAAAATCATCACTGTGGTTCTGGTCATTTTAAACCAGGGGGGCACAATCTTGCAGTAACACACTTGTCTGTAACTGAATGTTCCTGAAGATATTTTTAGCTGGTTCAGGTGTGTTTGATTAGGGATGGAACTTTGCAGGAAGGTAAATCTCCAGGAACAGGATTGGGCACCTTTGTTTTAAAGGAGAACTCTGCAACTTCTTCGCTGATTTTCCTTTTTGTTGTTGCATATTTTCCCCACGAGCACCCCCTACAGCTGTGGGGGGTGGGGGGCGTATATATCACAAAATCATTGTAAAAAAACTCCTCCCCCTCACTACCGCTGCTCGTGTGCGTTTGTTTTGATCGGAGCAAGCCAACTGTATCGTGTGGAGCTATGTCTAGCGAGGTGGGTAATCTGGTAATACATCATACATGCGTGTGTTTATGTCGAATTGCCATAAAGCAATTCGTGTTTCACTCTTGTTCTAGTTCTCGCTTCTCATGAGACTTCCAATTTCTATCTTGCCGGGATGGTAGTGCCCAAGTTGCAAGGTTGGTTTTCTGCCTGGGAACGCTGGGGGGAACGGGGAAAGTCACCAATATCACCAGAACAGGTTGTTTAACCATACAAATGATTTCTAGACAGTTTCATTAAGTTAAAAAAGTTCTCCTTTTAAACTAAAACATTTCTACCACAAGAAATCAGTAACAGACACAATTGTAGGGTTTCAAAAGATTAAGAAATCAAAACCAAGAATGTACTGTAAGAGGAAATAATTACCTCAGGGTTACTTATTGGATTCTGATACTGGCCAGTCTCCCATAGCTGATTTGAGGTTAGGTTGCTCTCTGTCCTCATGGAATGGTTATCCCATGCATCCCTGAAAGCATCAAGGCTGGCTTGTATGCGAGGTAAAAAAACATAATGACAGCAGAAGAGGTGGGTGAAGCTGCTTAGATCAAGAAGGCCACAATCCTCAAGATGATGTAAAATGTTGCAGTACACAGTGGTGACACACATTCAAACATCTCGCCAGAGGCGTTCAATCCTGATAAAACAGCATGTATAAAAATGACTGACGTGTGTACTAACTCATAATGTAATGTCAAGATTTTATGTTTTGAAAAAATTACGAACATTTTATTACAATAACAATACTTATTACATAATGTGCACTGATTACATCATTAGCTACATGGTGAAAAATTCACAAGCACACTGAAATTGATGTTGAGTTTAAAGGATTAGTTCACTTTCAAAAAAAAATTGTGCTGATAATTTACTCACCCCGATGTCATCCAAGATGTCCATGTCTTTCTTTCTTCAGTCGAAAAGAAATTAAGGTTTTTGAGAAAATTATCCCAGGCTTTTTCTACACAGAAATGGCAACCAAATATCCCAATGTTCAAAGAAGGTTCAAATGTCCGTCTCAATGCAGCTTCAAAGTCTCTACAAGATCCCAGTCGAGAAATAAGGGTCTTATCCAGCAAAACTATCGTCATATTTTTTTTATTTATATACTTTTTAACCACAATTGTTTGTCTTGTGCTGGTCTAAAAGTGTCTCAATTTTCTTTTTTTTCTTTTTTTTTTTTTTTTTTTTTAAAGAAAATGACAGTTTTGTTGGATAAGACCCTTATTTCTCGACTGGGATTGTGTAGAGACATTTGAACCTTCTTTGAACATTGGGATATTTGGTTGCCATGTAAAGTCCATTCTGTGTATAAAAAGCCTGGAATAATTTCCTCAAAAACCTTAATTTCTTTTCGACTGAAGAAAGAAAGACATGGATCTCTTGGATGACATCGGGGTGAGTAAATTATCAGCAAACATTTTTTTTTGAAAGTGAACTAATCCTCTAACCATCATCCCAATAAATGATACCGAGTAGGAATGTGTAACATTTACCTTTGATTGTGCACACTCTTGCCAGCAATGAAGCTTGCATTCTCTGTTCCTCTCATTAGAAACATCATTCGCGCCACTCCTACATTTTCTCCTCCATGATCTCCTCGTACTCTGTAAATACATTTTAAAAATGGACTCTTAGAAATTGCAAACAGGTTCAAATTAAATGATGACACAATCAACCAAAGTAAATTAATTAGTAAATCATAAAGAAGTAAAATTGTCTATTTTGTAACATTCCATTCAAGAAACCCCAAACATCACAATGAAATTGCACAGGCTTTTTACATGATTGGTATAACAAATAAAAGCATTTCTAAGGGGCAAAACTGTAAAGTGTTACTGATAAGACTTACAATTTAGTCTTTGTTAAATTTGTGGGTTATAAAACATTACCTTAAGGGAAAACCAAACTCCTCTACTGCCTCTTTGAAAAATCTAAGAGTTGTTTCAGAGCGGTTGTTGTCTGCAATGCGTAAATACATGATCTGAAAAACAAAAATCAACCTTTGGGGCAAACATTATTTTTTGAAAGAATATAAAATTAATATTTTTAAAATACAGTTAATTTATATTACAGTTCTTCTTACAAACAGATCCTACACAAAGTAGGTTTAAATGTCTTACCTTTCTTGAATATCCATCCACACCCCCAAAGATAACCATGCTGTATCTACGGTAATTTAATGGAGAAAACATCAGAGCAAAAACATGTTGCATGACAAAAGAATAATAATATTACTGAAGTATTTGTCATCATATTAGCTTTCCCTTTAGCCATAAAATAGACAGCTGTATATCTCTTGTACAGACTCGTGTCTAAAAACTGCATGTTACATATTTTGGTAACTGAATGTTAATAATATTTGCATACACATCACATTTGATTTGACATAAAAATATACATTCTGAAAAAAAAAAAAATTTACATTACCTTATGAGCTTATGGTTTGTATCTATATGTACAAGATACTTGGGGTATGGTACAGAATAGGTTCGCCGAGCAACACAACCAAGCTGGGACATCCGTGAGAGAACACCGAGACCATCAACACGATGCATAGATGCACAAATTCTGTCCCACTGTACTCTATGTCCTTTGGCAATGAGCGCTCTTCTGACAACCCTGTACCCTATGTTTGGCATTGTGCTTTTGATTTCAGACACCAATGAATCCAGTTCTTCATCTGTGCAGCTGCTGTAGAGGGAAGTGACTGACAAATCACATTCTCTCATCAAACGATAGATAGTTGTACGAGAGACACCTAAAATTTTACTGATGGTTTCCTGGGGTAAACCAAGCTTCAGAAAGTGGATTAGTCTTTCTCTTGATAAATGGATTCTAGGACGTCCACATCCTTGTGATCTTTCAATCTCCACTAAAGTTGCCACCTGCTGACCTTCCTTGTGCTGCTGAATAAGTGAATCCAAGTCCATTAAACCTCTTACCAAGTCATGTGAAATTCCAATGTTTGCTGACATGGCAGTAATCAAAGTCATTTCTTGACGGCAAATAAATTGCAAGTATTCAATGTCCAGAGGAGGGTGTTCCAGAGCATAAGTCACCCTGGAAAGTAGTCTACTAGGACTTGTTGCCTCACTGTGTCCTATAATGCATTACCACATAAACAAAACATTTGGTCAATGCAATAAACCTTGTTCATAATGAAATATTAGTCTAATGATTGGTGAATACTGCACAGTATAGAATTTATATTCTTAGATTTTGAAAAAACTAAGTGAACAGTAGATGGCTAATTATATACCAAAAATATTTTAAACCGTAGCATGCTACATCATGACATGAGAGCGAGAGAGAGAGTGTAAATGTCTCTCTCTCTCTCTCTCTCTCTCTCTCTCTCTCTCTCTCTCTCTCTCTCTCTCTCTCTCTCACACACACACACACACAAACATAACGTTGAAATTTTTCTTTCGGGTATTATTACAATGATGCTGTGATTAGCATGACTCACCTGTCTTGCCTCCTGATCGGCCATGTTGAAGACTGACTGTCTGTTGTTGGTCTCAAGTTCGGTGTCTGTTCCCGCCGTTCCCCCTGGCTGTAAGCCAAAATGTGATTGGTTGAAGCGATAACGTGCTACGATTGGTCAGCTCAATGTGGCCGTTATTTGATTGGCTTGAGTAAACGGTGGGTGGAGTCCACTTATTTGTGGATTTATGTGCACGTCGTCGCTAGAAGTGTTTCAAATCCACAAATGCACAGGAACCGATCCACAAATGCGTGCAGTGATTTACAAATGCACAGACAGCGGTTCACAAATAAATGCCAGGTAGAGTTGTGTTTGTGACATTAAACACATTTGTAAATATATATTTTTTATTTGCAAATCTCATTTTATTTATTTGTGAGTTTTATATTTTTTGTGAAACTCTTTACATTTATTTGTGAAATTGATATATTTTTGTGAATCTCGTTACATTTATTTGTGGATCATGATCTATTTATTTGGAATAATGCAACAATTCTAACCCCATACTTTTACCACTGTTTAAAGAATTTATCTTACAGAACAGGTGCGAATGAATTTTGGATAGCTTGAATGGTTTTGTCGTGGTGATTTTTTTGAAATAACAGTAAAAAAGGAACCAGTAAATGTCTTATTTTTTTAAAGTGCAGCTTCTAAACACTTCAAAAAAATTTACACATAGAAGACAAGTCATTCTGAGGAAATATGCATAGTTTTCATGACCATAGAACACTATATGGATGATAGAAAATTTAAAAACTATCTTACATCTGATGTCACTCTGTCCCTCTGCCACTGTGGGTAATGTGTGTGTGTGTGTGTTAAGTGTGTGTGATGAGTTTGTGTTAATGTGTGGGGGAGAGGGAGGGGCTGGGTGTCAGAGAGAGAGAGAGAGAGGGAGGGAGACTTAATCATCTCTTTAATCACCAGAATTACAGGTCAATAAAATAATTACAAAACACTAATAAATTATTAAGAGAGAGAGAGAGAGAGACAGAGAGAAACATCTCAGAGTTAACATCTCTTTAATCACCAGCAGAAAAAAAATCAGTAATTTTGTGTTGTTGTTGTTGTTGTTTCATCATTACAGCTTAAGAAATATCTTAGGCCTCATCATTTTCTGTCAGTTTTAGGGACACATTTTTTTTAATTTAATTTAATTTAAGTTAATTTGTAAAAAATTAATTAAAAAATCCTAAACTAGTTAATTTAATTAATTTAAATAATACATGAACTGGAAAAGAATTAAGAATTAAAGTGAAGAATTAGGTGTGAAACTATCAGGGAGCATTTAGTCTCCAGCACCAACATTTTCCAGAACTGCAACTTTCCTGAAGTCTCCAGAATTACTCGGTGTCATGTTCTGAGAGACTTAAAATTCCAAAAAAATGATTTAATTAGAATACCATGAAGCATTGTGAAATACTATATATTAAGACTTTATATATAGGCTTTATGAACAGATAGGTTTTGAGTGACTCTAGAAGGACCAGCACCACCTTCTCTTGTACGACACAGGAATATATCTTCCAGAATCTGGCATTAAGATTTAGGAGCTCATTTTTATTCCATCTCCTTTCCTGAAAAGTCTGTCTTGCAGAATTGACTAAAAATTTATATTCACATTAATTCCTAATTCTTTTGCAGTTCTTTTTGTCAGTTCTTCTCGACCTGTTTTTTTTTTTCTTCTTCTTTTCTGACCTCATGACCCAGTCAGCATTTTTGTACAATGGTCTTAACTTTATCCATTTCTGTATTGCATTTGTGTTTGATATTTCTCATGGGGATTTCATAATTTTCGACTTTTCAGTTTGAGTTAAAACTCTTTTTAAGCGCATTTCATCTGTAAACGAAAACATGCCTAGTAATTCTGCACACATGAATATAAGGAGTTTTTCTCTACCAGCTTTCCTGGACTATTGTATATCACTCATAAATGATTAAATAAAAAATAATGGTAGTTATTAAGATTGATATGGTTTGGAATTGGTAAAATGTGCTTGGAAAAAAATCACAATAAGACAATGTTTTAATGTTTAAGTGAAGTGATGTGAGATACAGCCAAGTTAGGTGACACATACTCAGAATTCGTGCTCTGATTGTAACCCATCCAAAGTGCACACACACAGAGCAGTGAACACACACCCAGAGCAGTGGGCAGCCATTTATGCTGCGGCGCCCGGGGAGCAGTTGGGGGTTCAGTGTCTTGCTCAAGGGCACCTAAGTCGTGGTATTGAAGGTGGAGAGAGAACTGTACATGCACTCCCCCCACCTACAATTTCTGCCGGCCCGAGACTCGAACTCACAACCTTTCTATTGCGAGTCCGACTCTCTAACCATTAGGCCAAAATCAGTAATTTTGTGTTGTTGTTGTTTTTTCATCATTACAGCTTAAGAAATATCTTAGGCCTCATCATTTTCTGTCAGTTTTAGGGACAAAAAAAAACTAGTACAAGTTAATTTGTAAAAATTAATTAAAAAATCCTAAACCAGTTAATTTAATTAATTTACATAATACATTAACTGGAAAAGAATTAACAATTAAAGTGAAGAATTAGGTGTGAAACTATCAGGGAGCATTTAGGCCCTGTCCACATGGACACGGGTATTTTTATAACCGTGACTTTTTTTACGCGGTTCGGCCTTTCGTCCACACGAAAACGCAGTTTCAGGGCACCGAAACCGAACATTTTTGAAAACCACGGCCAGGGTGAGCATTTTCAGAAACGCCGGTTGCAGTGTTGTCGTGTGGACCGTATAACCGGGGTTTTTGCCTTGCGACGTCAGAGTGTGCGCCGTTATCCGCTGTGTTTGACGTCAGATTGTGCGCTGCTTACTGCTTCTGATTGGCCAAGGTGACTTTACAATTTGGGTTATATCGCCGCCTGCTGGTGTGGCATGCTCTTGACAGCGCTTGATAGCACGTTTTTGCGTTTTCATGTGGACGGAATTTTTTTTTTAGACGCAGGAGGAAAAACTCCGGTTATAAAAATACCCATGTCCTTGTGGACTAGGCCTTAGTCTCCAGTACCAACATTTTCCAGAAATGAAAGCTTTAGCCTAAGTTCTGCCAGGAAGACTCAATTACTTCGTCACTAATTACCTTCCTCATTATCCAATCACGTCTTTATACTTTGGTATAAAAGATCGTACTTACACATGTTTGAGTTCACAAATGCCGACGTGATAACAACCGCAGATTCCGACACGATTGTTCCTTGCTCAAGCTGTCACGTTTATTGATTTACTCGCTATAGTTAAGTTTGTGTTCTGCAAACTATCGCGAGTTCGACGTTCCTCTAAGATGTACACGAGATCGCTGGCTTTGCTCCGTGTCGTGGTAATTATCTGCGGTCATTCGTGTCGGATGATATACAAGCTTTGGCTTTTCTCGGCAGAGGATGTGAAACATTGGCGGAGTTCGCGTGCTTTCCAGGGTTGCCAAGTTTTCTCAAAACTGTCAGTTACTACTAAAAATAGCCCAATCGCGTTCAAAAAGGGGTTTCTCGAAAGAATTCACATTCTAGGGGCTATGTATGACATATTGGGGTCACCTCAAACCCCGGACCGGAATAGCAACCGCAGCAAAAAAAAAAAAAAAAACACCGGTCTTGGCAACGCCGGTGCTTTCTGAGATGTCGCGTCAGTGCTGCTTGGGTCTCAACACCTGAAAGGATTTTGGTCTCAATCAACAAATATTTCATCCGTACGCACACGTGAACCTGCACGAATGAAGTCTCTCCGGACCAGCAGACAGAATCAAGGTTGCCGGTCTCTTTCGGCATCTCGCTTCCATTACTTCATCAATCTACAACATTATAAGTATCATTTTGTTCTATGCACTTGTGGCGTTCTGGCATTCACTTTATTCTCTGCAAGGCTTTATACTCACACGTTCAAGATAAAGCACTGGGCATTCGTGCGTGTTAATCTAGCAGACTCGAACTGCATAATTAAGATGTTGATCATAGTGCATGCAATGTTTTGAATAACTCCTTCGTAATGAGACATTTTAAGGCTTGTAATAAAAGCTACAATCTTTTATACTGATAAGGATTGTTCGCATTTCTGTAAAAAAAAAAAAAATATATATATATATATATATATGCTTCGTCTAGCACACTTAAGATTGTTGTTTTAATCCTATGCATCTTTGTTTATTCAGTCATTGTTCATTTCGTCTATTCCTGGATGCTTCGTTCTGGAACAGGATTCTATGGCTGCAGATGCAGAGAACCGCTGCTCTCACTTCATCTTTACACGGCTTACTCTCGGACTAGCGCTATTATGAACACTGGATCTATCAAGCTGATGCGTATATGGACCCTTTCATTTGAGTCGTAGGTAAGATTCGGCTAAATGCTCAGTAGGCATCTTAAGTCCATGTGACACGGAGTTGCTGCTGACTTTATTTCAGTGTAGTGACATATCTCCAGTTTAAACCGATTATTAATTAGCGGGCATGGTTTGTTTGCGCTCCTGGTCTCCATCTCACTCATAGCAAACTAACGGCTGGAGGGGTGTGTTAAGGAGGTTCTGCACATGCTGTCAACCTGACGTCATCAGAAAAACTATGCATTACAGAGTGGAATGTTCAGATTTCGATAAAGATTACGAAGACAAACAATGATTAATTGTTACATCAAGATTAACAATGTGTGCTAGTAAGTTTAAGTCAATTTCGATTTTATGCGGACTTTAAGCTGCAATCTAGGCTTGTTTATTTCGCGCATCTACTGGTGTTGGTTCATCTGTCTCTCATACCATCGACTTCAGTCTTACTCGGCTGTTGCGGCCTTCACATTACACCTTCAGACAGCTGTGCCCCTCAGTCAACCCGGATCCTATCCTTCAATCTGCCCTCCGTTAGCAGACATAATACTAAATTAAACGACCTGCTTACGTCAGCTAGAAATCACATTTCTAAATGCGTCGCTTCCTCTACACTCAAAGCCTACACGTCTGCATGGTCCGCTTTCTAATGTTTTTCCTTCCAAATTTCCATTTTACCTTTTCTAATTTCGACCGTTTGTCCCTCTCGTCTTTAATTTTAAAAATCGCAATCTTAAAATTTCTCTATTCGCAGACTCCTTGCCGGCATCCAATTCTACGCCAAATTTTATAAATCCTAATTTTCAAAGCCTTTTCTGGATATTCCATTCGATTACTACTTAAGGGGTTAGCTAAATCTCCCAACAAAATTAAAGACAACATCTGCTATTACCATGCCATATTGCAAAAATTGATTACTTCCATCAGCTATGGCCTCCTTTCGAAGTACCTCAATATTCTTCTCGAGGCAGTGTTCATCTGCCTTCTACGGGTCTATGCGTCCAGGGGAATTCACTTCAGGAACTAATTAATTCGATCCTGCTCGTGGCATTCCTTTTCCGATCTACGATTCAGACCTAAATTCTTCACACTCTTCCTTAAGCACTCCAAATCGATGCGCAAGGTTCTGGTGCTACCTTAACAATTTCAAAATCAATAATTTCTGTCCCTTCTCAGCCACGGTGAAATTCCTTAAAATCTGGCCTAGAACTCTAAAAACGCACCGCTCTTTACTCTACCTAACGGAGCACCCATTTCCAAGGCCTGTTTTAGAACTCCCTTAACCGCTGTTCTCAAGCTGCAGTCTATCCCCCTCTCTCTATACCAGCCATTATTCAGAATTGGGCCAGCTACTTCAGCAGCTGAACGAGGAATCTCTACATCAGCTATTAAGATCATGGGCAGATGGTCTTCCTTAGTGTTCGAATCATACATCAGACCTGACCATTCTCGAAGCTCAGCAAGCTCTCCTGTTAGAAATCAGGTAAATTCATGTAATTACTGGTGGTGGTGTTACTAGCGGTATTTTAAAAAAAATTAAAAAATTAAAAAAAACACACACTATCTGTATGGTCTATCGAGGCCTGTCTGCGTCTGGCCTATCATGGCTATTTCTGTACGGTCTACCAAGGCCTGTCCGTTCTGCCTAACGTGGCTGTCTGCGTCTGGCCTATTGTGGCTATTTCTGTATGGTCTATCGAGGCCTGTCCATGTCTGGCTATTATGGCTATTTTTCTGTTCGGTCTATCGAGGCTTGTCTGTGTCTGCCTATCGTGGCTGTCTGCGTCTGGCCTATCGTGGCTATTTCTGTACGGTCTATCGAGGCCTGTCCGTTTCTGCCTATTGTGGCTGTCTGCGTCCGGCCTATCGTGGCTATTTCTGTATGGTCTATCGAGGCCTGTCCGTGTCTGGCTATCATGGCTATTTTTATGTACGGTCTATCGAGGCCTGTCCGTGTCTGCCTATCGTGGCTGTCTGCGTCTGGCCTATCGTGGCTATTTCTGTATGGTCTATCGAGGCCTGTCTGTGTCTGCCTATCGTGGCTGTCTGCGTCTGGCCTATCGTGGCTATTTCTTTACGGTCTATCGAGGCCTGTCCGTGTCTGCCTATCGTGGCTGTCTGCGTCTGGCCTATAGTGCGAAGCGGATTGCCCCTCGGGGAAAATCCCTTGGTCTTGAGCCACCACTGTAGGGGTCTCATGTACAGCAGGCCAAGGGGTATCACGTTGGACGCAGCTGCCATCAGACCCAACAATCTCTGAAATTGTTTGACAGTGAGTGACTGGCCTTCTCTGACTCTCTTGACTGAGATGAGGATCGACTCGATACGAGCAGGGGACAATCGTGCCTGCATCGCGGTCGAATCCCATACTACGCCTAGATAGGTGGTTCTCTGAGCCGGAGAAAGTACACTCTTCTTGGCGTTCAGTCTCAAACCCAGCTCCCCCATATGTGCGAGAACGACATCTCGATGTCGAACCGCAATCTGCTCTGACTGAGCTAAAATCAACCAATCGTCGATATAATTGAGAATGCGGATGCCCTGCGTGCGCAGGGGGGCCAGAGCCGCATCTACACACTTTGTGAACGTGCGGGGTGAGAGTGCGAGGCCAAAGGGAAGTACTCGATATTGGTAGGCTTCGCCCCCGAAAGCGAACCTCAGAAACTTCCTGTGTTGAGGAAGGATGGAGAGATGAAAATATGCGTCTTTGAGATCTATCGTGACAAACCAGTCCTCGGACCTGATCTGAGCTACAACATGCTTGATTGTGAGCATTCTGAAATTCAGTCTCATAACTGAACGATTTAAGACCCTCAAGTCTATAATCGGACGCAGCCCCCCATCCTTCTTTGGAACTATGAAATACCGGCTGTAAAATCCGGACTCCCTGTCCTGAGGAGGGACCACCTCGATGGCCCCCTTCTCTAATAGGGTTTCCACTTCCTGTTCCATAACCAGACCCTGCCCGGGGCCCACTATCATGTGAACGACCCCGTTGAATATAGGCGGCACGGAGCCGAACTGAATGCGGTAGCCTTTTTCTACTATATGCAGGACCCAACGAGATACATTTGGCAGTAGTTTCCACGCTGCTAAATAATCTACTAAGGGAATCAGTCTCTCGAGACTGACCTCTGGTGTAAGAGACCCCCGCAGGGGCGGCGAGCGTCCCAACCCCGCTACGCGCACGGGCGGAGGATACTGAGAACAATGCTCGCCCGGGGCCGCTGCGCCCTGGAGAACTGACAGGGTTGGCAGAACGACCCCTAGAGGGCACTGAGGTGGGACGGGCACCGTGGACTGCGGTGTGTACCGTTCTACCCCAGCGGAGGCTGCCCTCTGAAACCCCGGGCCATTGGCGTCAGGGTTTCTTGGCCGAGGACTTCTTAGCTTCGATAACCGCCCTCAAATCTAATTTGGGCTTAGAAGACCTCGGCCTAGAGCGTCGCTGAGACTCTCGTTCCCGACGCGGAGGAGCACGAGAGGCGACGCTCTGTTTCTGGGCCTCGCGGTGTGAGGAGCTAGGGTGCGGCTGGGGCATCTCCTTCCCAGATGCCCCGAGGGAGCGACGAGGGAGGAACTTATGGAACGCCGCCGCCTGTTTGCGGGCCTCCTGGAACCTGTCGACGACAGAATTAACTGCGTCGCCGAACAGGCCAGTCGGCTGGATCGGGGCGTCCATGAGGCAGACCCTGTCCCGTTCTTTCATATCGGACAGGGTCAACCATAAGTGCCTCTCCGCGGCCACCATAGCTGCCATGGACCGCCCAATCGCTCGGGCGGTCTCCTTGGTGGCGCGGAGGGAGAGATCAGCGGTCCTTCTTAATTCAGAAATATCATGGGACTTGATCTCCTCTCCCTCGTCTAGCTCCTTGAGCAGGTCGGCCTGGTACGCCTGTAACACCGCCATGGTGTGCAGACACGCACCAGCCTGACCTGCAGCCGCATACCCTTTGCACACCAAAGCCGAAGTTGTTCTTAGTGGCTTTGAGGGCAATGCCGGGGCCTTCAGAGACGATGCCGCGCCAGGGGACAGATAGCTCGCAAGCGTCTGTTCCACCCGGGGCATCGCTCTATAACCGTGCTCTCCCATCCCCACTACATTTCCGTAGTAATCAGACGAGGGGATGTAGAGGCGGGCCGAGAATGGACGTTTCCAAGACCTGGCGATCTCATCATGCAGGTCGGGAAAGAATGGAAGGCCCCGGCTGGGAGGTGGCTGACTCGCGCGCAGGAAGCGTTCATCCAGCTTGCTTCTCTGCGGTTCGGTAGACTTTTTGGCGGGCCAATCGATACTTAATTTGGCCACCGCGCGAGTAACCACCTCTAAGAGCTCCTCATACTGTAGCGAGTGGGGTGGCGAATCCCTATCGAGCGACTCCACATCGACCTCCTCGGAGGAAGAGAGGCGGAGCGTCGATCCCTCACCCTGAGTGGAAGGAACCGCTGTGCGTGCTTCCGACTCTAGGGATTGGGTGCCGGATCTGGCAGAAGTGGAAGGAGATAGGGACTGGCCCGTCTCCATTCCCTCTACCAGATCGACTTGCGAACCCCACGAGTGCAGCCGCCGCCACACAGAGCGCTTGCTGAAAGACGCGAAGCTGACGCCAGCTGCGTGGCACGTGCTTTTATAGCTTCCTGGTCGCTTACGTCACCACGTCGGTGACGTCACGCCCTTCCATTGGACTGATTACACACGATATTCAGAGTCGCGTACGCTGAACGCGTTCCCCAAAGCGCTTCGACGCAGCTCGAGTTCCTGAAGAGGAACTGTCTTACAGCATTGCAAAAACATTGTATTTCATAAGACATAAGCATCTTTCAGTTTGGCAAGATTTGCACTGAATATTGAATGAAGCAGCTTTCTCTCATAGAGAGACAAGCTTTTGAGCAGATTTGTGCTAGATTTCGCTTCATTTGAACAGAAGCACTATTTTAACATTACTGGTCTCAGAAACCTGTAAACTGACAATCTTGAGCATTGAAGTCCTTACATAAGTTTTTGTGCATATAACTTCTAACACATTAAAAACTGTCTTATAGCATTGCAGAAATCATTTTATTTCATAAGACATAAGCATCTTTTAGTTTGGCAAGATTTGCACTGAACATTGAATGAAGCAGCTCTATCTCACAGAGAGAGAAGCTTTTGAGCAGATTTGGGCTAGATTTCAATTCATTTGAAAAGAAGCAGTATTTCAACATTACTGGTCTCAGAAACCTGTAAACTGACAATCTTGAGCATTGAAGTCCAAACATAAGTTTTTGTGCATATAACTTCTAACACATTAAAAACTGTCATACAGCATTGCAAAAACATTGTATTTCATAAAGCATAAGCATCTTTCAGTTTGGCAAGATTTGCACTGAATATTGAATGAATCAGCTTTCTCTCATAGAAAGACAAGCTTTTGAGCAGATTTGGGCTAGATTTCACTTCATTTGAACAGGAGCACTATTTTAACATTACTGGTCTCAGAAACCTGTAAACTGACAATCTTGAGCATTGAAGTCCTAACATAAGTTGTTGTGCATATAACTTCTAACACATTAAAAACTGTCTTACAGCATTGCAAAAACATTGTAATTCATAAGGCATAAGCATCTTTCAGTTTGGCAAGATTTGCACTGAATATTGAATGAAGCAGCTTTCTCTCATAGAGAGAGACAAGCTTTTGAGCAGATTTGGGCTAGATTTCACTTCATTTGAAAAGAAGCACTATTTCAACATTACTGGTCTCAGAAACCTGTAAACTGACAATCTTGAGCATAGAAGTCCTAACATAAGTTTTTGTGCATATAACTTCGAACACATTAAAAACTGTCTTACAGCATTGCAAAAACATTGTATTTCATAAGGCATAAGCATCTTTCAGTTTGGCAAGATTTGCACTGAATATTGAATGAAGCAGCTTTCTCTCATAGAGAGACAAGCTTTTGAGCAGATTTGGGCTAGATTTCACTTCATTTGAACAGAAGCACTATTTTAACATTACTGGTCTCAGAAACCTGTAAACTGACAATCTTGAGCATTGAAGTCCTAACATGAGTTTTTGTGCATATTACTTCGAACACATTAAAAACTATCTTACAGCATTGCAAAAACATTGTGTTTCATAAGGCATAAGCATCTTTCAGTTTGGAAAGATTTGCACTGAATGAAGCAGCTTTCTCTCATAGAGAGACAAGCTTTTGAGCAGATTTGGGCTAGATTTCGCTTCATTTGAACAGAAGCACTATTTTAATATTACTGGTCTCAGAAACCTGTAAACTGACAATCTTGAGCATTGAAGTCCTTACATAAGTTTTTGTGCATATAACTTCTAACACATTAAAAACTGTCTTACAGCATTGCAAAAACATTGTATTTCATAAGGCATAAGCATCTTTCAGTTTGGCAAGATTTGCACTGAATATTGAATGAAGCAGCTTTCTCTCATAAAGAGACAAGCTTTTGAGCAGATTTGGGCTAGATTTCACTTCATTTGAACAGAAGCACTATTTTAACATTACTGGTCTCAGAAACCTGTAAACTGACAATCTTGAGCATAGAAGTCCTAACATGTGTTTTTGTGCTTATAACTTCTAACACATTAAAAACTGTCTCACTGCAATGCAGAAATCATTTTATTTCATAAGACATAAGCATCTTTCAGTTTGGCAAGATTTGCACTGAATATTGAATAAAGCAGCTTTCTCTCATAGAGAGACAAGCTTTTGAGCAGATTTGGGCTAGATTTCACTTCATTTGAACAGAAGCACTATTTTAACATTACTGGTCTCAGAAACCTGTAAACTGACAATCTTGAGCATAGAAGTCCTAACATATGTTTTTGTGCATATAACTTCTAACACATTAAAAACTGTCTCACTGCAATGCAGAAATCATTTTATTTCATAAGACATAAGCATCTTTCAGTTTGGCAAGATTTGAACTTAATATTTAATGAAGCAGCTTTCTCTCATAGAGAGACAAGCTTTTGAGCAGATTTGGGCTAGATTTCACTTCATTTGAACAGAAGCACTATTTCAACAATACTGGTCTCAGAAACCTGTAAACTGACAATCTTGAGCATTGAAGTCCTAACATATGTTTTTGTGGATATAACTTCTAACACATTAAAAACTGTCTCACTGCATTGCAGAAATCATTTTATTTCATAAGACATAAGCATCTTTCAGTTTGGCAAGATTTGCACTGAAAATTGAATGAAGCAGCTCTATCTCACAGAGAGAGAAGCTTTTGAGCAGATTTGGGCTAGATTTCACTTCATTTGAACAGAAGCACTATTTCAACATTACTGGTCTCAGAAACCTGTAAACTGACAATCTTGAGCATTGAAGTCCTAACATGAGTTTTTGTGCATATAACTTCTAACACATTAAAAACTGTCTTACAGCATTGCAAAAACATTGTGTTTTATAAGGCATAAGCATCTTTCAGTTTGGCAAGATTTGCACTGAATGAAGCAGCTTTCTCTCATAGAGAGACAAGCTTTTGAGCAGATTTGGGCTAGATTTCGCTTCATTTGAACAGAAGCACTATTTCAACATTACTGGTCTCAGAAACCTGTAAACTGACAATCTTGAGCATTGAAGTCCTAACATAAGGTTTTGTGCATATAACTTCTAACACATTAAAAACGGTCTTACAGCATTTGCAAAAACATTATATTTCATAAGGCATAAGCATCTTTCAGTTTGGCAAGATTTGCACTGAACATTGAATGAACCAGCTCTAACTCACAGAGAGAGAAGCTTTTGAGCAGATTTGGGCTAGATTTCACTTCATTTGAACAGAAGCACTATTTCAACATTACTGGTCTCAGAAACCTGTAAACTGACAATATTGAGCACTGAAGTCCTAACATCTGTTTTTGTGCATATAACTTCTAACACATTAAAAACTGTCTCACTGCATTGCAGAAATCATTTTATTTCATAAGACATAAGCATCTTTCAGTTTGGCAAGATTTGCACTGAATATTGAATAAAGCAGCTTTCTCTCATAGAGAGACAAGCTTTTGAGGCAGATTTGGGCGAGATTTCACTTCATTTGAACAGAAGCACTATTTCAACATTACTGGTCTCAGAAACCTGTAAACTGACAATCTTGAGCATTGAAGTCCTAATATAAGTTTTTGTGCATATAACTTCTAACACATTAAAAACTGTCTCACTGCATTGCAGAAATCATTTTATTTAATAAGACATAAGCATCTTTCAGTTTGGCAAGATTTGCACTGAACATTGAATGAAACAGCTCTAACTCACAGAGAGAGAAGCTTTTGAGCAGATTTGGGCTAGATTTCACTTCATTTGAACAGAAGCACTATTTCAACATTACTGGTCTCAGAAACCTGTAAACTGACAATCTTGAGCATTGAAGTCCTAACATAAGGTTTTGTGCATGTAACTTCTAACACATTAAAAACTGTCTTACAGCATTTGCAAAAACATTGTATTTCATAAGGCATAAGCATCTTTCAGGTTGGCAAGATTTGCACTGAATATTGAATGAAGCAGCTTTCTCTCATAGAGAGACAAGCTTTTGAGCAGATTTGGGCTAGATTTCACTTCATTTGAACAGAAGCACTATTTTAACATTACTGGTCTCAGAAACCTGTAAACTGATAATCTTGAGCATTGAAGTCCTAACATAAGTTTTTGGGCATATAACTTCTAACATATTAAAAACTGTCTTACAGCATTGCAAAACCATTGTATTTCATAAGGCATAAGCATCTTTCAGTTTGGCAAGATTTGCACTGAACATTGAATGAAGCAGCTCTATCTCACAGAGAGACAAGCTTTTGAGCAGATTTGGGCTAGATTTCACTTCATTTGAACAGAAGCACTATTTCAACATTACTGGTCTCAGAACCCTGTAAACTGACAATCTTGAGCATTGAAGTCCTAACATAAGTTTTTGTGCATATAACTTCTAACACATTAAAAACTGTCTCACTGCATTGCAGAAATCATTTTATTTCATAAGACATAAGCATCTTTCAGTTTGGCAAGATTTGCACTGAACATTGAATGAAGCAGCTCTATCTCACAGAGAGAGAAGCTTTTGAGCAGATTTGGGCGAGATTTCACTTCATTTGAACAGAAGCACTATTTCAACATTACTGGTCTCAGAAACCTGTAAACTGACAATCTTGAGCATTGAAGTCCTAACATAAGTTTTTGTGCATATAACTTTTTAACACATTAAAAACTGTCTCACTGCATTGCAGAAATCATTTTATTTAATAAGACATAAGCATCTTTCAGTTTGGCAAGATTTGCACTGAACATTGAATGAAGCAGCTCTAACTCACAGAGAGAGAAGCTTTAGAGCAGATTTGGGCTAGATTTCACTTCATTTGACCAGAAACACTATTTTAACATTACTGGTCTCAGAAAACTGTAAACTGACAATCTTGAGCATTGAAGTCCTAACATAACGTTTTGTGCATATAACTTCTAACATATTAAAAACTGTCTTACAGCATTGCAAAAACATTGTATTTCATAAGGCATAAGCATCTTTCAGTTTGGCAAGATTTGCACTGAATATTGAATGAAGCAGCTTTCTCTCATAGAGAGACAAGCTTTTGAGCAGATTTGGGCTAGATTTCACTTCATTTGAACAGAAGCACTATTTTAACATTACTGGTCTCAGAAACCTGTAAACTGATAATCTTGAGCATTGAAGTCCTAACATAAGTTTTTGTGCATATAACTTCTAACACATTAAAAACTGTCTCACTGCATTGCAGAAATCATTTTATTTCATAAGACATAAGCATCTTTCAGTTTGGCAAGATTTGCACTGAATATTGAATGAAGCAGCTTTCTCTCATAGAGAAACAAGCTTTTGAGCAAATGTGGGCTAGATTTCACTTCATTTGAACAGAAGCACTATTTCAACATTACTGGTCTCAGAAACCTGTAAACTGACAATCTTGAGCATTGAAGTCCTAACATAAGGTTTTGTGCATGTAACTTCTAACACATTAAAACCTGTCTTACAGCATTTGCAAAAACATTGTATTTCGTAAGGCATAAGCATCTTTCAGTTTGGCAAGATTTGCACTGAATATTGAATGAAGCAGCTTTCTCTCATAGAGAGACAAGCTTTTGAGCAGATTTGGGCTAGATTTCACTTCATTTGACCAGAAACACTATTTTAACATTACTGGTCTCAGAAAACTGTAAACTGACAATCTTGAGCATTGAAGTCCTAACATAACGTTTTGTGCATATAACTTCTAACATATTAAAAACTGTCTTACAGCATTGCAAAAACATTGTATTTCATAAGGCATAAGCATCTTTCAGTTTGGCAAGATTTGCACTGAACATTGAATGAAGCAGCTCTATCTCACAGAGAGACAAGCTTTTGAGCAGATTTGGGCTAGATTTCACTTCATTTGAACAAAAGCACTATTTTAACATTACTGGTCTCAGAAACCTGTAAACTGACAATCCTGAGCATTGAAGTCCTAACATAAGTTTTTGTGCATATAACTTCTAACACATTAAAAACTGTCTCACTGCATTGCAGAAATCATTTTATTTCATAAGACATAAGCATCTTTCAGTTTGGCAAGATTTGCACTGAATATTGAATGAAGCAGCTTTCTCTCATAGAGAGACAAGCTTTTGAGCAAATGTGGGCTAGATTTCACTTCATTTGAACAGAAGCACTATTTCAACATTACTGGTCTCAGAAACCTGTAAACTGACAATCTTGAGCATTAAAGTCCTAACATAAGGTTTTGTGCATGTAACTTCTAACACATTAAAACCTGTCTTACAGCATTTGCAAAAACATTGTATTTCGTAAGGCATAAGCATCTTTCAGTTTGGCAAGATTTGCACTGAATATTGAATGAAGCAGCTTTCTCTCATAGAGAGACAAGCTTTTGAGCAGATTTGGGCTAGAATTCACTTCATTTGAACAGAAGCACTATTTTAACATTACTGGTCTCAGAAACCTGTAAACTGATAATCTTGAGCATTGAAGTCCTAACATAAGTTTTTGTGCATATAACTTCTAACACATTAAAAACTGTCTTACAGCATTGCAAAACATTGTATTTCATAAGGCATAAGCATCTTTCAGTTTGGCAAGATTTGCACTGAATATTGAATGAAGCAGCTTTCTCTCATAGAGAGACAAGCTTTTGAGCAGATTTGGGCTAGATTTCACTTCATTTGACCAGAAACACTATTTTAACATTACTGGTCTCAGAAACCTGTAAACTGACAATCTTGAGCATTGAAGTGCTAACATAACGTTTTGTGCATATAACTTCTAACACATTAAAAACTGTCTTACAGCATTGCAAAAACATTGTATTTCATAAGGCATAAGCATCTTTCAGTTTGGCAAGATTTGCACTGAACATTGAATGAAGCAGCTCTAACTCACAGTGAGACATGCTTTTGAGCAGATTTGGGCTAGATTTCACTTCATTTGAACAGAAACACTATTTTAACATTACTGGTCTCAGAAACCTGTAAACTGATAATCTTGAGCATTGAAGTCCTAACATAAGTTTTTGTGCATATAACTTCTAACACATTAAAAACTGTCTTACAGCATTGCAAAAACATTTTATTTCATAAGGCATACGCATCTTTCAGTTTGGCAAGATTTGCACTGAACATTGAATGAAGCAGCTCTATCTCACAGAGAGACAAGCTTTTGATCAGATTTGGGCTAGATTTCACTTCATTTGAACAGAAGCACTATTTCAACATTACTGGTCTCAGAAACCTGTAAACTGACAATCTTGAACATTGAAGTGCTAACATAAGGTTTTGTGCATATAACTTCTAACACATTAAAAACTGTCTTACAGCATTTGCAAAAACATTGTATTTCATAAGGCATAAGCATCTTTCAGTTTGGCAAGATTTGCACTGAACATTGAATGCAGCAGCTCTATCTCACAGAGAGACAAGCTTTTGAGCAGATTTGGGCTAGATTTCACTTCATTTGAACAAAAGCACTATTTTAACATTACTGGTCTCAGAAACCTGTAAACTGACAATCTTGAGCATTGAAGTCCTAACATCTGTTTTTGCGCATATAACTTCTAACACATTAAAAACTGTCTCACTGCATTGCAGAAATCATTTTATTTCATAAGACATAAGCATCTTTCAGTTTGGCAAGATTTGCACTGAATATTGAATGAAGCAGCTTTCTCTCATAGAGAGACAAGCTTTTGAGCAAATGTGGGCTAGATTTCACTTCATTTGAACAGAAGCACTATTTCAACATTACTGGTCTCAGAAACCTGTAAACTGACAATTTTGAGCATTGAAGTCCTAACATAACGTTTTTGTGCATGTAACTTCTAACACATTAAAACCTGTCTTACAGCATTTGCAAAAACATTGTATTTCATAAGGCATAAGCATCTTTCAGTTTGGCAAGATTTGCACTGAATATTGAATGAAGCAGCTTTCTCTCATAGAGAGACAAGCTTTTGAGCAAATGTGGGCTAGATTTCACTTCATTTGAACAAAAGCACTATTTTAACATTACTGGTCTCAGAAACCTGTAAACTGACAATCTTGAGCATTGAAGTCCTAACATAAGTTTTTGTGCATATAACTTCTAACACATCAAAAACTGTCTCACTGCATTGCAGAAATCATTTTATTTCATAAGACATAAGCATCTTTCAGTTTGGCAAGATTTGCACTGAATATTGAATGAAGCAGCTTTCTCTCATAGAGAGACAAGCTTTTGAGCAAATGTGGGCTAGATTTCACTTCATTTGAACAGAAGCACTATTTTAACATTACTGGTCTCAGAAACCTGTAAACTGACAATCTTGAGCATTGAAGTCCTAACATAACGTTTTGTGCATATAACTTCTAACACATTAAAAACTGTCTTACAGCATTGCAAAAACATTGTATTTCATAAGGCATAAGCATCTTTCAGTTTGGCAAGATTTGCACTGAACATTGAATGAAGCAGCTCTAACTCACAGTGAGACATGCTTTTGAGCAGATTTGGGCTAGATTTCACTTCATTTGAACAGAAGCACTATTTCAACATTACTGGTCTCAGAAACCTGTAAACTGAAAATCTTGAGCATTGAAGTCCTAACATAAGGTTTTGTGCATATAACTTCTAACACATTAAAAACTGTCTTACAGCATTTGCAAAAACATTGTATTTCATAAGGCATAAGCATCTTTCAGTTTGGCAAGATTTGCACTGAACATTGAATGAAGCAGCTCTATCTCACAGAGAGACAAGCTTTTGAGCAGATTTGGGCTAGATTTCACTTCATTTGAACAGAAGCACTATTTCAACATTACTGGTCTCAGAAACCTGTAAACTGACAATCTTGAGCATTGAAGTCCTAACATACGTTTTTGTGCATATAACTTCTAACACATTAAAAACTGTCTTAAAGCATTGCAAAAACATTGTAATTCACAAGGCATAAGCATCTTTCAGTTTGGCAAGATTTTCACTGAACATTGAATGAAGCAGCTCTAACTCACAGAGAGAGAAGCTTTTGAGCAGATTTGGGCTAGATTTCACTTCATTTGAACAGAAGCACTATTTCAACATTACTGGTCTCAGAAACCTGTAAACTGATAATCTTGAGCATTGAAGTCCTAACATAAGTTTTTGTGCATATAACTTCTAACACATTAAAAACTGTCTTACAGCATTGCAAAAACATTGTATTTCATAAGGCATAAGCATCTTTCAGTTTGGCAAGATTTGCACTGAATATTGAATGAAGCAGCTTTCTCTCATAGAGAGACAAGCTTTTGAGCAGATTTGGGCTAGATTTCACTTCATTTGACCAGAAACACTATTTTAACATTACTGGTCTCAGAAACCTGTAAACTGACAATCTTAAGCATTGAAGCCCTAACATAACGTTTTTGTGCATATAACTTCTAACACATTAAAAAAAAACTGTCTTACAGCACTGCAAAAACATTGTATTTCATAAGGCATAAGCATCTTTCAGTTTGGCAAGATTTGCACTGAACATTGAATGAAGCAGCTCTAACTCACAGAGAGACAAGCTTTTGAGCAGATTTGGGCTAGATTTCACTTCATTTGAACAAAAGCACTATTTCAACATTACTGGTCTCAGAAACCTGTAAACTGACAATCTTGAGCATTGAAGTGCTAACATAAGGTTTTGTGCATATAACTTCTAACACATTAAAAACTGTCTTACAGCATTTGCAAAAACATTGTATTTCATAAGGCATAAGCATCTTTCAGTTTGGCAAGATTTGCACTGAACATTGAATGAAGCAGCTCTATCTCACAGAGAGACAAGCTTTTGAGCAGATTTGGGCTAGATTTCACTTCATTTGAACAAAAGCACTATTTTAACATTACTGGTCTCAGAAACCTGTAAACTGACAATCTTGAGCATTGAAGTGCTAACATAAGGTTTTGTGCATATAACTTCTAACACATTAAAAACTGTCTTACAGCATTTGCAAAAACATTGTATTTCATAAGGCATAAGCATCTTTCAGTTTGGCAAGATTTGCACTGAATATTGAATGAAGCAGCTTTCTCTCATAGAGAGACAAGCTTTTGAGCAAATGTGGGCTAGATTTCACTTCATTTGAACAGAAGCACTATTTCAACATTACTGGTCTCAGAAACCTGTAAACTGATAATCTTGAGCATTGAAGTCCTAACATAAGTTTTTGTGCATATAACTTCTAACACATTAAAAACTGTCTTACAGCATTGCAAAAACATTGTATTTCATAAGGCATAAGCATCTTTCAGTTTGGCAAGATTTGCACTGAACATTGAATGAAGCAGCTCTATCTCACAGAGAGACAAGCTTTTGAGCAGATTTGGGCTAGATTTCACTTCATTTGAACAAAAGCACTATTTTAACATTACTGGTCTCAGAAACCTGTAAACTGACAATCTTGAGCATTGAAGTCCTAACATAAGTTTTTGTGCATATAACTTCTAACACATTAAAAACTGTCTCACTGCATTGCAGAAATCATTTTATTTCATAAGACATAAGCATCTTTCAGTTTGGCAAGATTTGCACTGAACATTGAATGAAGCAGCTCTATCTCACAGAGAGACAAACTTTTGAGCAGATTTGGGCTAGATTTCACTTCATTTGACCAGAAACACTATTTTAACATTACTGGTCTCAGAAACCTGTAAACTGAAAATCTTAAGCATTGAAGCCCTAACATAACGTTTTGTGCATATAACTTCTAACACATTAAAAAAAAACTGTCTTACAGCACTGCAAAAACATTGTATTTCATAAGGCATAAGCATCTTTCAGTTTGGCAAGATTTGCACTGAAAATTGAATGAAGCAGCTCTAACTCACAGAGAGACAAGCTTTTGAGCAGATTTGGGCTAGATTTCACTTCATTTGAACAGAAGCACTATTTCAACATTACTGGTCTCAGAAACCTGTAAACTGACAATCTTGAGCATTGAAGTGCTAACATAAGGTTTTGTGCATATAACTTCTAACACATTAAAACCTGTCTTACAGCATTTGCAAAAACATTGTATTTCATAAGGCATAAGCATCTTTCAGTTTGGCAAGATTTGCACTGAATATTGAATGAAGCAGCTTTCTCTCATAGAGAGACAAGCTTTTGAACAGATTTGGGCTAGAATTCACTTCATTTGAACAGAAGCACTATTTTAACATTACTGGTCTCAGAAACCTGTAAACTGATAATCTTGAGCATTGAAGTCCTAACATAAGTTTTTGTGCATATAACTTCTAACACATTAAAAACTGTCTCACTGCATTGCAGAAATCATTTTATTTCATAAGACATAAGCATCTTTCAGTTTGGCAAGATTTGCACTGAATATTGAATGAAGCAGCTTTCTCTCATAGAGAGACAAACTTTTGAGCAAATGTGGGCTAGATTTCACTTCATTTGAACAGAAGCACTATTTTAACATTACTGGTCTCAGAAACCTGTAAACTGACAATCTTGAGCATTGAAGTCCTAACATAACGTTTTTGTGCATGTAACTTCTAACACATTAAAACCTGTCTTACAGCATTTGCAAAAACATTGTATTTCATAAGGCATAAGCATCTTTCAGTTTGGCAAGATTTGCACTGAATATTGAATGAAGCAGCTTTCTCTCATAGAGAGACAAGCTTTTGAACAGATTTGGGCTAGAATTCACTTCATTTGAACAGAAGCACTATTTTAACATTACTGGTCTCAGAAACCTGTAAACTGATAATCTTGAGCATTGAAGTCCTAACATAAGTTTTTGTGCATATAACTTCTAACACATTAAAACTGTCTTACAGCATTGCAAAAACATTGTATTTCATAAGGCATAAGCATCTTTCAGTTTGGCAAGATTTGCACTGAATATTGAATGAAGCAGCTTTCTCTCATAGAGAGACAAGCTTTTGAGCAGATTTGGGCTAGATTTCACTTCATTTGACCAGAAACACTATTTTAACATTACTGGTCTCAGAAACCTGTAAACTGACAATCTTGAGCATTGAAGTCCTAACATAACGTTTTGTGCATATAACTTCTAACACATTAAAAACTGTCTTACAGCATTGCAAAAACATTGTATTTCATAAGGCATAAGCATCTTTCAGTTTGGCAAGATTTGCACTGAACATTGAATGAAGCAGCTCTAACTCACAGTGAGACATGCTTTTGAGCAGATTTGGGCTAGATTTCACTTCATTTGAACAAAAGCACTATTTCAACATTACTGGTCTCAGAAACCTGTAAACTGACAATCTTGAGCATTGAAGTCCTAACATAAGGTTTTGTGCATATAACTTCTAACACATTAAAAACTGTCTTACAGCATTTGCAAAAACATTGTATTTCATAAGGCATAAGCATCTTTCAGTTTGGCAAGATTTGCACTGAACATTGAATGAAGCAGCTCTATCTCACAGAGAGACAAGCTTTTGAGCAGATTTGGGCTAGATTTCACTTCATTTGAACAGAAGCACTATTTCAACATTACTGGTCTCAGAAACCTGTAAACTGACAATCTTGAGCATTGAAGTCCTAACATAAGTTTTTGTGCATATAACTTCTAACACATTAAAAACTGTCTTAAAGCATTGCAAAAACATTGTAATTCACAAGGCATAAGCATCTTTCAGTTTGGCAAGATTTTCACTAAACATTGAATGAAGCAGCTCTAACTCACAGAGAGAGAAGCTTTTGAGCAGATTTGGGCTAGATTTCACTTCATTTGAACAGAAGCACTATTTCAACATTACTGGTCTCAGAAACCTGTAAACTGATAATCTTGAGCATTGAAGTCCTAACATAAGTTTTTGTGCATATAACTTCTAACACATTAAAAACTGTCTTACAGCATTGCAAAAACATTGTATTTCATAAGGCATAAGCATCTTTCAGTTTGGCAAGATTTGCACTGAATATTGAATGAAGCAGCTTTCTCTCATAGAGAGACAAGCTTTTGAGCAGATTTGGGCTAGATTTCACTTCATTTGACCAGAAACACTATTTTAACATTACTGGTCTCAGAAACCTGTAAACTGACAATCTTGAGCATTGAAGTCCTAACATAATGTTTTGTGCATATAACTTCTAACACATTAAAAACTGTCTTACAGCATTGCAAAAACATTGTATTTCATAAGGCAGAAGCATCTTTCAGTTTGGCAAGATTTGCACTGAACATTGAATGAAGCAGCTCTAACTCACAGTGAGACATGCTTTTGAGCAGATTTGGGCTAGATTTCACTTCATTTGAACAAAAGCACTATTTCAACATTACTGGTCTCAGAAACCTGTAAACTGACAATCTTGAGCATTGAAGTCCTAACATAAGGTTTTGTGCATATAACTTCTAACACATTAAAAACTGTCTTACAGCATTTGCAAAAACATTGTATTTCATAAGGCATAAGCATCTTTCAGTTTGGCAAGATTTGCACTGAACATTGAATGAAGCAGCTCTATCTCACAGAGAGACAAGCTTTTGAGCAGATTTGGGCTAGATTTCACTTCATTTGAACAGAAGCACTATTTCAACATTACTGGTCTCAGAAACCTGTAAACTGACAATCTTGAGCATTGAAGTCCTAACATAAGTTCCCTTTCAAGGGAACTTCGAACTGCGTCCTCTGAGGGGACACTATGGGGAACACCTCGTCGTGACCCGTGTCTGAAGCATACTTTGAAAAACGCCAACGTGTTGGCCGGCGACAGCCTCTGACGTCACTACCAGCGCGACTATAAATACGCGCCCGTAGGACCCGTCACTATCTTCTTCGTCTTCAGTTGACTGTTTTGTTTGAAGCGTGCATCTGAGAAACGACCAAAACGGTAAGAGCGATCTATTACTGTTTTCATCATGGCTTCCACTAGCAAGGCGTTTAGACAGTGTGTGCATCCGTGTCAGCGTTATCTGACACCCGATGACACGCACACTCTTTGCGTCTCTTGTTTGGGCGAAGAGCATGCGCGCGATGTCCTTGAGGGGGCGGTCTGCGTGCACTGCGAGCGTTTCTCTCTGAGAAAGCTCCACTCTCGTTTGTCTCTCTTTTCGAGGAAAGAGGGACAGCCATCTGGATCCCGCGGCTCAGGTCCCGCCGTTGCCGAGGCACGGAGGAGAATGAGCTCGTGGGGATCACAAATGGATCTCGCTGAGGAGTTTAGAGAGGGAACTTCCTTTTCACACTCTCTGGCGGCGAACGAGAGCGAACTTCGGGAGGCAGATGTGGTATCATTAACCTATTCTGACACTGAAGTTAGTGCTCTGCTGGGTTCTACCCAGGAAGAGCAGGAGATGTCTGAGAGTGGTGAAGAAGCTGAGGCTGAGCCTTCTCAATCCTCCTGTCCCGCGTATGAGGAGCTGTTAGAGGCTAGAGGACGCAGTGTCTCGTTCCCTCTCAGGGAACCATGGTTACATTCGTAACCTGAGACGTTCCCTTTCAAGGGAACTTCGAACTGCGTCCTCTAAGGGGACACTATGAGAGGATGCCCCATGTAGAAGAGACGCTGGCTTGCTATCTCTCTGTGGGGCAAACATCCTCTCTTAAATCTCCCGCTTTGCCATCTAAGCCCCTCCAAGATACATCCCGCTTAAATGGCAGGTCATACGCGGCAGCCGGTCAGGCTGTGGCTTCACTGCACACGATGGCGGTGCTCCAGGCCTACCAGGCTGACCTGCTGAAGGACCTGGATACAGGTGAGGGCCTTTCACCTGACCAGGTAGCCGAGCTGCGCCGCACCACAGACCTCTCTCTCCGAGCTACCAAGCAGGCCGCCTCCGCCATGGGCAGGTCTATGGCGGCCATGGTGGTGACGGAGAGACATCTGTGGGTGAACCTGGCTGACATCGGGAAGGAAGAAAGGGGGTTTCTTCTCGATGCTCCGGTCTCGCCTTCTGAGCTTTTTGGTACCTCCATCGAGATGGTGGTCGGGAAGTTCAGGGAGGCAAGGGCGCGCTCAGCGGCCTTTAAATCCTTCATTCCACGAAGGTCCAGGTCCGAGCCCGAGCAACTCAGGGGTCCTGGCTCATCTCGATCTGAGGGTCGTAGAGGGGCGCAGAAGGCTAGTGTTGCGGCTCGCGCTCCTCCCCCGCCTAAGGGCAGGGGCAAGAGGAACCGCGGGTCACGGAGCGGTAAGCAGGGTCTGAGGGACGTGATTCGGACGAGGCAGCGTCCTCGCCCGGGTCAGAGCGGTAGTATGACCTAGTAGCTCCGGAGGTTTTTAACCTCTGTTTTTTGTCCTCCCCTGCCTAATTCCCCTGTAGCCACCAGCTTCCACCTGATCGAGGTTAGGTGGACGGTGCTGGTGGTTATATGTCTACTAACAATCTCTGTGAGTTTCCTTACAGTAGCTAGGTGGCCAAAGAATTGGCACAGCACTGCAGGGAACTCCATAGATGTCCGGCTAGAGGACGCAGTGTCTCGTTCCCTCTCAGGGAACCATGGTTACATTCATAACCTGAGACGTTCCCTTTCAAGGGAACTTCGAACTGCGTCCTCTGAGGGGCCGCCTGGCGAGGTGATGCTCCCCTCGCCTAGAAAAGAGGGTTGGAGCTCACCGCTCCCGTGCGGTCCAGCGCCTCTGCGATGCTTGGGAACCTCTCTGTACACACGCTTGCCTGTGTACTTTCTCAAAGCCACATAATGGTCAGTGTGCACGTTAACGCTTTGCGCACTGTCTGAAATCCACGTAAAGTGGTAAGTGTGCACGCAAGACTCTGCGCACTTTCTGAAATCCACATAAAGTGGTAAGTGTGCACGCAAGACTCTGCGCACTTTTCTAAAATCCTGTATGGTAAGGGTTACGCGCTCCGCTTCGTTCCCTTTCTTGGGATGATTCGCCCCCGGTGTTCCTTGGGCTTCATCCAACCAGTGTGTATTTGTTATGCACCTCAAGCATCGCTTCCCTCAACATGAGGGGCTGGGTGGTCTCCCTGGAGATTTGGCTCCCACATACTGTGCGTCTCCACTAAATAGCATATTGTGGTTTTCAGATAGTAGGCTTCACCAGGTCTCTCTGAAGGTGAGCTCCCACGTTCGGTGGTCGCCAGGTAGTAGGCCTCACCAGGCCTCCCTGGAGATTTAGCTCCCACATACTATGCGTTTCCACGGAATAGCATGTTGTGGCTTTTTTCAGATAGTAGGCTTCACCAGGTCTCTCTGAAGACGAGCTCCCACATACTGTGGTTGCCAGGTAGTAGGCCTCACCAGGCCTCCCTGGAGATTTAGCTCCCACATATTGTGCGTTCCACTAAATAGCACATTGTGGTTTTCAGATAGTAGGCTTCATCAGGTCTCTCTGAAGACGAGCTCCCACATACTGTGGTTGCCAGGTGGTAGGCCTCACCAGGCCTCCCTGGAGATTTAGCTCCCACATACTGTGCGTTCCACTAAATAGCACATTGTGGTTTTCAGATAGTAGGCTTCATCAGGTCTCTCTGAAGACGAGCTCCCACATACTGTGGTTGCCAGGTGGTAGGCCTCACCAGGCCTCCCTGGAGATTTAGCTCCCACATACTGTGCGTTTCATAAAGAAAATACGAGCTCCCGCGATTTGTGGTTGTCAGGTGGTAGGCCTCACCAAGCCTCCCTGGAGTTGAGTTCCATATTGCTTTCAGTTTCCACTGAGGTGGTTATCTGGTAACAGATAGTAAGCCTCTCTAGGCCCCTCTGTAGATGAACTCCCACATATTGTGGTTATCAGGTAGCAGGCTTCACAGGCCTCTCTGAATGTGAGCTCCCACATACTGTGGTTGTCAGGTAACCTTTCAGTACACACGCTTGCCTGTGTACTTTCTCAAATCCACGTAAAGTGGTAAGTGTGCACGCAAGACTCTGCGCACTTTCTGAAATCCACGTAAAGTGGTAAGTGTGCACGCAAGACTCTGCGCACTTTCTAAAATCCTGTATGGTAAGGGTTACGCGCTCCGCTTCATTCCCTTTCTCGGGATGATTCGCCCCGGTGTTCCTTGGGCTTCATCCAACCGGTGTGTACTTATTGTACACCCCAAGCCCCCTCAACTTGGGGGGGCTGTGTGGGCAATTCTCGGGTAGTTCAGCAGCACCCCCCTTTTCTGAAAGGGTCACCTATGAGCATGCTGCTCGGAGCTCGGAGTCTTCCTCTCTTGGGAGACTGATTCCCGGTTCTTCAGAGCGCTCCAGTACCACATACTGTTTGAGACGCTCTGTGAGAGCAGGCATCCTGCTGAGGCAGGGGCTGAGGCCTCCAATTGCTCTGCTCCCGGGCCATTCTTCTACGAGCTGCTCTGACAGAGTCCCACGAGAACCCCTCCTTAGAACAGTATTTTAAATCCATGTTATGGTAAGTGTGCACGGGAGTCTTTGCGCACTTTCTAAAATCCACATTGTGGTAAGTTCGCACGCTAGTCTCTGCGTTCTTTCTAAAATCCCTAGATGGTAAGGGCTTCGCGCTGCTGCTTCGTGCCCTTTTCTTGAGTTGGTTTAAGCCCCGTTCATCTTGGGCACCACTCCACCTAGGTATCCTCGGATACCTATCTAGAACAGGGCGCCGCTACTAGAGTGCTGTAGGGACAGCCCTTTTCGGCAGGTTTTTGCGAAAGCTAGCAGTAGCCCCTGTGTGACAGGCAAAGACTTGGTAGAGGAAAGTGCCAGGCTCTTAGCCGTATCCCTTTAAAGGAATCTCCGTGATTCCAAGCCTTTAGCTCTACCCCGGGCCAAGGCCCTACAGGATAAGTTGGGTATGTAGCTTAGGCCTTTGGCCGTAAGGGATAATGTCATAAGGCAGCCGTCAGACCGTCCCAGGGGCGACTCCCGGTGAAGAGAAAAGCGGTAGAGTTGGTACTTAGTGTTTGCCATGATTCTGGTCTGCACTCCCCTCAGCATGGCGGCGTGGGTATACTGTTCCCCATAGTGTCCCCTCAGAGGACGCAGTTCGAAGTTCCCTTGAAAGGGAACGTCTCAGGTTACGAATGTAACCATGGTTCCCTGAGAGGGAACGAGACACTGCGTCCTCTAGCTCCCTGCCATGCTTCGGACGCAAGCTTCACGAAGAAGATAGTGACGGGTCCTACGGGCGCGTATTTATAGTCGCGCTGGTAGTGACGTCAGAGGCTGTCGCCGGCCAACACGTTGGCGTTTTTCAAAGTATGCTTCAGACACGGGTCACGACGAGGTGTTCCCCATAGTGTCCCCTCAGAGGACGCAGTGTCTCGTTCCCTCTCAGGGAACCATGGTTACATTCGTAACCTGAGACGTTTTTGTGCATATAACTTCTAACACATTAAAAACTGTCTTAAAGCATTGCAAAAACATTGTAATTCACAAGGCATAAGCATCTTTCAGTTTGGCAAGATTTTCACTGAACATTGAATGAAGCAGCTCTAACTCACAGAGAGACAAGCTTTTGAGCAGATTTGGGCTAGATTTCACTTCATTTGACCAGAAGCACTATTTTAACATTACTGGTCTCAGAAACCTGTAAACTGATAATCTTGAGCATTGAAGTCCTAACATAAGTTTTTGTGCATATAACTTCTAACACATTAAAAACTGTCTTACAGCATTGCAAAAACATTGTATTTCATAAGGCATAAGAATCTTTCAGTTTGGCAAGATTTGCACTGAACATTGAATGAAGCAGCTCTATCTCACAGAGAGACAAGCTTTTGAGCAGATTTGGGCTAGATTTCACTTCATTTGAACAAAAGCACTATTTTAACATTACTGGTCTCAGAAACCTGTAAACTGACAATCTTGAGCATTGAAGTCCTAACATAAGTTTTTGTGCATATAACTTCTAACACATTAAAAACTGTCTCACTGCATTGCAGAAATCATTTTATTTCATAAGACATAAGCATCTTTCAGTTTGGCAAGATTTGCACTGAATATTGAATGAAGCAGCTTTCTCTCATAGAGAGACAAGCTTTTGAGCAAATGTGGGCTAGATTTCACTTCATTTGAACAGAAGCACTATTTCAACATTACTGGTCTCAGAAACCTGTAAACTGACAATTTTGAGCATTGAAGTCCTAACATAACGTTTTTGTGCATGTAACTTCTAACACATTAAAACGTACTCGGTTACTAAACGTAACCTCGGTTCTCTCTAGAAGAGCGAACGAGTACTGCGTCTTAGCTAAGACGCTACGGGAAAAGTCTCTTTTCACGAAATACTGAAGCAAAAAATTATCCTTAATTTTGTATTTTTGTAAAGCGCATTTGCAGCAGTACACAGCCATAGGCGAGACGGCTCGTTCGCTCATTGGCTTGTTCTGCGGCAACTGCACAGCCTATCGAGCGCGGGCTGATGCAACATCAGACCAATAAGGGCGCTTCGCGCCCTTCTTGCCACTTCCCGCCGAAACGGGTGTGGCCCAACCTATAAAAGGAGCTCGAAAAGGCTGACTCACCTGATTTATTTCATCGCCGAAGCGAACCAGAGTGAATCGTACGCACGGCAGAGAACGCAGTACTCGTTCGCTCTTCTAGAGAGAACCGAGGTTACGTTTAGTAACCGAGTACGTTCTCTTACGAGAGCTCTCTCGTACTGCGTCTTAGCTAAGACGCTACGGGAACCCGATGTAAAACGCCGTGCGCGCAGGGATCACACACCGATAAACCTGAAGCAACGCCCAGGATTTACAGTGCACAGTCACCTGAGGGACTCACAGAGAGTCCGGGACAGAAAAAAGGGGGAAAAACCCTCCGTCCCATATCTAGCAGCATCCGTAGATGCGGCAATATGACATCACACAGCCGAGGCAAGGCCTGACCAATGTGGCAATGCGGGTCTTACGCAATACTGCCCATATAACAGTCGGCAGCGCCTAGCGCTCATGAATTCAGAATTCCCCTCAGGGCCCTGATTCTTCTATACCGACAGCAGCCTTGCTTGCAAGGCGGGAACCTCCAGGTTATAGAACCTGATAAATGTAGACGGCGAGGCCCAACCCGCCGCCATACATATATCCTGCAAGGAGATCCCAGTAGACCACGCCCACGACGAGGCGACGCCTCTTGTGGAGTGTGCTCTGACGGCCAACGGGCACTGAAGGCCCCTGGAAGCGTAAGCTAACGCTATGGCGTCAACTATCCATCTGGATAGAGTCTGTCTCGAAACAGCCATTCCTTTGGAACGTCCACCGAACGAGACAAATAGCTGCTCCGTCTGCCGAGAGGCAGCAGAGCGAGACACATAAGCTCTTAAAACCCTGACAGGGCAAAGAAGACTCGAGTCTCCATCCTCCCCTGACACCGGCAGGGCAGACAGGGCAATAACCTGAGCCCGAAACGGTGTGTTGAGGGATTTCGGCACATAACCGTGCCTAGGTTTGAGTATGACCCTTGAGTCATTGGGCCCAAACTCCAAGCACGACTGGCTCACCGAGAGCGCGTGCAAATCACCCACACGCTTCACAGAAGCGAGAGCCAACAAGAATACTGTCTTGAACGACAGATGCTGAAGGCTAACCGATTGGATAGGCTCAAAAGGGGGACCCTTCAAGGCCTCCAAAACCGCCGCGAGGTCCCACATAGGGACTGACGGATGTCTGGGAGGATTCAGCCTCCTAGCTCCTCTGAGGAACCGGATGACTAAATCGTTCCTTCCTATTGACTGACCGGACGCCGTTTCAGAAAACGCCGCGATGGCCGCCACATAAACTTTGAGCGTGGATGGGGCTCTGCCCTTATCCAACAGCTCCTGTAGGAAGGAGAGGACCTCCGTCACCTCACAACTAAGGGGTGAATAACCTCGAGCTGTGCACCAGCTGGAGAACACCGACCACTTCGAGGCATACAGACGTCGTGTCGACGGAGCTCTAGCCTGAGTGATGGTATTTAGCACTCCCCCTGCGAGATCAGCGGGTAACCGTTGAGTGCCCATACATGGAGGGACCACAACTCCGGTCGAGGGTGCCAAATCGAGCCCCTGGCCTGCGAGAGGAGATCTCTCCTCAACGGTACCGGCCATGGGGCGACATCTGCTAATTGCATCAAATCTGGGAACCATGGATGGTTCTTCCAAAGAGGTGCCACAAGCAGTATTGAACATCTCGTTTCTCTCACCCGTTCTATCACCTGCGGAAGGAGGGAGACGGGAGGGAACGCATAAAGCGGGCAGCACGGCCATTTCCGTGACAGCGCGCTTTCGTTCTTGGAAAAGAATGTGGGGCAGTGAGCGTTTCCGTGGGACGCAAAGAGGTCCACCTCCGCCATGCCAATTCTCTCCCACAACAGCCGAACTGTTTGCGGGTGTAGAGACCATTCTCCCGTAGGGACATTGCCTCTGGACAGCCTGTCTGGACCCAGATTCTGCAGTCCAGGCACATGCACCGCTCTCAGCGAGCGCACGTTGCGTTGAGCCCAAATCAGGAGGCGTTCCGTCAGCCTGTACAGGTTTCGGGACCCGAGACCGCCCTGGCGATTTATGTAGGACACCACGGACATGTTGTCCGAACGGACTACGACGTGGTGATCCTTGATATGGGGACAAAAGCGCGTCAGCGCATTCTCCACTGCCAGCATTTCCAGGCAGTTGATATGATGGAGCTTTTCCCGTTCTGACCATAGGCCAAAGGACGGTCTGCCTTCGAGCAGCGCTCCCCATCCCGAAGTGGAGGCGTCCGTCGACACCATTTTCACACTCGGGGAAGTCCCCAGGCTTACACCTGATCGGTACCAGCCGTTCGCTGTCCAAGGTGCTAGAGCCGCAACACAGCTCTGATCGACCTTGAAATGCAGCCGGCCAGACGCCCACGCTCTGCGCGGCACCCGAGCCTTCAGCCAGAACTGCAGGGGGCGCATGCGGAGCAGGCCCAGCCGCAGAACCGGAGATGCTGAGGCCATGAAACCCAGCATCTTTTGACAGTGTTTGAGCGACACAGTCGCGCCACAGCGGAAAGAACTCGCTGCACGCTGAATGCCCATCGCGCGCTGTGGTGACAGCCGCGCCGTCATGGAACACGAGTTCAGAACTATACCCAGAAACAGGATCGTCTGACTGGGGTTCAGCGAACTCTTCACCCAATTGACACTGAGGCCGAGCTTCTCGAGGTGATCGAGTAAAACGGCTCTGTGGTCCATGAGCTCCGCTCATGATCGGGCCAGAACCAGCCAGTCGTCCAAATAATTCAGCACTCGTGTGCCTCTGAGTCTAAGAGGAGCGAGCGCTGCATCCATGCACCTCGTAAGCGTACGAGGAGCTACGGACAAGCCGAATGGCAGGACTGCAAACTGGTATGCCTGGCCCTCGAAGGCGAATCTCAAATATCGCCTGTGGTTTGACGCTATCTGTATTTGAAAATACGCGTCCTTCAGATCTATTGACATGAACCAGTCCCCTCTGCGAATCTGCGCGAGGAGCTTCCTGGTCGTGAACATTTTGAAACTGTGTTTCATCAATGCCCGTTCAGCTGTCTTAGATCCAGTATGGGCCGGAGACCCCCGTCTCTCTTGGGCACCAGAAAGTATCTGCTGTACAGCCCCCCCTCGCTTTGAGACACAGGCTCTACAGCCCCTTTGCTCAACAGTTTTGATATTTCGGCCCGAAGTATGTGTGCTACTTCTGTTTTGACCGTAGTTTCGACGCGCGCTGAAAAGCACGGTGGGCGTCGAGAAAACTGTAGCGAGTAGCCTCTCTTTATAATGCCTAGCACCCAATCCGAAACCCCTGGAAGCACTGACCATGCATCTGCATGAATGGCTAAGGGCTGGATGCGAAACGCGCTCTGTTGACTGGGCAACGGCGGCGCTCGAGTGTGCTGCGCATCTGAGGCGGGGAGCGCGCTGATCACAGCGGGCAGATCGCTCTTCCTCGACCCCGTTCCGGCGCTTAACCGACTGGAGGGAGGCTGAGCGGGTCCCGTGGGACTCGATATATCTGCGAGTAACCGTGGGCTGCATGTGTGCACTTTTACCACTTTCAACTCGCTGTCTGCCTGTGCAGAATGTACGTGCACGGGTCTCATTTTTACAGAAGCCCCGCGCCGTATGTGACATAGTGTATGTGGGCACTGGGAAGTGGGCACGTTTACTATGCGGCGCGCTCGACCGATCTGTGTCGATCTTATGTGCGCTAGCCCTGTGTGCAGGGCTGTGCTTACATGTGGAGATGGGCACTGGGTAGTGGGCATCGTCACTGCATTTATAGCACCATCGGCCGTGGCCGGACGAGCATGCACGGGTTTCGTTTTTACAGAAACCACATGACGTGTGTGACATAGTAATTGTGGGCACTGAGGGGTGGGCACGTTTACTATGCAGTGTGCGCGACCGACTTGAGTCGACATTATGGGCGCAGGCCCTGTGTGCAGGGCTATGCTTACATGTGGAGATGGGCACTGAGGAGTGGGCATCGTCACTACATTTATAGCACCATCGGCCGTGGCCGGACGAACGTGCACGGGTTTCGTTTTTACAGAAACCACATGACGCGTGTGACATAGTGATTGTGGGCACTGAGGAGTGGGCACGTCTACTATGTAGTGCGCGTGATCGACTTGAGTCGCTTTTATAGGCGCGAGATCGACTTGAGTCGCTTTTATAGGCGCGAGCCCTGTGTGAAGGGCTGTGCTTATATGCGGAGATGGGCACTGAGCAGTGGGCATCGTCACTACATTTATAGCACCATCGGCCGTGGCCGGGACACCAGAAATTACACCTTTTTCGGGAAATATCTGGGTAGCCGTGATAACGGTTTTCGTGTGCAGGCAAGCGGGCAACCGTACAGGCTTGCGCATTGCAAACAACGCTGAAACAGTCACAATCTCTGGAAACTGAAACAGCGGCGCGCTTCGGTGACAGCCCGGCCGCAGCGGAACTCGTACACCGGCGCTTCGATGAAGCAGCCATCGTGTGTAGTGCCGACGCAGCGTCATGCAGCATGCGTAGATGGCTTTCCCAGGATGGCTTCGGGGCTCCCGGCCTCACCGTAATCCTCTGCCGCGGTCCCCGCGGCGCGGGGCGACGGCCAGTAGAGCGAGAACGGGGGTCTCGAGCTGCGTTGCTGAAGCTGTTGTGATAACGGCTTTTGTGTGCAGGCAAGCGGGCAACTGTGCAGGCTTGCGCATTGCAGAAAACGCTGAGACAGTCACAATTCCTGGAACTGAAACAGCGGCGCGCTTGGGTGAGAGCTCGGCCACAGCGGAACTCGTACACCTGCGCTTCGATGAAGCAGCCATCGTCAGTAGTGCCGACGCAGCGTCACACAGGAGGCTTTAGATGGCAACACCGCTTTTGCCGCCGTCCAGCAGAGGGCGGACAAAGGTGCGTCGCTATCGCCTGTTCCACCGGCGGAAGTGAGTGGTAGTTCCTGTTTTTAGCATCATCAGTGTGGAGAATGCTAGTGAGACAGACGAACGAGTTCGTGCTGAATATGGAGCGTTCCAAGCCTTCGCCACCTCTTCGTGAAGCTCAGGAAGAAATGAGGCGGGCTTTGAGAAGTACGCTCATCCGAAAGGGAAATACCATCCAGCCGGGAACGAGAGGGGGGGGCGCTGGTGCAAACCACTCGCGGCCGAGACACATCGCGGCCAACACGAGCATTCGCCCCGGCTCCTTCTCGATGTCAGCTCGTCTGCTGGGCTTCTGAGCAGAAGGCGCGAGATCCTCGGAGCTCGCCCAGCCATCACTGCCCGAAGCCAGCAGAGAGCGCGTGTCCTCTTCCCCCGACGCGGCCCTGAGATCGACTTCCTCGGACGACGCGCCGGCAAACAGCGGGCGCTGCCCACCGGGAAGCGATGCAGGGGGGGGCCGGTGAAGCAGGGCGAACCGGCGAGCTCGGTTGAGCTGAAGACGGTTCCGGAATCCGCTGGAAGCGATGCTTTTACGGCGCCTCAGCGCAGCGGAGAATGCAGGCTCAGAGAAAAAGGCCAGGCGAGTCCTCAGAGTCACCATGGCAACAGCTCGCAGTGGGGGCATCCGCCGTCAGCGAGCGAGCGCTGCATGATCTTCACCCAGGCAGGAGACACAGATGACGTACCGGTCTCCCTCGCTGAGTGGGGCTCTGACGAGCCGCAGGAAGGCATCTTAAAAAAGACGCGAGCTCTTTTACGAGTGTGTGTCGCAGGGCGAACACACACACAAAGAACAGCTTGTATATAACAGGATTGAAAGGATATAGGCGCCGGATAGCGCAGCAGGAACGGCAATGGAAGGCGGCGATGCCAGCAGCTTCAGAATGGCTCGTCCTGCTGATGTGCTTTCTCAGACGGCGCTTGCTTCCTCCGTGATCCAGCGATGCGTGAGCTTCGCTGAAGAGATGAAAAATCAGGTGAGTCAGCCTTTTCGAGCTCCTTTTATAGGTTGGGCCACACCCGTTTCGGCGGGAAGTGGCAAGAAGGGCGCGAAGCGCCCTTATTGGTCTGATGTTGCATCAGCCCGCGCTCGATAGGCTGTGCAGTTGCCGCAGAACAAGCCAATGAGCGAACGAGCCGTCTCGCCTATGGCTGTGTACTGCTGCAAATGCGCTTTACAAAAATACAAAATTAAGGATAATTTTTTGCTTCAGTATTTCGTGAAAAGAGACTTTTCCCGTAGCGTCTTAGCTAAGACGCAGTACGAGAGAGCTCTCGTAAGAGAACCTGTCTTACAGCATTTGCAAAAACATTGTATTTCATAAGGCATAAGCATCTTTCAGTTTGGCAAGATTTGCACTGAATATTGAATGAAGCAGCTTTCTCTCATAGAGAGACAAGCTTTTGAGCAAATGTGGGCTAGATTTCACTTCATTTGAACAGAAGCACTATTTCAACATTACTGGTCTCAGAAACCTGTAAACTGACAATCTTAAGCATTGAAGCCCTAACATAACGTTTTGTGCATATAACTTCTAACACATTAAAACAAACTGTCTTACAGCATTGCAAAAACATTGTATTTCATAAGGCATAAGCATCTTTCAGTTTGGCAAGATTTGCACTGAATATTGAATGAAGCAGCTTTCTCTCATAGAGAGACAAGCTTTTGAGCAAATGTTGGCTAGATTTCACTTCATTTGAACAGAAGCACTATTTCAACATTACTGGTCTCAGAAACCTGTAAACTGACAATCTTGAGCATTGAAGTCCTAACATAAGTTTTTGTGCATATAACTTCTAACACATTAAAAACTGTCTCACTGCATTGCAGAAATCATTTTATTTCATAAGACATAAGCATCTTTCAGTTTGGCAAGATTTGCACTGAATATTGAATGAAGCAGCTTTCTCTCATAGAGAGACAAGCTTTTGAGCAAATGTGGGCTAGATTTCACTTCATTTGAACAGAAGCACTATTTCAACATTACTGGTCTCAGAAACCTGTAAACTGACAATTTTGAGCATTGAAGTCCTAACATAACGTTTTTGTGCATGTAACTTCTAACACATTAAAACCTGTCTTACAGCATTTGCAAAAACATTGTATTTCATAGGGCATAAGCATCTTTCAGTTTGGCAAGATTTGCACTGAATATTGAATGAAGCAGCTTTCTCTCATAGACAGACAAGCTTTTGAGCAAATGTGGGCTAGATTTCACTTCATTTGAACAGAAGCACTATTTCAACATTACTGGTCTAAGAAACCTGTAAACTGACAATCTTAAGCATTGAAGCCCTAACATAACGTTTTGTGCATATAAATTCTAAAACATTAAAACAAACTGTCTTACAGCATTGCAAAAACATTGTATTTCATAAGGCATAAGCATCTTTCAGTTTGGCAAGATTTGCACTGAATATTGAATGAAGCAGCTTTCTCTCATAGAGAGACAAGCTTTTGAGCAAATGTTGGCTAGATTTCACTTCATTTGAACAGAAGCACTATTTCAACATTACTGGTCTCAGAAACCTGTAAACTGACAATCTTGAGCATTGAAGTCCTAACATAAGTTTTTGTGCATATAACTTCTAACACATTAAAAACTGTCTCACTGCATTGCAGAAATCATTTTATTTCATAAGACATAAGCATCTTTCAGTTTGGCAAGATTTGCACTGAATATTGAATGAAGCAGCTTTCTCTCATAGAGAGACAAGCTTTTGAGCAAATGTGGGCTAGATTTCACTTCATTTGAACAGAAGCACTATTTCAACATTACTGGTCTCAGAAACCTGTAAACTGACAATCTTGAGCATTGAAGTCCTAACATAACGTTTTTGTGCATGTAACTTCTAACACATTAAAACCTGTCTTACAGCATTTGCAAAAACATTGTATTTCATAAGGCATAAGCATCTTTCAGTTTGGCAAGATTTGCACTGAATATTGAATGAAGCAGCTTTCTCTCATAGAGAGACAAGCTTTTGAGCAAATGTGGTCTAGATTTCACTTCATTTGAACAGAAGCACTATTTCAACATTACTGGTCTCAGAAACCTGTAAACTGACAATCTTAAGCATTGAAGCCCTAACATAACGTTTTGTGCATATAACTTCTAACACATTAAAACAAACTGTCTTACAGCATTGCAAAAACATTGTATTTCATAAGGCATAAGCATCTTTCAGTTTGGCAAGATTTGCACTGAATATTGAATGAAGCAGCTTTCTCTCATAGAGAGACAAGCTTTTGAGCAAATGTGGGCTAGATTTCACTTCATTTGAACAGAAGCACTATTTCAACATTACTGGTCTCAGAAACCTGTAAACTGACAATCTTGAGCATTGAAGTCCTAACATAAGGTTTTGTGCATGTAACTTCTAACACATTAAAACCTGTCTTACAGCATTTGCAAAAACATTGTATTTCGTAAGGCATAAGCATCTTTCAGTTTGGCAAGATTTGCACTGAATATTGAATGAAGCAGCTTTCTCTCATAGAGAGACAAGCTTTTGAGCAGATTTGGGCTAGATTTCACTTCATTTGAACAGAAGCACTATTTTAACATTACTGGTCTCAGAAACCTGTAAACTGATAATCTTGAGCATTGAAGTCCTAACATAAGTTTTTGTGCATATAACTTCTAACACATTAAAAACTGTCTTACAGCATTGCAAAAACATTGTATTTCATAAGGCATACGCATCTTTCAGTTTGGCAAGATTTGCACTGAACATTGAATGAAGCAGCTCTATCTCACAGAGAGACAAGCTTTTGATCAGATTTGGGCTAGATTTCACTTCATTTGAACAAAAGCACTATTTTAACATTACTGGTCTCAGAAACCTGTAAACTGACAATCTTGAGCATTGAAGTCCTAACATAAGTTTTTGTGCATATAACTTCTAACACATTAAAAACTGTCTCACTGCATTGCAGAAATCATTTTATTTCATAAGACATAAGCATCTTTCAGTTTGGCAAGATTTGCACTGAATATTGAATGAAGCAGCTTTCTCTCATAGAGAGACAAGCTTTTGAGCAAATGTGGGCTAGATTTCACTTCATTTGAACAGAAGCACTATTTCAACATTACTGGTCTCAGAAACCTGTAAACTGACAATCTTGAGCATTAAAGTCCTAACATAAGGTTTTGTGCATGTAACTTCTAACACATTAAAACCTGTCTTACAGCATTTGCAAAAACATTGTATTTCGTAAGGCATAAGCATCTTTCAGTTTGGCAAGATTTGCACTGAATATTGAATGAAGCAGCTTTCTCTCATAGAGAGACAAGCTTTTGAGCAGATTTGGGCTAGAATTCACTTCATTTGAACAGAAGCACTATTTTAACATTACTGGTCTCAGAAACCTGTAAACTGATAATCTTGAGCATTGAAGTCCTAACATAAGTTTTTGTGCATATAACTTCTAACACATTAAAAACTGTCTTACAGCATTGCAAAAACATTGTATTTCATAAGGCATAAGCATCTTTCAGTTTGGCAAGATTTGCACTGAATATTGAATGAAGCAGCTTTCTCTCATAGAGAGACAAGCTTTTGAGCAGATTTGGGCTAGATTTCACTTCATTTGACCAGAAACACTATTTTAACATTACTGGTCTCAGAAACCTGTAAACTGACAATCTTGAGCATTGAAGTGCTAACATAACGTTTTGTGCATATAACTTCTAACACATTAAAAACTGTCTTACAGCATTGCAAAAACATTGTATTTCATAAGGCATAAGCATCTTTCAGTTTGGCAAGATTTGCACTGAACATTGAATGAAGCAGCTCTAACTCACAGTGAGACATGCTTTTGAGCAGATTTGGGCTAGATTTCAATTCATTTGAAAAGAAGCACTATTTTAACATTACTGGTCTCAGAAACCTGTAAACTGATAATCTTGAGCATTGAAGTCCTAACATAAGTTTTTGTGCATATACCTTCTAACACATTAAAAACTGTCTTACAGCATTGCAAAAACATTGTATTTCATAAGGCATACGCATCTTTCAGTTTGGCAAGATTTGCACTGAACATTGAATGAAGCAGCTCTATCTCACAGAGAGACAAGCTTTTGATCAGATTTGGGCTAGATTTCACTTCATTTGAACAAAAGCACTATTTTAACATTACTGGTCTCAGAAACCTGTAAACTGACAATCTTGAGCATTGAAGTCCTAACATAAGTTTTTGTGCATATAACTTCTAACACATTAAAAACTGTCTCACTGCATTGCAGAAATCATTTTATTTCATAAGACATAAGCATCTTTCAGTTTGGCAAGATTTGCACTGAATATTGAATGAAGCAGCTTTCTCTCATAGAGAGACAAGCTTTTGAGCAAATGTGGGCTAGATTTCACTTCATTTGAACAGAAGCACTATTTCAACATTACTGGTCTCAGAAACCTGTAAACTGACAATCTTGAGCATTGAAGTCCTAACATAAGGTTTTGTGCATGTAACTTCTAACACATTAAAACCTGTCTTACAGCATTTGCAAAAACATTGTATTTCGTAAGGCATAAGCATCTTTCAGTTTGGCAAGATTTGCACTGAATATTGAATGAAGCAGCTTTCTCTCATAGAGAGACAAGCTTTTGAGCAGATTTGGGCTAGATTTCACTTCATTTGACCAGAAACACTATTTTAACATTACTGGTCTCAGAAAACTGTAAACTGACAATCTTGAGCATTGAAGTCCAAACATAACGTTTTGTGCATATAACTTCTAACATATTAAAAACTGTCTTACAGCATTGCAAAAACATTGTATTTCATAAGGCATAAGCATCTTTCAGTTTGGCAAGATTTGCACTGAACATTGAATGAAGCAGCTCTATCTCACAGAGAGACAAGCTTTTGAGCAGATTTGGGCTAGATTTCACTTCATTTGAACAAAAGCACTATTTTAACATTACTGGTCTCAGAAACCTGTAAACTGACAATCTTGAGCATTGAAGTCCTAACATAAGTTTTTGTGCATATAACTTCTAACACATTAAAAACTGTCTCACTGCATTGCAGAAATCATTTTATTTCATAAGACATAAGCATCTTTCAGTTTGGCAAGATTTGCACTGAATATTGAATGAAGCAGCTTTCTCTCATAGAGAGACAAGCTTTTGAGCAGATTTGGGCTAGATTTCACTTCATTTGAACAGAAGCACTATTTCAACATTACTGGTCTCAGAAACCTGTAAACTGACAATCTTGAGCATTGAAGTCCTAACATACGTTTTTGTGCATATAACTTCTAACACATTAAAAACTGTCTTAAAGCATTGCAAAAACATTGTAATTCACAAGGCATAAGCATCTTTCAGTTTGGCAAGATTTTCACTGAACATTGAATGAAGCAGCTCTAACTCACAGAGAGAGAAGCTTTTGAGCAGATTTGGGCTAGATTTCACTTCATTTGAACAGAAGCACTATTTCAACATTACTGGTCTCAGAAACCTGTAAACTGATAATCTTGAGCATTGAAGTCCTAACATAAGTTTTTGTGCATATAACTTCTAACACATTAAAAACTGTCTTACAGCATTGCAAAAACATTGTATTTCATAAGGCATAAGCATCTTTCAGTTTGGCAAGATTTGCACTGAATATTGAATGAAGCAGCTTTCTCTCATAGAGAGACAAGCTTTTGAGCAGATTTGGGCTAGATTTCACTTCATTTGACCAGAAACACTATTTTAACATTACTGGTCTCAGAAACCTGTAAACTGACAATCTTAAGAATTGAAGCCCTAACATAACGTTTTTGTGCATATAACTTCTAACACATTAAAAAAAAACTGTCTTACAGCACTGCAAAAACATTGTATTTCATAAGACAAAAGCATCTTTCAGTTTGGCAAAATTTGCACTGAACATTGAATGAAGCAGCTCTAACTCACAGAGAGAGAAGCTTTTGAGCAGATTTGGGCTAGATTTCACTTCATTTGAACAGAAGCACTATTTCAACATTACTGGTCTCAGAAACCTGTAAACTGACAATCTTGAGCATTGAAGTCCTAACATAAGGTTTTGTGCATATAACTTCTAACACATTAAAAACTGTCTTACAGCATTTGCAAAAACATTATATTTCATAAGACATAAGCATCTTTCAGTTTGGCAAGATTTGCACTGAATATTGAATAAAGCAGCTTTCTCTCATAGAGAGACAAGCTTTTGAGGCAGATTTGGGCGAGATTTCACTTCATTTGAACAGAAGCACTATTTCAACATTACTGGTCTCAGAAACCTGTAAACTGACAATCTTGAGCATTGAAGTCCTAATATAAGTTTTTGTGCATATAACTTCTAACACATTAAAAACTGTCTCACTGCATTGCAGAAATCATTTTATTTAATAAGACATAAGCATCTTTCAGTTTGGCAAGATTTGCACTGAACATTGAATGAAACAGCTCTAACTCACAGAGAGAGAAGCTTTTGAGCAGATTTGGGCTAGATTTCACTTCATTTGAACAGAAGCACTATTTCAACATTACTGGTCTCAGAAACCTGTAAACTGACAATCTTGAGCATTGAAGTCCTAACATAAGGTTTTGTGCATGTAACTTCTAACACATTAAAAACTGTCTTACAGCATTTGCAAAAACATTGTATTTCATAAGGCATAAGCATCTTTCAGGTTGGCAAGATTTGCACTGAATATTGAATGAAGCAGCTTTCTCTCATAGAGAGACAAGCTTTTGAGCAGATTTGGGCTAGATTTCACTTCATTTGAACAGAAGCACTATTTTAACATTACTGGTCTCAGAAACCTGTAAACTGATAATCTTGAGCATTGAAGTCCTAACATAAGTTTTTGGGCATATAACTTCTAACATATTAAAAACTGTCTTACAGCATTGCAAAAACATTGTATTTCATAAGGCATAAGCATCTTTCAGTTTGGCAAGATTTGCACTGAACATTGAATGAAGCAGCTCTATCTCACAGAGAGACAAGCTTTTGAGCAGATTTGGGCTAGATTTCACTTCATTTGAACAGAAGCACTATTTCAACATTACTGGTCTCAGAACCCTGTAAACTGACAATCTTGAGCATTGAAGTCCTAACATAACGTTTTGTGTATATAACTTCTAACATATTAAAAACTGTCTTACAGCATTGCAAAAACATTGTATTTCATAAGGCATAAGCATCTTTCAGTTTGGCAAGATTTGCACTGAACATTGAATGAAGCAGCTCTATCTCACAGAGAGACAAGCTTTTGAGCAGATTTGGGCTAGATTTCACTTCATTTGAACAAAAGCACTATTTTAACATTACTGGTCTCAGAAACCTGTAAACTGACAATCTTGAGCATTGAAGTCCTAACATAAGTTTTTGTGCATATAACTTCTAACACATTAAAAACTGTCTCACTGCATTGCAGAAATCATTTTATTTCATAAGACATAAGCATCTTTCAGTTTGGCAAGATTTGCACTGAATATTGAATGAAGCAGCTTTCTCTCATAGAGAGACAAGCTTTTGAGCAAATGTGGGCTAGATTTCACTTCATTTGAACAGAAGCACTATTTCAACATTACTGGTCTCAGAAACCTGTAAACTGATAATCTTGAGCATTGAAGTCCTAACATAAGTTTTTGTGCATATAACTTCTAACAAATTAAAAACTGTCTTACAGCATTGCAAAAACATTGTATTTCATAAGGCATAAGCATCTTTCAGTTTGGCAAGATTTGCACTGAATATTGAATGAAGCAGCTTTCTCTCATAGAGAGACAAGCTTTTGAGCAGATATGGGATAGATTTCACTTCATTTGACCAGAAACACTATTTTAACATTACTGGTCTCAGAAACCTGTAAACTGACAATCTTAAGCATTGAAGCCCTAACATAACGTTTTGTGCATATAACTTCTAACACATTAAAACAAACTGTCTTACAGCATTGCAAAAACATTGTATTTCATAAGGCATAAGCATCTTTCAGTTTGGCAAGATTTGCACTGAATATTGAATGAAGCAGCTTTCTCTCATAGAGAAACAAGCTTTTGAGCAAATGTGGGCTAGATTTCACTTCATTTGAACAGAAGCACTATTTCAACATTACTGGTCTCAGAAACCTGTAAACTGATAATCTTGAGCATTGAAGTCCTAACATAGGTTTTTGTGCATATAACTTCTAACACATTAAAAACTGTCTTACAGCATTGCAAAAACATTGTATTTCATAAGGCATAAGCATCTTTCAGTTTGGCAAGATTTGCACTGAACATTGAATGAAGCAGCTCCATCTCACAGAGAGACAAGCTTTTGAGCAGATTTGGGCTAGATTTCACTTCATTTGAACAAAAGCACTATTTTAACATTACTGGTCTCAGAAACCTGTAAACTGACAATCTTGAGCATTGAAGTCCTAACATAAGTTTTTGTGCATATAACTTCTAACACATTAAAAACTGTCTCACTGCATTGCAGAAATCATTTTATTTCATAAGACATAAGCATCTTTCAGTTTGGCAAGATTTGCACTGAATATTGAATGAAGCAGCTTTCTCTCATAGAGAGACAAGCTTTTGAGCAAATGTGGGCTAGATTTCACTTCATTTGAACAGAAGCACTATTTTAACATTACTGGTCTCAGAAACCTGTAAACTGACAATCTTGAGCATTGAAGTCCTAACATAACGTTTTTGTGCATGTAACTTCTAACACATTAAAACCTGTCTTACAGCATTTGCAAAAACATTGTATTTCATAAGGCATAAGCATCTTTCAGTTTGGCAAGATTTGCAATGAATATTGAATGAAGCAGCTTTCTCTCATAGAGAGACAAGCTTTTGAACAGATTTGGGCTAGATTTCACTTCATTTGACCAGAAACACTATTTTAACATTACTGGTCTCAGAAAACTGTAAACTGACAATCTTGAGCATTGAAGTCCTAACATAACGTTTTGTGCATATAACTTCTAACATATTAAAAACTGTCTTACAGCATTGCAAAAACATTGTATTTCATAAGGCATAAGCATCTTTCAGTTTGGCAAGATTTGCACTGAACATTGAATGAAGCAGCTCTATCTCACAGAGAGACAAGCTTTTGAGCAGATTTGGGCTAGATTTCACTTCATTTGAACAAAAGCACTATTTTAACATTACTGGTCTCAGAAACCTGTAAACTGACAATCTTGAGCATTGAAGTCCTAACATAAGTTTTTGTGCATATAACTTCTAACACATTAAAAACTGTCTCACTGCATTGCAGAAATCATTTTATTTCATAAGACATAAGCATCTTTCAGTTTGGCAAGATTTGCACTGAATATTGAATGAAGCAGCTTTCTCTCATAGAGAGACAAGCTTTTGAGCAAATGTGGGCTAGATTTCACTTCATTTGAACAGAAGCACTATTTTAACATTACTGGTCTCAGAAACCTGTAAACTGACAATCTTGAGCATTGAAGTCCTAACATAACGTTTTGTGCATATAACTTCTAACACATTAAAAACTGTCTTACAGCATTGCAAAAACATTGTATTTCATAAGGCATAAGCATCTTTCAGTTTGGCAAGATTTGCACTGAACATTGAATGAAGCAGCTCTAACTCACAGTGAGACATGCTTTTGAGCAGATTTGGGCTAGATTTCACTTCATTTGAACAGAAGCACTATTTCAACATTACTGGTCTCAGAAACCTGTAAACTGACAATCTTGAGCATTGAAGTCCTAACATAAGGTTTTGTGCATATAACTTCTAACACATTAAAAACTGTCTTACAGCATTTGCAAAAACATTGTATTTCATAAGGCATAAGCATCTTTCAGTTTGGCAAGATTTGCACTGAACATTGAATGAAGCAGCTCTATCTCACAGAGAGACAAGCTTTTGAGCAGATTTGGGCTAGATTTCACTTCATTTGAACAGAAGCACTATTTCAACATTACTGGTCTCAGAAACCTGTAAACTGACAATCTTGAGCATTGAAGTCCTAACATACGTTTTTGTGCATATAACTTCTAACACATTAAAAACTGTCTTAAAGCATTGCAAAAACATTGTAATTCACAAGGCATAAGCATCTTTCAGTTTGGCAAGATTTTCACTGAACATTGAATGAAGCAGCTCTAACTCACAGAGAGAGAAGCTTTTGAGCAGATTTGGGCTAGATTTCACTTCATTTGAACAGAAGCACTATTTCAACATTACTGGTCTCAGAAACCTGCAAACTGATAATCTTGAGCATTGAAGTCCTAACATAAGTTTTTGTGCATATAACTTCTAACACATTAAAAACTGTCTTACAGCATTGCAAAAACATTGTATTTCATAAGGCATAAGCATCTTTCAGTTTGGCAAGATTTGCACTGAATATTGAATGAAGCAGCTTTCTCTCATAGAGAGACAAGCTTTTGAGCAGATTTGGGCTAGATTTCACTTCATTTGACCAGAAACACTATTTTAACATTACTGGTCTCAGAAACCTGTAAACTGACAATCTTAAGCATTGAAGCCCTAACATAACGTTTTTGTGCATATAACTTCTAACACATTAAAAAAAAACTGTCTTACAGCACTGCAAAAACATTGTATTTCATAAGACAAAAGCATCTTTCAGTTTGGCAAGATTTGCACTGAACATTGAATGAAGCAGCTCTAACTCACAGAGAGAGAAGCTTTTGAGCAGATTTGGGCTAGATTTCACTTCATTTGAACAGAAGCACTATTTCAACATTACTGGTCTCAGAAACCTGTAAACTGACAATCTTGAGCATTGAAGTCCTAACATAAGGTTTTGTGCATATAACTTCTAACACATTAAAAACTGTCTTACAGCATTTGCAAAAACATTATATTTCATAAGGCATAAGCATCTTTCAGTTTGGCAAGATTTGCACTGAACATTGAATGAACCAGCTCTAACTCACAGAGAGAGAAGCTTTTGAGCAGATTTGGGCTAGATTTCACTTCATTTGAACAGAAGCACTATTTCAACATTACTGGTCTCAGAAACCTGTAAACTGACAATATTGAGCACTGAAGTCCTAACATCTGTTTTTGTGCATATAACTTCTAACACATTAAAAACTGTCTCACTGCATTGCAGAAATCATTTTATTTCATAAGACATAAGCATCTTTCAGTTTGGCAAGATTTGCACTGAATATTGAATAAAGCAGCTTTCTCTCATAGAGAGACAAGCTTTTGAGGCAGATTTGGGCGAGATTTCACTTCATTTGAACAGAAGCACTATTTCAACATTACTGGTCTCAGAAACCTGTAAACTGACAATCTTGAGCATTGAAGTCCTAATATAAGTTTTTGTGCATATAACTTCTAACACATTAAAAACTGTCTCACTGCATTGCAGAAATCATTTTATTTAATAAGACATAAGCATCTTTCAGTTTGGCAAGATTTGCACTGAACATTGAATGAAACAGCTCTAACTCACAGAGAGAGAAGCTTTTGAGCAGATTTGGGCTAGATTTCACTTCATTTGAACAGAAGCACTATTTCAACATTACTGGTCTCAGAAACCTGTAAACTGACAATCTTGAGCATTGAAGTCCTAACATAAGGTTTTGTGCATGTAACTTCTAACACATTAAAAACTGTCTTACAGCATTTGCAAAAACATTGTATTTCATAAGGCATAAGCATCTTTCAGGTTGGCAAGATTTGCACTGAATATTGAATGAAGCAGCTTTCTCTCATAGAGAGACAAGCTTTTGAGCAGATTTGGGCTAGATTTCACTTCATTTGAACAGAAGCACTATTTCAACATTACTGGTCTCAGAACCCTGTAAACTGACAATCTTGAGCATTGAAGTCCTAACATAAGTTTTTGTGCATATAACTTCTAACACATTAAAAACTGTCTCACTGCATTGCAGAAATCATTTTATTTCATAAGACATAAGCATCTTTCAGTTTGGCAAGATTTGCACTGAACATTGAATGAAGCAGCTCTATCTCACAGAGAGAGAAGCTTTTGAGCAGATTTGGGCGAGATTTCACTTCATTTGAACAGAAGCACTATTTCAACATTACTGGTCTCAGAAACCTGTAAACTGACAATCTTGAGCATTGAAGTCCTAACATAAGTTTTTGTGCATATAACTTTTTAACACATTAAAAACTGTCTCACTGCATTGCAGAAATCATTTTATTTAATAAGACATAAGCATCTTTCAGTTTGGCAAGATTTGCACTGAACATTGAATGAAGCAGCTCTAACTCACAGAGAGAGAAGCTTTAGAGCAGATTTGGGCTAGATTTCACTTCATTTGACCAGAAACACTATTTTAACATTACTGGTCTCAGAAAACTGTAAACTGACAATCTTGAGCATTGAAGTCCTAACATAACGTTTTGTGCATATAACTTCTAACATATTAAAAACTGTCTTACAGCATTGCAAAAACATTGTATTTCATAAGGCATAAGCATCTTTCAGTTTGGCAAGATTTGCACTGAACATTGAATGAAGCAGCTCTATCTCACAGAGAGACAAGCTTTTGAGCAGATTTGGGCTAGATTTCACTTCATTTGAACAAAAGCACTATTTTAACATTACTGGTCTCAGAAACCTGTAAACTGACAATCTTGAGCATTGAAGTCCTAACATAAGGTTTTGTGCATATAACTTCTAACACATTAAAAACTGTCTTACAGCATTTGCAAAAACATTATATTTCATAAGGCATAAGCATCTTTCAGTTTGGCAAGATTTGCACTGAACATTGAATGAACCAGCTCTAACTCACAGAGAGAGAAGCTTTTGAGCAGATTTGGGCTAGATTTCACTTCATTTGAACAGAAGCACTATTTCAACATTACTGGTCTCAGAAACCTGTAAACTGACAATATTGAGCACTGAAGTCCTAACATCTGTTTTTGTGCATATAACTTCTAACACATTAAAAACTGTCTCACTGCATTGCAGAAATCATTTTATTTCATAAGACATAAGCATCTTTCAGTTTGGCAAGATTTGCACTGAATATTGAATAAAGCAGCTTTCTCTCATAGAGAGACAAGCTTTTGAGGCAGATTTGGGCGAGATTTCACTTCATTTGAACAGAAGCACTATTTCAACATTACTGGTCTCAGAAACCTGTAAACTGACAATCTTGAGCATTGAAGTCCTAATATAAGTTTTTGTGCATATAACTTCTAACACATTAAAAACTGTCTCACTGCATTGCAGAAATCATTTTATTTAATAAGACATAAGCATCTTTCAGTTTGGCAAGATTTGCACTGAACATTGAATGAAACAGCTCTAACTCACAGAGAGAGAAGCTTTTGAGCAGATTTGGGCTAGATTTCACTTCATTTGAACAGAAGCACTATTTCAACATTACTGGTCTCAGAAACCTGTAAACTGACAATCTTGAGCATTGAAGTCCTAACATAAGGTTTTGTGCATGTAACTTCTAACACATTAAAAACTGTCTTACAGCATTTGCAAAAACATTGTATTTCATAAGGCATAAGCATCTTTCAGGTTGGCAAGATTTGCACTGAATATTGAATGAAGCAGCTTTCTCTCATAGAGAGACAAGCTTTTGAGCAGATTTGGGCTAGATTTCACTTCATTTGAACAGAAGCACTATTTTAACATTACTGGTCTCAGAAACCTGTAAACTGATAATCTTGAGCATTGAAGTCCTAACATAAGTTTTTGGGCATATAACTTCTAACATATTAAAAACTGTCTTACAGCATTGCAAAAACATTGTATTTCATAAGGCATAAGCATCTTTCAGTTTGGCAAGATTTGCACTGAACATTGAATGAAGCAGCTCTATCTCACAGAGAGACAAGCTTTTGAGCAGATTTGGGCTAGATTTCACTTCATTTGAACAGAAGCACTATTTCAACATTACTGGTCTCAGAACCCTTTAAACTGACAATCTTGAGCATTGAAGTCCTAACATAAGTTTTTGTGCATATAACTTCTAACACATTAAAAACTGTCTCACTGCATTGCAGAAATCATTTTATTTCATAAGACATAAGCATCTTTCAGTTTGGCAAGATTTGCACTGAACATTGAATGAAGCAGCTCTATCTCACAGAGAGAGAAGCTTTTGAGCAGATTTGGGCGAGATTTCACTTCATTTGAACAGAAGCACTATTTCAACATTACTGGTCTCAGAAACCTGTAAACTGACAATCTTGAGCATTGAAGTCCTAACATAAGTTTTTGTGCATATAACTTTTTAACACATTAAAAACTGTCTCACTGCATTGCAGAAATCATTTTATTTAATAAGACATAAGCATCTTTCAGTTTGGCAAGATTTGCACTGAACATTGAATGAAGCAGCTCTAACTCACAGAGAGAGAAGCTTTAGAGCAGATTTGGGCTAGATTTCACTTCATTTGACCAGAAACACTATTTTAACATTACTGGTCTCAGAAAACTGTAAACTGACAATCTTGAGCATTGAAGTCCTAACATAACGTTTTGTGCATATAACTTCTAACATATTAAAAACTGTCTTACAGCATTGCAAAAACATTGTATTTCATAAGGCATAAGCATCTTTCAGTTTGGCAAGATTTGCACTGAACATTGAATGAAGCAGCTCTATCTCACAGAGAGACAAGCTTTTGAGCAGATTTGGGCTAGATTTCACTTCATTTGAACAAAAGCACTATTTTAACATTACTGGTCTCAGAAACCTGTAAACTGACAATCTTGAGCATTGAAGTCCTAACATAAGTTTTTGTGCATATAACTTCTAACACATTAAAAACTGTCTCACTGCATTGCAGAAATCATTTTATTTCATAAGACATAAGCATCTTTCAGTTTGGCAAGATTTGCACTGAATATTGAATGAAGCAGCTTTCTCTCATAGAGAGACAAGCTTTTGAGCAAATGTGGGCTAGATTTCACTTCATTTGAACAGAAGCACTATTTCAACATTACTGGTCTCAGAAACCTGTAAACTGACAATCTTAAGCATTGAAGCCCTAACATAACGTTTTGTGCATATAACTTCTAACACATTAAAACAAACTGTCTTACAGCATTGCAAAAACATTGTATTTCATAAGGCATAAGCATCTTTCAGTTTGGCAAGATTTGCACTGAATATTGAATGAAGCAGCTTTCTCTCATAGAGAGACAAGCTTTTGAGCAAATGTGGGCTAGATTTCACTTCATTTGAACAGAAGCACTATTTCAACATTACTGGTCTCAGAAACCTGTAAACTGATAATCTTGAGCATTGAAGTCCTAACATAAGTTTTTGTGCATATAACTTCTAACACATTAAAAACTGTCTTACAGCATTGCAAAAACATTGTATTTCATAAGGCATAAGCATCTTTCAGTTTGGCAAGATTTGCACTGAACATTGAATGAAGCAGCTCTATCTCACAGAGAGACAAGCTTTTGAGCAGATTTGGGCTAGATTTCACTTCATTTGAACAAAAGCACTATTTTAACATTACTGGTCTCAGAAACCTGTAAACTGACAATCTTGAGCATTGAAGTCCTAACATAAGTTTTTGTGCATATAACTTCTAACACATTAAAAACTGTCTCACTGCATTGCAGAAATCATTTTATTTCATAAGACATAAGCATCTTTCAGTTTGGCAAGATTTGCACTGAATATTGAATGAAGCAGCTTTCTCTCATAGAGAGACAAGCTTTTGAGCAAATGTGGGCTAGATTTCACTTCATTTGAACAGAAGCACTATTTCAACATTACTGGTCTCAGAAACCTGTAAACTGACAATCTTGAGCATTAAAGTCCTAACATAAGGTTTTGTGCATGTAACTTCTAACACATTAAAACCTGTCTTACAGCATTTGCAAAAACATTGTATTTCGTAAGGCATAAGCATCTTTCAGTTTGGCAAGATTTGCACTGAATATTGAATGAAGCAGCTTTCTCTCATAGAGAGACAAGCTTTTGAGCAGATTTGGGCTAGAATTCACTTCATTTGAACAGAAGCACTATTTTAACATTACTGGTCTCAGAAACCTGTAAACTGATAATCTTGAGCATTGAAGTCCTAACATAAGTTTTTGTGCATATAACTTCTAACACATTAAAAACTGTCTTACAGCATTGCAAAAACATTGTATTTCATAAGGCATAAGCATCTTTCAGTTTGGCAAGATTTGCACTGAATATTGAATGAAGCAGCTTTCTCTCATAGAGAGACAAGCTTTTGAGCAGATTTGGGCTAGATTTCACTTCATTTGACCAGAAACACTATTTTAACATTACTGGTCTCAGAAACCTGTAAACTGACAATCTTGAGCATTGAAGTGCTAACATAACGTTTTGTGCATATAACTTCTAACAAATTAAAAACTGTCTTACAGCATTGCAAAAACATTGTATTTCATAAGGCATAAGCATCTTTCAGTTTGGCAAGATTTGCACTGAACATTGAATGAAGCAGCTCTAACTCACAGTGAGACATGCTTTTGAGCAGATTTGGGCTAGATTTCACTTCATTTGAACAGAAGCACTATTTTAACATTACTGGTCTCAGAAACCTGTAAACTGATAATCTTGAGCATTGAAGTCCTAACATAAGTTTTTGTGCATATAACTTCTAACACATTAAAAACTGTCTTACAGCATTGCAAAAACATTGTATTTCATAAGGCATACGCATCTTTCAGTTTGGCAAGATTTGCACTGAACATTGAATGAAGCAGCTCTATCTCACAGAGAGACAAGCTTTTGATCAGATTTGGGCTAGATTTCACTTCATTTGAACAAAAGCACTATTTTAACATTACTGGTCTCAGAAACCTGTAAACTGACAATCTTGAGCATTGAAGTCCTAACATAAGTTTTTGTGCATATAACTTCTAACACATTAAAAACTGTCTCACTGCATTGCAGAAATCATTTTATTTCATAAGACATAAGCATCTTTCAGTTTGGCAAGATTTGCACTGAATATTGAATTAAGCAGCTTTCTCTCATAGAGAGACAAGCTTTTGAGCAAATGTGGGCTAGATTTCACTTCATTTGAACAGAAGCACTATTTCAACATTACTGGTCTCAGAAACCTATAAACTGACAATCTTGAGCATTGAAGTCCTAACATAAGGTTTTGTGCATGTAACTTCTAACACATTAAAACCTGTCTTACAGCATTTGCAAAAACATTGTATTTCGTAAGGCATAAGCATCTTTCAGTTTGGCAAGATTTGCACTGAATATTGAATGAAGCAGCTTTCTCTCATAGAGAGACAAGCTTTTGAGCAGATTTGGGCTAGATTTCACTTCATTTGACCAGAAACACTATTTTAACATTACTGGTCTCAGAAAACTGTAAACTGACAATCTTGAGCATTGAAGTCCTAACATAAGGTTTTGTGCATGTAACTTCTAACACATTAAAACCTGTCTTACAGCATTTGCAAAAACATTGTATTTCGTAAGGCATAAGCATCTTTCAGTTTGGCAAGATTTGCACTGAATATTGAATGAAGCAGCTTTCTCTCATAGAGAGACAAGCTTTTGAGCAGATTTGGGCTAGAATTCACTTCATTTGAACAGAAGCACTATTTTAACATTACTGGTCTCAGAAACCTGTAAACTGATAATCTTGAGCATTGAAGTCCTAACATAAGTTTTTGTGCATATAACTTCTAACACATTAAAAACTGTCTTACAGCATTGCAAAAACATTGTATTTCATAAGGCATAAGCATCTTTCAGTTTGGCAAGATTTGCACTGAATATTGAATGAAGCAGCTATCTCTCATAGAGAGACAAGCTTTTGAGCAGATTTGGGCTAGATTTCACTTCATTTGACCAGAAACACTATTTTAACATTACTGGTCTCAGAAACCTGTAAACTGACAATCTTGAGCATTGAAGTCCTAACATAACGTTTTGTGCATATAACTTCTAACACATTAAAAACTGTCTTACAGCATTGCAAAAACATTGTATTTCATAAGGCATAAGCATCTTTCAGTTTGGCAAGATTTGCACTGAACATTGAATGAAGCAGCTCTAACTCACAGTGAGACATGCTTTTGAGCAGATTTGGGCTAGATTTCACTTCATTTGAACAGAAGCACTATTTCAACATTACTGGTCTCAGAAACCTGTAAACTGACAATCTTGAGCATTGAAGTCCTAACATAAGGTTTTGTGCATATAACTTCTAACACATTAAAAACTGTCTTACAGCATTTGCAAAAACATTGTATTTCATAAGGCATAAGCATCTTTCAGTTTGGCAAGAATTGCACTGAACATTGAATGAAGCAGCTCTATCTCACAGAGAGACAAGCTTTTGAGCAGATTTGGGCTAGATTTCACTTCATTTGAACAGAAGCACTATTTCAACATTACTGGTCTCAGAAACCTGTAAACTGACAATCTTGAGCATTGAAGTCCTAACATAAGTTTTTGTGCATATAACTTCTAACACATTAAAAACTGTCTTAAAGCATTGCAAAAACATTGTAATTCACAAGGCATAAGCATCTTTCAGTTTGGCAAGATTTTCACTGAACATTGAATGAAGCAGCTCTAACTCACAGAGAGAGAAGCTTTTGAGCAGATTTGGGCTAGATTTCACTTCATTTGAACAGAAGCACTATTTCAACATTACTGGTCTCAGAAACCTGTAAACTGATAATCTTGAGCATTGAAGTCCTAACATAAGTTTTTGTGCATATAACTTCTAACACATTAAAAACTGTCTTACAGCATTGCAAAAACATTGTATTTCATAAGGCATAAGCATCTTTCAGTTTGGCAAGATTTGCACTGAATATTGAATGAAGCAGCTTTCTCTCATAGAGAGACAAGCTTTTGAGCAGATTTGGGCTAGATTTCACTTCATTTGACCAGAAACACTATTTTAACATTACTGGTCTCAGAAACCTGTAAACTGAAAATCTTAAGCATTGAAGCCCTAACATAACGTTTTGTGCATATAACTTCTAACACATTAAAAAAAACTGTCTTACAGCACTGCAAAAACATTGTATTTCATAAGGCATAAGCATCTTTCAGTTTGGCAAGATTTGCACTGAACATTGAATGAAGCAGCTCTATCTCACAGAGAGACAAGCTTTTGAGCAGATTTGGGCTAGATTTCACTTCATTTGAACAAAAGCACTATTTTAACATTACTGGTCTCAGAAACCTGTAAACTGACAATCTTGAGCATTGAAGTCCTAACATCTGTTTTTGCGCATATAACTTCTAACACATTAAAAACTGTCTCACTGCATTGCAGAAATCATTTTATTTCATAAGACATAAGCATCTTTCAGTTTGGCAAGATTTGCACTGAATATTGAATGAAGCAGCTTTCTCTCATAGAGAGACAAGCTTTTGAGCAAATGTGGGCTAGATTTCACTTCATTTGAACAGAAGCACTATTTCAACATTACTGGTCTCAGAAACCTGTAAACTGACAATTTTGAGCATTGAAGTCCTAACATAACGTTTTTGTGCATGTAACTTCTAACACATTAAAACCTGTCTTACAGCATTTGCAAAAACATTGTATTTCATAAGGCATAAGCATCTTTCAGTTTGGCAAGATTTGCACTGAATATTGAATGAAGCAGCTTTCTCTCATAGAGAGACAAGCTTTTGAGCAAATGTGGGCTAGATTTCACTTCATTTGAACAGAAGCACTATTTCAACATTACTGGTCTCAGAAACCTGTAAACTGACAATCTTGAGCATTGAAGTCCTAACATAAGGTTTTGTGCATGTAACTTCTAACACATTAAAACCTGTCTTACAGCATTTGCAAAAACATTGTATTTCGTAAGGCATAAGCATCTTTCAGTTTGGCAAGATTTGCACTGAATATTGAATGAAGCAGCTTTCTCTCATAGAGAGACAAGCTTTTGAGCAGATTTGGGCTAGATTTCACTTCATTTGACCAGAAGCACTATTTTAACATTACTGGTCTCAGAAACCTGTAAACTGATAATCTTGAGCATTGAAGTCCTAACATAAGTTTTTGTGCATATAACTTCTAACACATTAAAAACTGTCTTACAGCATTGCAAAAACATTGTATTTCATAAGGCATAAGAATCTTTCAGTTTGGCAAGATTTGCACTGAACATTGAATGAAGCAGCTCTATCTCACAGAGAGACAAGCTTTTGAGCAGATTTGGGCTAGATTTCACTTCATTTGAACAAAAGCACTATTTTAACATTACTGGTCTCAGAAACCTGTAAACTGACAATCTTGAGCATTGAAGTCCTAACATAAGTTCCTTTTCAGGAACTCGAGCTGCGTCGAAATGCTTTTGGGGAACGTCCCTGACGAGACCGACTCTGAATATCGTGTGCAATCAGTCCATCGGAAAGGCGTGACGTCACGGGCGGGGTGACGTAGCGACCAGGAAGCTATAAAAGCACGTGCCGTGCAGCTGGCTTCAGCTTTCGAATCTGTCAGCAAGCGCTCTGTGTGTGCATGTGCAACAGTCTGTCTGTTGGTCCTATTTATTGTTGTCTGTCCCTTAGCTTAAAAAGATCGCTAAAACAGCTACAATATGCCTAAACAAAAGCAAAAGACCAAACATTTGAAGGGCGATTCCAAGCCGCGTTACAGACTGTGTGTTCCTCCCTGCACTCGCTACATTACGAGTGGGGATACACACATGCTGTGCGTGGCTTGCCTGGGATCGAAGCACGCTGAGTCGGCTCTCGAGGGGGCCGACTGACCGCATTGTGAACGTTTGCCAATGCGGACGCTTCGATCCCGGAGGGCTCTCTTCGAGGAGGGAGCCTTTACCAGCGTTCCTCGCGGTGCTGGCCCCGCTTCTGCCGAGGCAGAGCGGCTGCTGCACTCGTGGGGCTCGCAGGTGGATCTGTCAGAAGGAATGGAGACGGGCCAGTCCTTATCTCCTTCCTCATCTGCCAGATCCGGCGCCCAAACCCTGGGTTCGGAAGCACGCTCGTCGGTTTCTTCCCCCCAGGGTGAGGGATCAGCTCTTCACCTCTCGTCCTCCGAGGAGGTCGATGTGGAGACTGTTGCTGGGGATTCGCCACCCCTGTCGCCCCAGTATGAGGAGCTGTTGGAGGTGGTCACGCGGGCAGTAAATAAATTAAAAATTGACTGGCCTGCTGAAAAACAGACTGAGCCGCAGAGAAGCAAATTAGATGAACGCTTTCTGCGGTCGCAGCAACCACCTCCACGTCGGAGCCTTCCATATTTTCCCGATCTCCATGACGAGTTATCGAGATCGTGGAAACACCCGTATTCGACCCGAGGCGGCGGCGTTCCAGAGTTTCCTCCCTCGTCGCTCTCGTGGTACATCTGGGCGGGAGATGACCACGCCACATACCGGCTCCTCACACCGGGTAGCGCAAAAACAGAGCGTCGCCACTCGTGCTCCCCCACGTCGGGACCGAGGGCAACGACGCTCTGAGTCGGGGGCTTCTAGGGCGAAAGCCGATTTAAGATCTGTCATCGAAGCCCGGAAGTCCTCGACGAAACGATCCTGACGCCAGGATCCAGAGGGTAGCCCCTGCTGGGGTAGAGCGCGGTTCACCTCATTACACGGTGCCCGTCTCACCTCAGTACCCTCAGGAGGTCGGTCTGCCAACCCTGCCAGAGTTTCAGGGCGCAGCGGCCTCCAGCGAGCACCACTCCCAGTTACTTCCGCCCGTGACCGTAGCGGAGCTGGGATGCTCGCCGCCCCTTCGGGGGCCTCTTACACCAGAGGTCAGTCTCGAGAGACTGATTCCCTTAGTAGATTATTTAGCAGCGTGGAAGCTACTGCCAAATGTATCTCAATGGGTCCTGCGTACAATAGAAAGAGGCTATTGCATTCAGTTCGGTCATCCACCACCGAAGTTCAACGGGGTTACACCGACTGTGGTCGGCCCCCAGCAGGCTCTGGTTATGGAACAAGAAGTGAATACCCTATTAAGGAAGGAGGCCATCGAGGTGGTCCCTCCTCTAGACAGGGAATCCGGATTTTACAGCCGGTATTTCATAGTTCCAAAGAAGGATGGGGGGTTGCGTCCGATCCTGGACTTGCGTCTCCTGAACCGCTCAGTTATGTCACTGAAGTTCAAGATGCTCACTGTCAACCAGGTTGTAGCTCAAATCAGATCCGAGGACTGGTTTGTCACAATAGATCTCAAAGATGCATACTTCCACATATCCATCCTTCCACAACACAGGAAGTTTCTGAGGTTCGCTTTCGGGGGCAAAGCTTATCAATATCGAGTACTTCCCTTTGGCCTCGCACTCTCACCCCGCACGTTCACGAAATGTATGGATGCGGCTCTGGTATCCCTCCGTATGCAGGGCATCCGCATTTTAAATTATATCGACGATTGGTTGATCCTAGCTCAATCAGAGCAGATGGCGGCTCGACATCGAGATGTCGTTCTCGCACACATGGGGGAGCTGGGTTTGAGACTAAACGCCAAGAAGAGTGTACTTTCTCCAGTTCAGAGAACCACCTATCTAGGCGTAGTGTGGAATTCGACCACGATGCAGGCACGCTTGTCTCCTGCTCGGATCGAGTCGATCCTCACATCAGTCGAGAGAGTCAAAGAAGGCCAGTCACTCACTGTCAAACAATTCCAGAGATTGTTAGGGCTGATGGCAGCTGCGTCCAACGTGATACCTTTTGGCCTGCTGTACATGAGACCCCTACAGTGGTGGCTCAAGTCCAAGGGTTTTTCCCCGAGGGGAAATCCACGTCGGGTTATCAAGGTCACGCGGCGGTGCCTTCGTGCCTTAGACATGTGGAGGAAACCTTGGTTCTTGAATCAGGGCCCGGTGCTGGGAGTTCCTTGTCACCGTGTAACGCTAGCGACAGATGCGTCCCTCACCGGTTGGGGTGCGGTCATGAGTGGCCACCCTGCCCGCGGTCTGTGGAGTGGTCGCCATCTAACATGGCACATCAATTGCCTAGAGATACTAGCGGTCTATCGAGCATTGAAATATTTCCTCCCGGACCTGAGAGGTCACCATGTGTTGGTGCGCACCGACAACACATCAGTGGTCTCTTATATCAATCACCAGGGGGGTCTGCGTTCGCGCCCCTTGTACAAGCTGGCACACCAGATCCTTCTGTGGTCCCAGGGCAAGCTCCTCTCGATCAGAGCAGCGTATATTCCTGGGAGATTGAATGTGGGAGCAGACATACTGTCGAGACAGGGGCCGAGGCCCGGGGAATGGATGCTTCACCCCGAGGTGGTGAAGCAGATATGGAGAGTATTTGGTACAGCTCAGGTGGACCTCTTTGCGACTCAGGAGACATCGCAATGTCCCCTCTGGTTCTCTCTAGTTCATCCAGCTCCTCTGGGACTGGACGCTATGGTACAGACCTGGCCGAGGCTTCGTCTGTACGCTTTTCCCCCTATCGCTCTGCTCCCAGGAGTTCTGGCGAGAGTACGCCGGGACGGGGCCCGTCTACTACTAGTAGCCCCGTTCTGGCCGGGCCGAGTATGGTTCTCAGATCTAGTCTCGCTCCTCGACGGCTCTCCGTGGGAGATACCGATCAGGACAGACCTACTCTCACAGGCGCAGGGCACGATAATTCACCCTCGCCCGGAGTTGTGGAGGCTGTGGGTGTGGCCCCTGAGGGGGCACAGCTGTTAGCAGCCGGTCTCTCAACCGAGGTTGTTGAGACCCTACTCCAATCCAGAGCTCCCTCTACGAGGAAACTGTACGCCCTGAAGTGGAAGCTCTTCACTTCATGGTGCAGAGACCGCCAGCTTGACCCAGCAGACTGCCCAGTTGGTACAGTTCTGGAGTTTTTACAAGCCAGGCTCTCTGCGGGGTTATCCCACTCCACCTTAAAGGTTTACGTGGCGGCCATAGCTGCTTTCCACGTCCCTTTCAATGGTCAGTCAGTGGGTAGACACCCCCTAGTTACACGTTTCCTCCGCGGTGCGCTGAGGCTGAGACCTCCAGTACGATCCCGTGTTCCCCCCTGGGATTTGGTTGTGGTTCTAGAGGCTCTTTGTAAAGCTCCATTCGAGCCTATACAAGATATCTCAGATAGACATCTGACACTTAAAACTGCCCTATTACTGGCAATCACCTCACTAAAGAGAGTTGGAGATCTTCAGGCCCTTTCGGTGGCCCCTACCTACTTAGACTTTGCCCCTGGTATGGCCAAAGCATTTTTATACCCTCGAGCGGGTTACGTTCCGAAGGTTCCCTCTGTTACACCACAGCCTATCGTACTGCAGGCCTTCTGTCCTCCTCCCTTTCGGGAGCACGACCAAGAGAAGCTAAACTGTATGTGTCCAGTGCGAGCACTGGACGCATACGTCCACAGAGCTGCCCTGTGGAGAAAATCAGACCAATTGCTTGTTTGCTACGGTCCTTCTAACAAGGGTTCTCCTGCCACCAAGCAGACCCTTAGTCGTTGGATAGTCGAGGCTATCAACCTCTCCTATGAGTCCTCTGGTCTTCCCCCCCCTTTGGGGGCCAAGGCTCACTCTACTCGGAGTATGGCGGCCTCCAAGGCCTTCTCAGCAGGTGTGTCCCTCTTGGACATCTGCAACGCTGCGGGGTGGTCCACGCCCTCCACATTTGTCCGATTTTACGATCTTGACATGCGAGCCACGCCGGGCTCTTCTGTCCTCTCGTCTTAGCTGTGCTCTTTTGACTACACACTAGGCAGGGATTTGGAAGTCTGGCAGCGTTGGCACATCGTTCCCCAAAAGCGTTTCGACGCAGCTCGAGTTCCTGAAAAGGAACGTCCCAAGGTTACGTATGTAACCCTAGTTCCTTGAAGGAACGAGACGCTGCGTCGCAGAGCCATACTCCCGGCACCCCTGCCGGCGCTTGCTTCCCTACTCGAAGCTGAAGCCAGCTGCACGGCACGTGCTTTTATAGCTTCCTGGTCGCTACGTCACCCCGCCCGTGACGTCACGCCTTTCCGATGGACTGATTGCACACGATATTCAGAGTCGGTCTCGTCAGGGACGTTCCCCAAAAGCGTTTCGACGCAGCGTCTCGTTCCTTCAAGGAACTAGGGTTACATACGTAACCTTGGGACGTTTTTGTGCATATAACTTCTAACACATTAAAAACTGTCTCACTGCATTGCAGAAATCATTTTATTTCATAAGACATAAGCATCTTTCAGTTTGGCAAGATTTGCACTGAATATTGAATGAAGCAGCTTTCTCTCATAGAGAGACAAGCTTTTGAGCAGATTTGGGCTAGAATTCACTTCATTTGAACAGAAGCACTATTTTAACATTACTGGTCTCAGAAACCTGTAAACTGATAATCTTGAGCATTGAAGTCCTAACATAAGTTTTTGTGCATATAACTTCTAACACATTAAAAACTGTCTTACAGCATTGCAAAAACATTGTATTTCATAAGGCATAAGCATCTTTCAGTTTGGCAAGATTTGCACTGAATATTGAATGAAGCAGCTTTCTCTCATAGAGAGACAAGCTTTTGAGCAGATTTGGGCTAGATTTCACTTCATTTGACCAGAAACACTATTTTAACATTACTGGTCTCAGAAACCTGTAAACTGACAATCTTGAGCATTGAAGTCCTAACATAACGTTTTGTGCATATAACTTCTAACACATTAAAAACTGTCTTACAGCATTGCAAAAACATTGTATTTCATAAGGCATAAGCATCTTTCAGTTTGGCAAGATTTGCACTGAACATTGAATGAAGCAGCTCTAACTCACAGTGAGACATGCTTTTGAGCAGATTTGGGCTAGATTTCACTTCATTTGAACAGAAGCACTATTTTAACATTACTGGTCTCAGAAACCTGTAAACTGATAATCTTGAGCATTGAAGTCCTAACATAAGTTTTTGTGCATATAACTTCTAACACATTAAAAACTGTCTTACAGCATTGCAAAAACATTGTATTTCATAAGGCATACGCATCTTTCAGTTTGGCAAGATTTGCACTGAACATTGAATGAAGCAGCTCTATCTCACAGAGAGACAAGCTTTTGATCAGATTTGGGCTAGATTTCACTTCATTTGAACAAAAGCACTATTTTAACATTACTGGTCTCAGAAACCTGTAAACTGACAATCTTGAGCATTGAAGTCCTAACATAAGTTTTTGTGCATATAACTTCTAACACATTAAAAACTGTCTCACTGCATTGCAGAAATCATTTTATTTCATAAGACATAAGCATCTTTCAGTTTGGCAAGATTTGCACTGAATATTGAATGAAGCAGCTTTCTCTCATAGAGAGACAAGCTTTTGAGCAAATGTGGGCTAGATTTCACTTCATTTGAACAGAAGCACTATTTCAACATTACTGGTCTCAGAAACCTGTAAACTGACAATCTTGAGCATTGAAGTCCTAACATAAGGTTTTGTGCATGTAACTTCTAACACATTAAAACCTGTCTTACAGCATTTGCAAAAACATTGTATTTCGTAAGGCATAAGCATCTTTCAGTTTGGCAAGATTTGCACTGAATATTGAATGAAGCAGCTTTCTCTCATAGAGAGACAAGCTTTTGAGCAGATTTGGGCTAGAATTCACTTCATTTGAACAGAAGCACTATTTTAACATTACTGGTCTCAGAAACCTGTAAACTGATAATCTTGAGCATTGAAGTCCTAACATAAGTTTTTGTGCATATAACTTCTAACACATTAAAAACTGTCTTACAGCATTGCAAAAACATTGTATTTCATAAGGCATAAGCATCTTTCAGTTTGGCAAGATTTGCACTGAATATTGAATGAAGCAGCTATCTCTCATAGAGAGACAAGCTTTTGAGCAGATTTGGGCTAGAATTCACTTCATTTGAACAGAAGCACTATTTTAACATTACTGGTCTCAGAAACCTGTAAACTGATAATCTTGAGCATTGAAGTCCTAACATAAGTTTTTGTGCATATAACTTCTAACACATTAAAAACTGTCTTACAGCATTGCAAAAACATTGTATTTCATAAGGCATAAGCATCTTTCAGTTTGGCAAGATTTGCACTAAACATTGAATGAAGCAGCTCTAACTCACAGTGAGACATGCTTTTGAGCAGATTTGGGCTAGATTTCACTTCATTTGAACAGAAGCACTATTTTAACATTACTGGTCTCAGAAACCTGTAAACTGATAATCTTGAGCATTGAAGTCCTAACATAAGTTTTTGTGCATATAACTTCTAACACATTAAAAACTGTCTTACAGCATTGCAAAAACATTGTATTTCATAAGGCATACGCATCTTTCAGTTTGGCAAGATTTGCACTGAACATTGAATGAAGCAGCTCTATCTCACAGAGAGACAAGCTTTTGATCAGATTTGGGCTAGATTTCACTTCATTTGAACAAAAGCACTATTTTAACATTACTGGTCTCAGAAACCTGTAAACTGACAATCTTGAGCATTGAAGTCCTAACATAAGTTTTTGTGCATATAACTTCTAACACAATAAAAACTGTCTCACTGCATTGCAGAAATCATTTTATTTCATAAGACATAAGCATCTTTCAGTTTGGCAAGATTTGCACTGAATATTGAATGAAGCAGCTTTCTCTCATAGAGAGACAAGCTTTTGAGCAAATGTGGGCTAGATTTCACTTCATTTGAACAGAAGCACTATTTCAACATTACTGGTCTCAGAAACCTGTAAACTGACAATCTTGAGCATTGAAGTCCTAACATAAGGTTTTGTGCATGTAACTTCTAACACATTAAAACCTGTCTTACAGCATTTGCAAAAACATTGTATTTCGTAAGGCATAAGCATCTTTCAGTTTGGCAAGATTTGCACTGAATATTGAATGAAGCAGCTTTCTCTCATAGAGAGACAAGCTTTTGAGCAGATTTGGGCTAGATTTCACTTCATTTGACCAGAAACACTATTTTAACATTACTGGTCTCAGAAAACTGTAAACTGACAATCTTGAGCATTGAAGTCCTAACATAAGGTTTTGTGCATGTAACTTCTAACACATTAAAACCTGTCTTACAGCATTTGCAAAAACATTGTATTTCGTAAGGCATAAGCATCTTTCAGTTTGGCAAGATTTGCACTGAATATTGAATGAAGCAGCTTTCTCTCATAGAGAGACAAGCTTTTGAGCAGATTTGGGCTAGAATTCACTTCATTTGAACAGAAGCACTATTTTAACATTACTGGTCTCAGAAACCTGTAAACTGATAATCTTGAGCATTGAAGTCCTAACATAAGTTTTTGTGCATATAACTTCTAACACATTAAAAACTGTCTTACAGCATTGCAAAAACATTGTATTTCATAAGGCATAAGCATCTTTCAGTTTGGCAAGATTTGCACTGAATATTGAATGAAGCAGCTTTCTCTCATAGAGAGACAAGCTTTTGAGCAGATTTGGGCTAGAATTCACTTCATTTGAACAGAAGCACTATTTTAACATTACTGGTCTCAGAAACCTGTAAACTGATAATCTTGAGCATTGAAGTCCTAACATAAGTTTTTGTGCATATAACTTCTAACACATTAAAAACTGTCTTACAGCATTGCAAAAACATTGTATTTCATAAGGCATAAGCATCTTTCAGTTTGGCAAGATTTGCACTGAATATTGAATGAAGCAGCTATCTCTCATAGAGAGACAAGCTTTTGAGCAGATTTGGGCTAGATTTCACTTCATTTGACCAGAAACACTATTTTAACATTACTGGTCTCAGAAACCTGTAAACTGACAATCTTGAGCATTGAAGTCCTAACATAACGTTTTGTGCATATAACTTCTAACACATTAAAAACTGTCTTACAGCATTGCAAAAACATTGTATTTCATAAGGCATAAGCATCTTTCAGTTTGGCAAGATTTGCACTGAACATTGAATGAAGCAGCTCTAACTCACAGTGAGACATGCTTTTGAGCAGATTTGGGCTAGATTTCACTTCATTTGAACAGAAGCACTATTTCAACATTACTGGTCTCAGAAACCTGTAAACTGACAATCTTGAGCATTGAAGTCCTAACATAAGGTTTTGTGCATATAACTTCTAACACATTAAAAACTGTCTTACAGCATTTGCAAAAACATTGTATTTCATAAGGCATAAGCATCTTTCAGTTTGGCAAGAATTGCACTGAACATTGAATGAAGCTGCTCTATCTCACAGAGAGACAAGCTTTTGAGCAGATTTGGGCTAGATTTCACTTCATTTGAACAGAAGCACTATTTCAACATTACTGGTCTCAGAAACCTGTAAACTGACAATCTTGAGCATTGAAGTCCTAACATAAGTTTTTGTGCATATAACTTCTAACACATTAAAAACTGTCTTAAAGCATTGCAAAAACATTGTAATTCACAAGGCATAAGCATCTTTCAGTTTGGCAAGATTTTCACTGAACATTGAATGAAGCAGCTCTAACTCACAGAGAGAGAAGCTTTTGAGCAGATTTGGGCTAGATTTCACTTCATTTGAACAGAAGCACTATTTCAACATTACTGGTCTCAGAAACCTGTAAACTGATAATCTTGAGCATTGAAGTCCTAACATAAGTTTTTGTGCATATAACTTCTAACACATTAAAAACTGTCTTACAGCATTGCAAAAACATTGTATTTCATAAGGCATAAGCATCTTTCAGTTTGGCAAGATTTGCACTGAATATTGAATGAAGCAGCTTTCTCTCATAGAGAGACAAGCTTTTGAGCAGATTTGGGCTAGATTTCACTTCATTTGACCAGAAACACTATTTTAACATTACTGGTCTCAGAAACCTGTAAACTGAAAATCTTAAGCATTGAAGCCCTAACATAACGTTTTGTGCATATAACTTCTAACACATTAAAAAAAACTGTCTTACAGCACTGCAAAAACATTGTATTTCATAAGGCATAAGCATCTTTCAGTTTGGCAAGATTTGCACTGAACATTGAATGAAGCAGCTCTATCTCACAGAGAGACAAGCTTTTGAGCAGATTTGGGCTAGATTTCACTTCATTTGAACAAAAGCACTATTTTAACATTACTGGTCTCAGAAACCTGTAAACTGACAATCTTGAGCATTGAAGTCCTAACATCTGTTTTTGCGCATATAACTTCTAACACATTAAAAACTGTCTCACTGCATTGCAGAAATCATTTTATTTCATAAGACATAAGCATCTTTCAGTTTGGCAAGATTTGCACTGAATATTGAATGAAGCAGCTTTCTCTCATAGAGAGACAAGCTTTTGAGCAAATGTGGGCTAGATTTCACTTCATTTGAACAGAAGCACTATTTCAACATTACTGGTCTCAGAAACCTGTAAACTGACAATTTTGAGCATTGAAGTCCTAACATAACGTTTTGTGCATATAACTTCTAACACATTAAAAACTGTCTTACAGCATTGCAAAAACATTGTATTTCATAAGGCATAAGCATCTTTCAGTTTGGCAAGATTTGCACTGAACATTGAATGAAGCAGCTCTAACTCACAGTGAGACATGCTTTTGAGCAGATTTGGGCTAGATTTCACTTCATTTGAACAGAAGCACTATTTCAACATTACTGGTCTCAGAAACCTGTAAACTGACAATCTTGAGCATTGAAGTCCTAACATAAGGTTTTGTGCATATAACTTCTAACACATTAAAAACTGTCTTACAGCATTTGCAAAAACATTGTATTTCATAAGGCATAAGCATCTTTCAGTTTGGCAAGAATTGCACTGAACATTGAATGAAGCTGCTCTATCTCACAGAGAGACAAGCTTTTGAGCAGATTTGGGCTAGATTTCACTTCATTTGACCAGAAACACTATTTTAACATTACTGGTCTCAGAAACCTGTAAACTGACAATCTTGAGCATTGAAGTCCTAACATAAGTTTTTGTGCATATAAGTTCTAACACATTAAAAACTGTCTTACAGCATTGCAAAAACATTGTATTTCATAAGGCATAAGCATCTTTCAGTTTGGCAAGATTTTCACTGAACATTGAATGAAGCAGCTCTAACTCACAGAGAGAGAAGCTTTTGAGCAGATTTGGGCTAGATTTCACTTCATTTGAACAGAAGCACTATTTCAACATTACTGGTCTCAGAAACCTGTAAACTGATAATCTTGAGCATTGAAGTCCTAACATAAGTTTTTGTGCATATAACTTCTAACACATTAAAAACTGTCTTACAGCATTGCAAAAACATTGTATTTCATAAGGCATAAGCATCTTTCAGTTTGGCAAGATTTGCACTGAATATTGAATGAAGCAGCTTTCTCTCATAGAGAGACAAGCTTTTGAGCAGATTTGGGCTAGATTTCACTTCATTTGACCAGAAACACTATTTTAACATTACTGGTCTCAGAAACCTGTAAACTGAAAATCTTAAGCATTGAAGCCCTAACATAACGTTTTGTGCATATAACTTCTAACACATTAAAAAAAACTGTCTTACAGCACTGCAAAAACATTGTATTTCATAAGGCATAAGCATCTTTCAGTTTGGCAAGATTTGCACTGAACATTGAATGAAGCAGCTCTATCTCACAGAGAGACAAGCTTTTGAGCAGATTTGGGCTAGATTTCACTTCATTTGAACAAAAGCACTATTTTAACATTACTGGTCTCAGAAACCTGTAAACTGACAATCTTGAGCATTGAAGTCCTAACATAAGTTTTTGCGCATATAACTTCTAACACATTAAAAACTGTCTCACTGCATTGCAGAAATCATTTTATTTCATAAGACATAAGCATCTTTCAGTTTGGCAAGATTTGCACTGAATATTGAATGAAGCAGCTTTCTCTCATAGAGAGACAAGCTTTTGAGCAAATGTGGGCTAGATTTCACTTCATTTGAACAGAAGCACTATTTCAACATTACTGGTCTCAGAAACCTGTAAACTGACAATTTTGAGCATTGAAGTCCTAACATAACGTTTTTGTGCATGTAACTTCTAACACATTAAAACCTGTCTTACAGCATTTGCAAAAACATTGTATTTCATAAGGCATAAGCATCTTTCAGTTTGGCAAGATTTGCACTGAATATTGAATGAAGCAGCTTTCTCTCATAGAGAGACAAGCTTTTGAGCAAATGTGGGCTAGATTTCACTTCATTTGAACAAAAGCACTATTTCAACATTACTGGTCTCAGAAACCTGTAAACTGACAATCTTGAGCATTGAAGTCCTAACATAAGGTTTTGTGCATGTAACTTCTAACACATTAAAACCTGTCTTACAGCATTTGCAAAAACATTGTATTTCGTAAGGCATAAGCATCTTTCAGTTTGGCAAGATTTGCACTGAATATTGAATGAAGCAGCTTTCTCTCATAGAGAGACAAGCTTTTGAGCAGATTTGGGCTAGATTTCACTTCATTTGAACAGAAGCACTATTTCAACATTACTGGTCTCAGAAACCTGTAAACTGATAATCTTGAGCATTGAAGTCCTAACATAAGTTTTTGTGCATATAACTTCTAACACATTAAAAACTGTCTTACAGCATTGCAAAAACATTGTATTTCATAAGGCATAAGCATCTTTCAGTTTGGCAAGATTTGCACTGAATATTGAATGAAGCAGCTTTCTCTCATAGAGAGACAAGCTTTTGAGCAGATTTGGGCTAGATTTCACTTCATTTGACCAGAAACACTATTTTAACATTACTGGTCTCAGAAACCTGTAAACTGAAAATCTTAAGCATTGAAGCCCTAACATAACGTTTTGTGCATATAACTTCTAACACATTAAAAAAAACTGTCTTACAGCACTGCAAAAACATTGTATTTCATAAGGCATAAGCATCTTTCAGTTTGGCAAGATTTGCACTGAACATTGAATGAAGCAGCTCTATCTCACAGAGAGACAAGCTTTTGAGCAGATTTGGGCTAGATTTCACTTCATTTGAACAAAAGCACTATTTTAACATTACTGGTCTCAGAAACCTGTAAACTGACAATCTTGAGCATTGAAGTCCTAACATCTGTTTTTGCGCATATAACTTCTAACACATTAAAAACTGTCTCACTGCATTGCAGAAATCATTTTATTTCATAAGACATAAGCATCTTTCAGTTTGGCAAGATTTGCACTGAATATTGAATGAAGCAGCTTTCTCTCATAGAGAGACAAGCTTTTGAGCAAATGTGGGCTAGATTTCACTTCATTTGAACAGAAGCACTATTTCAACATTACTGGTCTCAGAAACCTGTAAACTGACAATTTTGAGCATTGAAGTCCTAACATAACGTTTTGTGCATATAACTTCTAACACATTAAAAACTGTCTTACAGCATTGCAAAAACATTGTATTTCATAAGGCATAAGCATCTTTCAGTTTGGCAAGATTTGCACTGAACATTGAATGAAGCAGCTCTAACTCACAGTGAGACATGCTTTTGAGCAGATTTGGGCTAGATTTCACTTCATTTGAACAGAAGCACTATTTCAACATTACTGGTCTCAGAAACCTGTAAACTGACAATCTTGAGCATTGAAGTCCTAACATAAGGTTTTGTGCATATAACTTCTAACACATTAAAAACTGTCTTACAGCATTTGCAAAAACATTGTATTTCATAAGGCATAAGCATCTTTCAGTTTGGCAAGAATTGCACTGAACATTGAATGAAGCTGCTCTATCTCACAGAGAGACAAGCTTTTGAGCAGATTTGGGCTAGATTTCACTTCATTTGACCAGAAACACTATTTTAACATTACTGGTCTCAGAAACCTGTAAACTGACAATCTTGAGCATTGAAGTCCTAACATAAGTTTTTGTGCATATAAGTTCTAACACATTAAAAACTGTCTTACAGCATTGCAAAAACATTGTATTTCATAAGGCATAAGCATCTTTCAGTTTGGCAAGATTTTCACTGAACATTGAATGAAGCAGCTCTAACTCACAGAGAGAGAAGCTTTTGAGCAGATTTGGGCTAGATTTCACTTCATTTGAACAGAAGCACTATTTCAACATTACTGGTCTCAGAAACCTGTAAACTGATAATCTTGAGCATTGAAGTCCTAACATAAGTTTTTGTGCATATAACTTCTAACACATTAAAAACTGTCTTACAGCATTGCAAAAACATTGTATTTCATAAGGCATAAGCATCTTTCAGTTTGGCAAGATTTGCACTGAATATTGAATGAAGCAGCTTTCTCTCATAGAGAGACAAGCTTTTGAGCAGATTTGGGCTAGATTTCACTTCATTTGACCAGAAACACTATTTTAACATTACTGGTCTCAGAAACCTGTAAACTGAAAATCTTAAGCATTGAAGCCCTAACATAACGTTTTGTGCATATAACTTCTAACACATTAAAAAAAACTGTCTTACAGCACTGCAAAAACATTGTATTTCATAAGGCATAAGCATCTTTCAGTTTGGCAAGATTTGCACTGAACATTGAATGAAGCAGCTCTATCTCACAGAGAGACAAGCTTTTGAGCAGATTTGGGCTAGATTTCACTTCATTTGAACAAAAGCACTATTTTAACATTACTGGTCTCAGAAACCTGTAAACTGACAATCTTGAGCATTGAAGTCCTAACATAAGTTTTTGCGCATATAACTTCTAACACATTAAAAACTGTCTCACTGCATTGCAGAAATCATTTTATTTCATAAGACATAAGCATCTTTCAGTTTGGCAAGATTTGCACTGAATATTGAATGAAGCAGCTTTCTCTCATAGAGAGACAAGCTTTTGAGCAAATGTGGGCTAGATTTCACTTCATTTGAACAGAAGCACTATTTCAACATTACTGGTCTCAGAAACCTGTAAACTGACAATTTTGAGCATTGAAGTCCTAACATAACGTTTTTGTGCATGTAACTTCTAACACATTAAAACCTGTCTTACAGCATTTGCAAAAACATTGTATTTCATAAGGCATAAGCATCTTTCAGTTTGGCAAGATTTGCACTGAATATTGAATGAAGCAGCTTTCTCTCATAGAGAGACAAGCTTTTGAGCAAATGTGGGCTAGATTTCACTTCATTTGAACAAAAGCACTATTTCAACATTACTGGTCTCAGAAACCTGTAAACTGACAATCTTGAGCATTGAAGTCCTAACATAAGGTTTTGTGCATGTAACTTCTAACACATTAAAACCTGTCTTACAGCATTTGCAAAAACATTGTATTTCGTAAGGCATAAGCATCTTTCAGTTTGGCAAGATTTGCACTGAATATTGAATGAAGCAGCTTTCTCTCATAGAGAGACAAGCTTTTGAGCAGATTTGGGCTAGATTTCACTTCATTTGACCAGAAGCACTATTTTAACATTACTGGTCTCAGAAACCTGTAAACTGACAATCTTGAGCATTGAAGTCCTAACATAAGGTTTTGTGCATGTAACTTCTAACACATTAAAACCTGTCTTACAGCATTTGCAAAAACATTGTATTTCGTAAGGCATAAGCATCTTTCAGTTTGGCAAGATTTGCACTGAATATTGAATGAAGCAGCTTTCTCTCATAGAGAGACAAGCTTTTGAGCAGATTTGGGCTAGAATTCACTTCATTTGAACAGAAGCACTATTTTAACATTACTGGTCTCAGAAACCTGTAAACTGATAATCTTGAGCATTGAAGTCCTAACATAAGTTTTTGTGCATATAACTTCTAACACATTAAAAACTGTCTTACAGCATTGCAAAAACATTGTATTTCATAAGGCATAAGCATCTTTCAGTTTGGCAAGATTTGCACTGAATATTGAATGAAGCAGCTTTCTCTCATAGAGAGACAAGCTTTTGAGCAGATTTGGGCTAGATTTCACTTCATTTGAACAGAAGCACTATTTCAACATTACTGGTCTCAGAAACCTGTAAACTGATAATCTTGAGCATTGAAGTCCTAACATAAGTTTTTGTGCATATAACTTCTAACACATTAAAAACTGTCTTACAGCATTGCAAAAACATTGTATTTCATAAGGCATAAGCATCTTTCAGTTTGGCAAGATTTGCACTGAATATTGAATGAAGCAGCTTTCTCTCATAGAGAGACAAGCTTTTGAGCAGATTTGGGCTAGATTTCACTTCATTTGACCAGAAACACTATTTTAACATTACTGGTCTCAGAAACCTGTAAACTGAAAATCTTAAGCATTGAAGCCCTAACATAACGTTTTGTGCATATAACTTCTAACACATTAAAAAAAACTGTCTTACAGCACTGCAAAAACATTGTATTTCATAAGGCATAAGCATCTTTCAGTTTGGCAAGATTTGCACTGAACATTGAATGAAGCAGCTCTATCTCACAGAGAGACAAGCTTTTGAGCAGATTTGGGCTAGATTTCACTTCATTTGAACAAAAGCACTATTTTAACATTACTGGTCTCAGAAACCTGTAAACTGACAATCTTGAGCATTGAAGTCCTAACATCTGTTTTTGCGCATATAACTTCTAACACATTAAAAACTGTCTCACTGCATTGCAGAAATCATTTTATTTCATAAGACATAAGCATCTTTCAGTTTGGCAAGATTTGCACTGAATATTGAATGAAGCAGCTTTCTCTCATAGAGAGACAAGCTTTTGAGCAAATGTGGGCTAGATTTCACTTCATTTGAACAGAAGCACTATTTCAACATTACTGGTCTCAGAAACCTGTAAACTGACAATTTTGAGCATTGAAGTCCTAACATAACGTTTTGTGCATATAACTTCTAACACATTAAAAACTGTCTTACAGCATTGCAAAAACATTGTATTTCATAAGGCATAAGCATCTTTCAGTTTGGCAAGATTTGCACTGAACATTGAATGAAGCAGCTCTAACTCACAGTGAGACATGCTTTTGAGCAGATTTGGGCTAGATTTCACTTCATTTGAACAGAAGCACTATTTCAACATTACTGGTCTCAGAAACCTGTAAACTGACAATCTTGAGCATTGAAGTCCTAACATAAGGTTTTGTGCATATAACTTCTAACACATTAAAAACTGTCTTACAGCATTTGCAAAAACATTGTATTTCATAAGGCATAAGCATCTTTCAGTTTGGCAAGAATTGCACTGAACATTGAATGAAGCTGCTCTATCTCACAGAGAGACAAGCTTTTGAGCAGATTTGGGCTAGATTTCACTTCATTTGACCAGAAACACTATTTTAACATTACTGGTCTCAGAAACCTGTAAACTGACAATCTTGAGCATTGAAGTCCTAACATAAGTTTTTGTGCATATAAGTTCTAACACATTAAAAACTGTCTTACAGCATTGCAAAAACATTGTATTTCATAAGGCATAAGCATCTTTCAGTTTGGCAAGATTTTCACTGAACATTGAATGAAGCAGCTCTAACTCACAGAGAGAGAAGCTTTTGAGCAGATTTGGGCTAGATTTCACTTCATTTGAACAGAAGCACTATTTCAACATTACTGGTCTCAGAAACCTGTAAACTGATAATCTTGAGCATTGAAGTCCTAACATAAGTTTTTGTGCATATAACTTCTAACACATTAAAAACTGTCTTACAGCATTGCAAAAACATTGTATTTCATAAGGCATAAGCATCTTTCAGTTTGGCAAGATTTGCACTGAATATTGAATGAAGCAGCTTTCTCTCATAGAGAGACAAGCTTTTGAGCAGATTTGGGCTAGATTTCACTTCATTTGACCAGAAACACTATTTTAACATTACTGGTCTCAGAAACCTGTAAACTGAAAATCTTAAGCATTGAAGCCCTAACATAACGTTTTGTGCATATAACTTCTAACACATTAAAAAAAACTGTCTTACAGCACTGCAAAAACATTGTATTTCATAAGGCATAAGCATCTTTCAGTTTGGCAAGATTTGCACTGAACATTGAATGAAGCAGCTCTATCTCACAGAGAGACAAGCTTTTGAGCAGATTTGGGCTAGATTTCACTTCATTTGAACAAAAGCACTATTTTAACATTACTGGTCTCAGAAACCTGTAAACTGACAATCTTGAGCATTGAAGTCCTAACATAAGTTTTTGCGCATATAACTTCTAACACATTAAAAACTGTCTCACTGCATTGCAGAAATCATTTTATTTCATAAGACATAAGCATCTTTCAGTTTGGCAAGATTTGCACTGAATATTGAATGAAGCAGCTTTCTCTCATAGAGAGACAAGCTTTTGAGCAAATGTGGGCTAGATTTCACTTCATTTGAACAGAAGCACTATTTCAACATTACTGGTCTCAGAAACCTGTAAACTGACAATTTTGAGCATTGAAGTCCTAACATAACGTTTTTGTGCATGTAACTTCTAACACATTAAAACCTGTCTTACAGCATTTGCAAAAACATTGTATTTCATAAGGCATAAGCATCTTTCAGTTTGGCAAGATTTGCACTGAATATTGAATGAAGCAGCTTTCTCTCATAGAGAGACAAGCTTTTGAGCAAATGTGGGCTAGATTTCACTTCATTTGAACAAAAGCACTATTTCAACATTACTGGTCTCAGAAACCTGTAAACTGACAATCTTGAGCATTGAAGTCCTAACATAAGGTTTTGTGCATGTAACTTCTAACACATTAAAACCTGTCTTACAGCATTTGCAAAAACATTTTATTTCGTAAGGCATAAGCATCTTTCAGTTTGGCAAGATTTGCACTGAATATTGAATGAAGCAGCTTTCTCTCATAGAGAGACAAGCTTTTGAGCAGATTTGGGCTAGATTTCACTTCATTTGACCAGAAGCACTATTTTAACATTACTGGTCTCAGAAACCTGTAAACTGACAATCTTGAGCATTGAAGTCCTAACATAAGGTTTTGTGCATGTAACTTCTAACACATTAAAACCTGTCTTACAGCATTTGCAAAAACATTGTATTTCGTAAGGCATAAGCATCTTTCAGTTTGGCAAGATTTGCACTGAATATTGAATGAAGCAGCTTTCTCTCATAGAGAGACAAGCTTTTGAGCAGATTTGGGCTAGAATTCACTTCATTTGAACAGAAGCACTATTTTAACATTACTGGTCTCAGAAACCTGTAAACTGATAATCTTGAGCATTGAAGTCCTAACATAAGTTTTTGTGCATATAACTTCTAACACATTAAAAACTGTCTTACAGCATTGCAAAAACATTGTATTTCATAAGGCATAAGCATCTTTCAGTTTGGCAAGATTTGCACTGAATATTGAATGAAGCAGCTTTCTCTCATAGAGAGACAAGCTTTTGAGCAGATTTGGGCTAGAATTCACTTCATTTGAACAGAAGCACTATTTTAACATTACTGGTCTCAGAAACCTGTAAACTGATAATCTTGAGCATTGAAGTCCTAACATAAGTTTTTGTGCATATAACTTCTAACACATTAAAAACTGTCTTACAGCATTGCAAAAACATTGTATTTCATAAGGCATAAGCATCTTTCAGTTTGGCAAGATTTGCACTGAATATTGAATGAAGCAGCTATCTCTCATAGAGAGACAAGCTTTTGAGCAGATTTGGGCTAGATTTCACTTCATTTGACCAGAAACACTATTTTAACATTACTGGTCTCAGAAACCTGTAAACTGACAATCTTGAGCATTGAAGTCCTAACATAACGTTTTGTGCATATAACTTCTAACACATTAAAAACTGTCTTACAGCATTGCAAAAACATTGTATTTCATAAGGCATAAGCATCTTTCAGTTTGGCAAGATTTGCACTGAACATTGAATGAAGCAGCTCTAACTCACAGTGAGACATGCTTTTGAGCAGATTTGGGCTAGATTTCACTTCATTTGAACAGAAGCACTATTTCAACATTACTGGTCTCAGAAACCTGTAAACTGACAATCTTGAGCATTGAAGTCCTAACATAAGGTTTTGTGCATATAACTTCTAACACATTAAAAACTGTCTTACAGCATTTGCAAAAACATTGTATTTCATAAGGCATAAGCATCTTTCAGTTTGGCAAGAATTGCACTGAACATTGAATGAAGCTGCTCTATCTCACAGAGAGACAAGCTTTTGAGCAGATTTGGGCTAGATTTCACTTCATTTGAACAGAAGCACTATTTCAACATTACTGGTCTCAGAAACCTGTAAACTGACAATCTTGAGCATTGAAGTCCTAACATAAGTTTTTGTGCATATAACTTCTAACACATTAAAAACTGTCTTAAAGCATTGCAAAAACATTGTAATTCACAAGGCATAAGCATCTTTCAGTTTGGCAAGATTTTCACTGAACATTGAATGAAGCAGCTCTAACTCACAGAGAGAGAAGCTTTTGAGCAGATTTGGGCTAGATTTCACTTCATTTGAACAGAAGCACTATTTCAACATTACTGGTCTCAGAAACCTGTAAACTGATAATCTTGAGCATTGAAGTCCTAACATAAGTTTTTGTGCATATAACTTCTAACACATTAAAAACTGTCTTACAGCATTGCAAAAACATTGTATTTCATAAGGCATAAGCATCTTTCAGTTTGGCAAGATTTGCACTGAATATTGAATGAAGCAGCTTTCTCTCATAGAGAGACAAGCTTTTGAGCAGATTTGGGCTAGATTTCACTTCATTTGACCAGAAACACTATTTTAACATTACTGGTCTCAGAAACCTGTAAACTGAAAATCTTAAGCATTGAAGCCCTAACATAACGTTTTGTGCATATAACTTCTAACACATTAAAAAAAACTGTCTTACAGCACTGCAAAAACATTGTATTTCATAAGGCATAAGCATCTTTCAGTTTGGCAAGATTTGCACTGAACATTGAAAGAAGCAGCTCTATCTCACAGAGAGACAAGCTTTTGAGCAGATTTGGGCTAGATTTCACTTCATTTGAACAAAAGCACTATTTTAACATTACTGGTCTCAGAAACCTGTAAACTGACAATCTTGAGCATTGAAGTCCTAACATCTGTTTTTGCGCATATAACTTCTAACACATTAAAAACTGTCTCACTGCATTGCAGAAATCATTTTATTTCATAAGACATAAGCATCTTTCAGTTTGGCAAGATTTGCACTGAATATTGAATGAAGCAGCTTTCTCTCATAGAGAGACAAGCTTTTGAGCAAATGTGGGCTAGATTTCACTTCATTTGAACAGAAGCACTATTTCAACATTACTGGTCTCAGAAACCTGTAAACTGACAATTTTGAGCATTGAAGTCCTAACATAACGTTTTGTGCATATAACTTCTAACACATTAAAAACTGTCTTACAGCATTGCAAAAACATTGTATTTCATAAGGCATAAGCATCTTTCAGTTTGGCAAGATTTGCACTGAACATTGAATGAAGCAGCTCTAACTCACAGTGAGACATGCTTTTGAGCAGATTTGGGCTAGATTTCACTTCATTTGAACAGAAGCACTATTTCAACATTACTGGTCTCAGAAACCTGTAAACTGACAATCTTGAGCATTGAAGTCCTAACATAAGGTTTTGTGCATATAACTTCTAACACATTAAAAACTGTCTTACAGCATTTGCAAAAACATTGTATTTCATAAGGCATAAGCATCTTTCAGTTTGGCAAGAATTGCACTGAACATTGAATGAAGCTGCTCTATCTCACAGAGAGACAAGCTTTTGAGCAGATTTGGGCTAGATTTCACTTCATTTGACCAGAAACACTATTTTAACATTACTGGTCTCAGAAACCTGTAAACTGACAATCTTGAGCATTGAAGTCCTAACATAAGTTTTTGTGCATATAAGTTCTAACACATTAAAAACTGTCTTACAGCATTGCAAAAACATTGTATTTCATAAGGCATAAGCATCTTTCAGTTTGGCAAGATTTTCACTGAACATTGAATGAAGCAGCTCTAACTCACAGAGAGAGAAGCTTTTGAGCAGATTTGGGCTAGATTTCACTTCATTTGAACAGAAGCACTATTTCAACATTACTGGTCTCAGAAACCTGTAAACTGATAATCTTGAGCATTGAAGTCCTAACATAAGTTTTTGTGCATATAACTTCTAACACATTAAAAACTGTCTTACAGCATTGCAAAAACATTGTATTTCATAAGGCATAAGCATCTTTCAGTTTGGCAAGATTTGCACTGAATATTGAATGAAGCAGCTTTCTCTCATAGAGAGACAAGCTTTTGAGCAGATTTGGGCTAGATTTCACTTCATTTGACCAGAAACACTATTTTAACATTACTGGTCTCAGAAACCTGTAAACTGAAAATCTTAAGCATTGAAGCCCTAACATAACGTTTTGTGCATATAACTTCTAACACATTAAAAAAAACTGTCTTACAGCACTGCAAAAACATTGTATTTCATAAGGCATAAGCATCTTTCAGTTTGGCAAGATTTGCACTGAACATTGAATGAAGCAGCTCTATCTCACAGAGAGACAAGCTTTTGAGCAGATTTGGGCTAGATTTCACTTCATTTGAACAAAAGCACTATTTTAACATTACTGGTCTCAGAAACCTGTAAACTGACAATCTTGAGCATTGAAGTCCTAACATAAGTTTTTGCGCATATAACTTCTAACACATTAAAAACTGTCTCACTGCATTGCAGAAATCATTTTATTTCATAAGACATAAGCATCTTTCAGTTTGGCAAGATTTGCACTGAATATTGAATGAAGCAGCTTTCTCTCATAGAGAGACAAGCTTTTGAGCAAATGTGGGCTAGATTTCACTTCATTTGAACAGAAGCACTATTTCAACATTACTGGTCTCAGAAACCTGTAAACTGACAATTTTGAGCATTGAAGTCCTAACATAACGTTTTTGTGCATGTAACTTCTAACACATTAAAACCTGTCTTACAGCATTTGCAAAAACATTGTATTTCATAAGGCATAAGCATCTTTCAGTTTGGCAAGATTTGCACTGAATATTGAATGAAGCAGCTTTCTCTCATAGAGAGACAAGCTTTTGAGCAAATGTGGGCTAGATTTCACTTCATTTGAACAAAAGCACTATTTCAACATTACTGGTCTCAGAAACCTGTAAACTGACAATCTTGAGCATTGAAGTCCTAACATAAGGTTTTGTGCATGTAACTTCTAACACATTAAAACCTGTCTTACAGCATTTGCAAAAACATTGTATTTCGTAAGGCATAAGCATCTTTCAGTTTGGCAAGATTTGCACTGAATATTGAATGAAGCAGCTTTCTCTCATAGAGAGACAAGCTTTTGAGCAGATTTGGGCTAGATTTCACTTCATTTGACCAGAAGCACTATTTTAACATTACTGGTCTCAGAAACCTGTAAACTGATAATCTTGAGCATTGAAGTCCTAACATAAGTTTTTGTGCATATAACTTCTAACACATTAAAAACTGTCTTACAGCATTGCAAAAACATTGTATTTCATAAGGCATAAGAATCTTTCAGTTTGGCAAGATTTGCACTGAACATTGAATGAAGCAGCTCTATCTCACAGAGAGACAAGCTTTTGAGCAGATTTGGGCTTGATTTCACTTCATTTGAACAAAAGCACTATTTTAACATTACTGGTCTCAGAAACCTGTAAACTGACAATCTTGAGCATTGAAGTCCTAACATAAGTTTTTGTGCATATAACTTCTAACACATTAAAAACTGTCTCACTGCATTGCAGAAATCATTTTATTTCATAAGACATAAGCATCTTTCAGTTTGGCAAGATTTGCACTGAATATTGAATGAAGCAGCTTTCTCTCATAGAGAGACAAGCTTTTGAGCAAATGTGGGCTAGATTTCACTTCATTTGAACAGAAGCACTATTTCAACATTACTGGTCTCAGAAACCTGTAAACTGACAATTTTGAGCATTGAAGTCCTAACATAACGTTTTTGTGCATGTAACTTCTAACACATTAAAACCTGTCTTACAGCATTTGCAAAAACATTGTATTTCATAAGGCATAAGCATCTTTCAGTTTGGCAAGATTTGCACTGAATATTGAATGAAGCAGCTTTCTCTCATAGAGAGACAAGCTTTTGAGCAAATGTGGGCTAGATTTCACTTCATTTGAACAGAAGCACTATTTCAACATTACTGGTCTCAGAAACCTGTAAACTGACAATCTTAAGCATTGAAGCCCTAACATAACGTTTTGTGCATATAACTTCTAACACATTAAAACAAACTGTCTTACAGCATTGCAAAAACATTGTATTTCATAAGGCATAAGCATCTTTCAGTTTGGCAAGATTTGCACTGAATATTGAATGAAGCAGCTTTCTCTCATAGAGAGACAAGCTTTTGAGCAAATGTGGGCTAGATTTCACTTCATTTGAACAGAAGCACTATTTCAACATTACTGGTCTCAGAAACCTGTAAACTGACAATCTTGAGCATTGAAGTCCTAACATAAGGTTTTGTGCATGTAACTTCTAACACATTAAAACCTGTCTTACAGCATTTGCAAAAACATTGTATTTCGTAAGGCATAAGCATCTTTCAGTTTGGCAAGATTTGCACTGAATATTGAATGAAGCAGCTTTCTCTCATAGAGAGACAAGCTTTTGAGCAGATTTGGGCTAGAATTCACTTCATTTGAACAGAAGCACTATTTTAACATTACTGGTCTCAGAAACCTGTAAACTGATAATCTTGAGCATTGAAGTCCTAACATAAGTTTTTGTGCATATAACTTCTAACACATTAAAAACTGTCTTACAGCATTGCAAAAACATTGTATTTCATAAGGCATACGCATCTTTCAGTTTGGCAAGATTTGCACTGAACATTGAATGAAGCAGCTCTATCTCACAGAGAGACAAGCTTTTGATCAGATTCGGGCTAGATTTCACTTCATTTGAACAAAAGCACTATTTTAACATTACTGGTCTCAGAAACCTGTAAACTGACAATCTTGAGCATTGAAGTCCTAACATAAGTTTTTGTGCATATAACTTCTAACACATTAAAAACTGTCTCACTGCATTGCAGAAATCATTTTATTTCATAAGACATAAGCATCTTTCAGTTTGGCAAGATTTGCACTGAATATTGAATGAAGCAGCTTTCTCTCATAGAGAGACAAGCTTTTGAGCAAATGTGGGCTAGATTTCACTTCATTTGAACAGAAGCACTATTTCAACATTACTGGTCTCAGAAGCCTGTAAACTGACAATCTTGAGCATTGAAGTCCTAACATAAGTTTTTGTGCATATAACTTTTTAACACATTAAAAACTGTCTCACTGCATTGCAGAAATCATTTTATTTAATAAGACATAAGCATCTTTCAGTTTGGCAAGATTTGCACTGAACATTGAATGAAGCTGCTCTATCTCACAGAGAGACAAGCTTTTGAGCAGATTTGGGCTAGATTTCACTTCATTTGACCAGAAACACTATTTTAACATTACTGGTCTCAGAAACCTGTAAACTGACAATCTTGAGCATTGAAGTCCTAACATAACGTTTTGTGCATATAAGTTCTAACACATTAAAAACTGTCTTACAGCATTGCAAAAACATTGTATTTCATAAGGCATAAGCATCTTTCAGTTTGGCAAGATTTTCACTGAACATTGAATGAAGCAGCTCTAACTCACAGAGAGAGAAGCTTTTGAGCAGATTTGGGCTAGATTTCACTTCATTTGAACAGAAGCACTATTTCAACATTACTGGTCTCAGAAACCTGTAAACTGATAATCTTGAGCATTGAAGTCCTAACATAAGTTTTTGTGCATATAACTTCTAACACATTAAAAACTGTCTTACAGCATTGCAAAAACATTGTATTTCATAAGGCATAAGCATCTTTCAGTTTGGCAAGATTTGCACTGAATATTGAATGAAGCAGCTTTCTCTCATAGAGAGACAAGCTTTTGAGCAGATTTGGGCTAGATTTCACTTCATTTGACCAGAAACACTATTTTAACATTACTGGTCTCAGAAACCTGTAAACTGAAAATCTTAAGCATTGAAGCCCTAACATAACGTTTTGTGCATATAACTTCTAACACATTAAAAAAAACTGTCTTACAGCACTGCAAAAACATTGTATTTCATAAGGCATAAGCATCTTTCAGTTTGGCAAGATTTGCACTGAACATTGAATGAAGCAGCTCTATCTCACAGAGAGACAAGCTTTTGAGCAGATTTGGGCTAGATTTCACTTCATTTGAACAAAAGCACTATTTTAACATTACTGGTCTCAGAAACCTGTAAACTGACAATCTTGAGCATTGAAGTCCTAACATAAGTTTTTGCGCATATAACTTCTAACACATTAAAAACTGTCTCACTGCATTGCAGAAATCATTTTATTTCATAAGACATAAGCATCTTTCAGTTTGGCAAGATTTGCACTGAATATTGAATGAAGCAGCTTTCTCTCATAGAGAGACAAGCTTTTGAGCAAATGTGGGCTAGATTTCACTTCATTTGAACAGAAGCACTATTTCAACATTACTGGTCTCAGAAACCTGTAAACTGACAATTTTGAGCATTGAAGTCCTAACATAACGTTTTTGTGCATGTAACTTCTAACACATTAAAACCTGTCTTACAGCATTTGCAAAAACATTGTATTTCATAAGGCATAAGCATCTTTCAGTTTGGCAAGATTTGCACTGAATATTGAATGAAGCAGCTTTCTCTCATAGAGAGACAAGCTTTTGAGCAAATGTGGGCTAGATTTCACTTCATTTGAACAAAAGCACTATTTCAACATTACTGGTCTCAGAAACCTGTAAACTGACAATCTTGAGCATTGAAGTCCTAACATAAGGTTTTGTGCATGTAACTTCTAACACATTAAAACCTGTCTTACAGCATTTGCAAAAACATTGTATTTCGTAAGGCATAAGCATCTTTCAGTTTGGCAAGATTTGCACTGAATATTGAATGAAGCAGCTTTCTCTCATAGAGAGACAAGCTTTTGAGCAGATTTGGGCTAGATTTCACTTCATTTGACCAGAAGCACTATTTTAACATTACTGGTCTCAGAAACCTGTAAACTGATAATCTTGAGCATTGAAGTCCTAACATAAGTTTTTGTGCATATAACTTCTAACACATTAAAAACTGTCTTACAGCATTGCAAAAACATTGTATTTCATAAGGCATAAGAATCTTTCAGTTTGGCAAGATTTGCACTGAACATTGAATGAAGCAGCTCTATCTCACAGAGAGACAAGCTTTTGAGCAGATTTGGGCTTGATTTCACTTCATTTGAACAAAAGCACTATTTTAACATTACTGGTCTCAGAAACCTGTAAACTGACAATCTTGAGCATTGAAGTCCTAACATAAGTTTTTGTGCATATAACTTCTAACACATTAAAAACTGTCTCACTGCATTGCAGAAATCATTTTATTTCATAAGACATAAGCATCTTTCAGTTTGGCAAGATTTGCACTGAATATTGAATGAAGCAGCTTTCTCTCATAGAGAGACAAGCTTTTGAGCAAATGTGGGCTAGATTTCACTTCATTTGAACAGAAGCACTATTTCAACATTACTGGTCTCAGAAACCTGTAAACTGACAATTTTGAGCATTGAAGTCCTAACATAACGTTTTTGTGCATGTAACTTCTAACACATTAAAACCTGTCTTACAGCATTTGCAAAAACATTGTATTTCATAAGGCATAAGCATCTTTCAGTTTGGCAAGATTTGCACTGAATATTGAATGAAGCAGCTTTCTCTCATAGAGAGACAAGCTTTTGAGCAAATGTGGGCTAGATTTCACTTCATTTGAACAGAAGCACTATTTCAACATTACTGGTCTCAGAAACCTGTAAACTGACAATCTTAAGCATTGAAGCCCTAACATAACGTTTTGTGCATATAACTTCTAACACATTAAAACAAACTGTCTTACAGCATTGCAAAAACATTGTATTTCATAAGGCATAAGCATCTTTCAGTTTGGCAAGATTTGCACTGAATATTGAATGAAGCAGCTTTCTCTCATAGAGAGACAAGCTTTTGAGCAAATGTGGGCTAGATTTCACTTCATTTGAACAGAAGCACTATTTCAACATTACTGGTCTCAGAAACCTGTAAACTGACAATCTTGAGCATTGAAGTCCTAACATAAGGTTTTGTGCATGTAACTTCTAACACATTAAAACCTGTCTTACAGCATTTGCAAAAACATTGTATTTCGTAAGGCATAAGCATCTTTCAGTTTGGCAAGATTTGCACTGAATATTGAATGAAGCAGCTTTCTCTCATAGAGAGACAAGCTTTTGAGCAGATTTGGGCTAGATTTCACTTCATTTGAACAGAAGCACTATTTTAACATTACTGGTCTCAGAAACCTGTAAACTGATAATCTTGAGCATTGAAGTCCTAACATAAGTTTTTGTGCATATAACTTCTAACACATTAAAAACTGTCTTACAGCATTGCAAAAACATTGTATTTCATAAGGCATACGCATCTTTCAGTTTGGCAAGATTTGCACTGAACATTGAATGAAGCAGCTCTATCTCACAGAGAGACAAGCTTTTGATCAGATTCGGGCTAGATTTCACTTCATTTGAACAAAAGCACTATTTTAACATTACTGGTCTCAGAAACCTGTAAACTGACAATCTTGAGCATTGAAGTCCTAACATAAGTTTTTGTGCATATAACTTCTAACACATTAAAAACTGTCTCACTGCATTGCAGAAATCATTTTATTTCATAAGACATAAGCATCTTTCAGTTTGGCAAGATTTGCACTGAATATTGAATGAAGCAGCTTTCTCTCATAGAGAGACAAGCTTTTGAGCAAATGTGGGCTAGATTTCACTTCATTTGAACAGAAGCACTATTTCAACATTACTGGTCTCAGAAGCCTGTAAACTGACAATCTTGAGCATTGAAGTCCTAACATAAGTTTTTGTGCATATAACTTTTTAACACATTAAAAACTGTCTCACTGCATTGCAGAAATCATTTTATTTAATAAGACATAAGCATCTTTCAGTTTGGCAAGATTTGCACTGAACATTGAATGAAGCAGCTCTAACTCACAGAGAGAGAAGCTTTAGAGCAGATTTGGGCTAGATTTCACTTCATTTGACCAGAAACACTATTTTAACATTACTGGTCTCAGAAAACTGTAAACTGACAATCTTGAGCATTGAAGTCCTAACATAACGTTTTGTGCATATAACTTCTAACATATTAAAAACTGTCTTACAGCATTGCAAAAACATTGTATTTCATAAGGCATAAGCATCTTTCAGTTTGGCAAGATTTGCACTGAACATTGAATGAAGCAGCTCTATCTCACAGAGAGACAAGCTTTTGAGCAGATTTGGGCTAGATTTCACTTCATTTGAACAAAAGCACTATTTTAACATTACTGGTCTCAGAAACCTGTAAACTGACAATCTTGAGCATTGAAGTCCTAACATAAGTTTTTGTGCATATAACTTCTAACACATTAAAAACTGTCTCACTGCATTGCAGAAATCATTTTATTTCATAAGACATAAGCATCTTTCAGTTTGGCAAGATTTGCACTGAATATTGAATGAAGCAGCTTTCTCTCATAGAGAGACAAGCTTTTGAGCAAATGTGGGCTAGATTTCACTTCATTTGAACAGAAGCACTATTTCAACATTACTGGTCTCAGAAACCTGTAAACTGACAATCTTGAGCATTAAAGTCCTAACATAAGGTTTTGTGCATGTAACTTCTAACACATTAAAACCTGTCTTACAGCATTTGCAAAAACATTGTATTTCGTAAGGCATAAGCATCTTTCAGTTTGGCAAGATTTGCACTGAATATTGAATGAAGCAGCTTTCTCTCATAGAGAGACAAGCTTTTGAGCAGATTTGGGCTAGAATTCACTTCATTTGAACAGAAGCACTATTTTAACATTACTGGTCTCAGAAACCTGTAAACTGATAATCTTGAGCATTGAAGTCCTAACATAAGTTTTTGTGCATATAACTTCTAACACATTAAAAACTGTCTTACAGCATTGCAAAAACATTGTATTTCATAAGGCATAAGCATCTTTCAGTTTGGCAAGATTTGCACTGAATATTGAATGAAGCAGCTTTCTCTCATAGAGACACAAGCTTTTGAGCAGATTTGGGCTAGATTTCACTTCATTTGACCAGAAACACTATTTTAACATTACTGGTCTCAGAAACCTGTAAACTGACAATCTTGAGCATTGAAGTCCTAACATAACGTTTTGTGCATATAACTTCTAACACATTAAAAACTGTCTTACAGCATTGCAAAAACATTGTATTTCATAAGGCATAAGCATCTTTCAGTTTGGCAAGATTTGCACTGAACATTGAATGAAGCAGCTCTAACTCACAGTGAGACATGCTTTTGAGCAGATTTGGGCTAGATTTCACTTCATTTGAACAGAAGCACTATTTTAACATTACCGGTCTCAGAAACCTGTAAACTGATAATCTTGAGCATTGAAGTCCTAACATAAGTTTTTGTGCATATAACTTCTAACACATTAAAAACTGTCTTACAGCATTGCAAAAACATTGTATTTCATAAGGCATACGCATCTTTCAGTTTGGCAAGATTTGCACTGAACATTGAATGAAGCAGCTCTATCTCACAGAGAGACAAGCTTTTGATCAGATTTGGGCTAGATTTCACTTCATTTGAACAAAAGCACTATTTTAACATTACTGGTCTCAGAAACCTGTAAACTGACAATCTTGAGCATTGAAGTCCTAACATAAGTTTTTGTGCATATAACTTCTAAAACATTAAAAACTGTCTCACTGCATTGCAGAAATCATTTTATTTCATAAGACATAAGCATCTTTCAGTTTGGCAAGATTTGCACTGAATATTGAATGAAGCAGCTTTCTCTCATAGAGAGACAAGCTTTTGAGCAAATGTGGGCTAGATTTCACTTCATTTGAACAGAAGCACTATTTCAACATTACTGGTCTCAGAAACCTGTAAACTGACAATCTTGAGCATTGAAGTCCTAACATAAGGTTTTGTGCATGTAACTTCTAACACATTAAAACCTGTCTTACAGCATTTGCAAAAACATTGTATTTCGTAAGGCATAAGCATCTTTCAGTTTGGCAAGATTTGCACTGAATATTGAATGAAGCAGCTTTCTCTCATAGAGAGACAAGCTTTTGAGCAGATTTGGGCTAGATTTCACTTCATTTGACCAGAAACACTATTTTAACATTACTGGTCTCAGAAAACTGTAAACTGACAATCTTGAGCATTGAAGTCCTAACATAACGTTTTGTGCATGTAACTTCTAACATATTAAAAACTGTCTTACAGCATTGCAAAAACATTGTATTTCATAAGGCATAAGCATCTTTCAGTTTGGCAAGATTTGCACTGAACATTGAATGAAGCAGCTCTATCTCACAGAGAGACAAGCTTTTGAGCAGATTTGGGCTAGATTTCACTTCATTTGAACAAAAGCACTATTTTAACATTACTGGTCTCAGAAACCTGTAAACTGACAATCTTGAGCATTGAAGTCCTAACATAAGTTTTTGCGCATATAACTTCTAACACATTAAAAACTGTCTCACTGCATTGCAGAAATCATTTTATTTCATAAGACATAAGCATCTTTCAGTTTGGCAAGATTTGCACTGAATATTGAATGAAGCAGCTTTCTCTCATAGAGAGACAAGCTTTTGAGCAAATGTGGGCTAGATTTCACTTCATTTGAACAGAAGCACTATTTCAACATTACTGGTCTCAGAAACCTGTAAACTGACAATCTTGAGCATTAAAGTCCTAACATAAGGTTTTGTGCATGTAACTTCTAACACATTAAAACCTGTCTTACAGCATTTGCAAAAACATTGTATTTCGTAAGGCATAAGCATCTTTCAGTTTGGCAAGATTTGCACTGAATATTGAATGAAGCAACTTTCTCTCATAGAGAGACAAGCTTTTGAGCAGATTTGGGCTAGAATTCACTTCATTTGAACAGAAGCACTATTTTAACATTACTGGTCTCAGAAACCTGTAAACTGATAATCTTGAGCATTGAAGTCCTAACATAAGTTTTTGTGCATATAACTTCTAACACATTAAAAACTGTCTTACAGCATTGCAAAAACATTGTATTTCATAAGGCATAAGCATCTTTCAGTTTGGCAAGATTTGCACTGAATATTGAATGAAGCAGCTTTCTCTCATAGAGAGACAAGCTTTTGAGCAGATTTGGGCTAGATTTCACTTCATTTGACCAGAAACACTATTTTAACATTACTGGTCTCAGAAACCTGTAAACTGACAATCTTGAGCATTGAAGTCCTAACATAACGTTTTGTGCATATAACTTCTAACACATTAAAAACTGTCTTACAGCATTGCAAAAACATTGTATTTCATAAGGCATAAGCATCTTTCAGTTTGGCAAGATTTGCACTGAACATTGAATGAAGCAGCTCTAACTCACAGTGAGACATGCTTTTGAGCAGATTTGGGCTAGATTTCACTTCATTTGAACAGAAGCACTATTTCAACATTACTGGTCTCAGAAACCTGTAAACTGACAATCTTGAGCATTGAAGTCCTAACATAAGGTTTTGTGCATATAACTTCTAACACATTAAAAACTGTCTTACAGCATTTGCAAAAACATTGTATTTCATAAGGCATAAGCATCTTTCAGTTTGGCAAGAATTGCACTGAACATTGAATGAAGCAGCTCTATCTCACAGAGAGACAAGCTTTTGAGCAGATTTGGGCTAGATTTCACTTCATTTGAACAGAAGCACTATTTCAACATTACTGGTCTCAGAAACCTGTAAACTGACAATCTTGAGCATTGAAGTCCTAACATAAGTTTTTGTGCATATAACTTCTAACACATTAAAAACTGTCTTAAAGCATTGCAAAAACATTGTAATTCACAAGGCATAAGCATCTTTCAGTTTGGCAAGATTTTCACTGAACATTGAATGAAGCAGCTCTAACTCACAGAGAGAGAAGCTTTTGAGCAGATTTGGGCTAGATTTCACTTCATTTGAACAGAAGCACTATTTCAACATTACTGGTCTCAGAAACCTGTAAACTGATAATCTTGAGCATTGAAGTCCTAACATAAGTTTTTGTGCATATAACTTCTAACACATTAAAAACTGTCTTACAGCATTTCAAAAACATTGTATTTCATAAGGCATAAGCATCTTTCAGTTTGGCAAGATTTGCACTGAATATTGAATGAAGCAGCTTTCTCTCATAGAGAGACAAGCTTTTGAGCAGATTTGGGCTAGATTTCACTTCATTTGACCAGAAACACTATTTTAACATTACTGGTCTCAGAAACCTGTAAACTGAAAATCTTAAGCATTGAAGCCCTAACATAACGTTTTGTGCATATAACTTCTAACACATTAAAAAAAAACTGTCTTACAGCACTGCAAAAACATTGTATTTCATAAGGCATAAGCATCTTTCAGTTTGGCAAGATTTGCACTGAACATTGAATGAAGCAGCTCTATCTCACAGAGAGACAAGCTTTTGAGCAGATTTGGGCTAGATTTCACTTCATTTGAACAAAAGCACTATTTTAACATTACTGGTCTCAGAAACCTGTAAACTGACAATCTTGAGCATTGAAGTCCTAACATCTGTTTTTGCGCATATAACTTCTAACACATTAAAAACTGTCTCACTGCATTGCAGAAATCATTTTATTTCATAAGACATAAGCATCTTTCAGTTTGGCAAGATTTGCACTGAATATTGAATGAAGCAGCTTTCTCTCATAGAGAGACAAGCTTTTGAGCAAATGTGGGCTAGATTTCACTTCATTTGAACAGAAGCACTATTTCAACATTACTGGTCTCAGAAACCTGTAAACTGACAATTTTGAGCATTGAAGTCCTAACATAACGTTTTTGTGCATGTAACTTCTAACACATTAAAACCTGTCTTACAGCATTTGCAAAAACATTGTATTTCATAAGGCATAAGCATCTTTCAGTTTGGCAAGATTTGCACTGAATATTGAATGAAGCAGCTTTCTCTCATAGAGAGACAAGCTTTTGAGCAAATGTGGGCTAGATTTCACTTAATTTGAACAGAAGCACTATTTCAACATTACTGGTCTCAGAAACCTGTAAACTGATAATCTTGAGCATTGAAGTCCTAACATAAGTTTTTGTGCATATAACTTCTAACACATTAAAAACTGTCTTACAGCATTGCAAAAACATTGTATTTCATAAGGCATAAGCATCTTTCAGTTTGGCAAGATTTGCACTGAATATTGAATGAAGCAGCTTTCTCTCATAGAGAGACAAGCTTTTGAGCAGATTTGGGCTAGATTTCACTTCATTTGACCAGAAACACTATTTTAACATTACTGGTCTCAGAAACCTGTAAACTGAAAATCTTAAGCATTGAAGCCCTAACATAACGTTTTGTGCATATAACTTCTAACACATAAAAAAAAACTGTCTTACAGCACTGCAAAAACATTGTATTTCATAAGGCATAAGCATCTTTCAGTTTGGCAAGATTTGCACTGAACATTGAATGAAGCAGCTCTAACTCACAGAGAGACAAGCTTTTGAGCAGATTTGGGCTAGATTTCACTTCATTTGAACAGAAGCACTATTTCAACATTACTGGTCTCAGAAAACCTGTAAACTGACAATCTTGAGCATTGAAGTGCTAACATAAGGTTTTGTGCATATAACTTCTAACACATTAAAAACTGTCTTACAGCATTGCAAAAACATTGTATTTCATAAGGCATAAGCATCTTTCAGTTTGGCAAGATTTGCACTGAACATTGAATGCAGCAGCTCTATCTCACAGAGAGACAAGCTTTTGAGCAGATTTGGGCTAGATTTCACTTCATTTGAACAAAAGCACTATTTTAACATTACTGGTCTCAGAAACCTGTAAACTGACAATCTTGAGCATTGAAGTCCTAACATCTGTTTTTGCGCATATAACTTCTAACACATTAAAAACTGTCTCACTGCATTGCAGAAATCATTTTATTTCATAAGACATAAGCATCTTTCAGTTTGGCAAGATTTGCACTGAATATTGAATGAAGCAGCTTTCTCTCATAGAGAGACAAGCTTTTGAGCAAATGTGGGCTAGATTTCACTTCATTTGAACAGAAGCACTATTTCAACATTACTGGTCTCAGAAACCTGTAAACTGACAATTTTGAGCATTGAAGTCCTAACATAACGTTTTTGTGCATGTAACTTCTAACACATTAAAACCTGTCTTACAGCATTTGCAAAAACATTGTATTTCATAAGGCATAAGCATCTTTCAGTTTGGCAAGATTTGCACTGAATATTGAATGAAGCAGCTTTCTCTCATAGAGAGACAAGCTTTTGAGCAAATGTGGGTTAGATTTCACTTCATTTGAACAAAAGCACTATTTTAACATTACTGGTCTCAGAAACCTGTAAACTGACAATCTTGAGCATTGAAGTCCTAACATAAGTTTTTGTGCATATAACTTCTAACACATTAAAAACTGTCTCACTGCATTGCAGAAATCATTTTATTTCATAAGACATAAGCATCTTTCAGTTTGGCAAGATTTGCACTGAATATTGAATGAAGCAGCTTTCTCTCATAGAGAGACAAGCTTTTGAGCAAATGTGGGCTAGATTTCACTTCATTTGAACAGAAGCACTATTTTAACATTACTGGTCTCAGAAACCTGTAAACTGACAATCTTGAGCATTGAAGTCCTAACATAACGTTTTGTGCATATAACTTCTAACACATTAAAAACTGTCTTACAGCATTGCAAAAACGTACTCGGTTACTAAACGTAACCTCGGTTCTCTCTAGAAGAGCGAACGAGTACTGCGTCTTAGCTAAGACGCTACGGGAAAAGTCTCTTTTCACGAAATACTGAAGCAAAAAATTATCCTTAATTTTGTATTTTTGTAAAGCGCATTTGCAGCAGTACACAGCCATAGGCGAGACGGCTCGTTCGCTCATTGGCTTGTTCTGCGGCAACTGCACAGCCTATCGAGCGCGGGCTGATGCAACATCAGACCAATAAGGGCGCTTCGCGCCCTTCTTGCCACTTCCCGCCGAAACGGGTGTGGCCCAACCTATAAAAGGAGCTCGAAAAGGCTGACTCACCTGATTTATTTCATCGCCGAAGCGAACCAGAGTGAATCGTGCGCACGGCAGAGAACGCAGTACTCGTTCGCTCTTCTAGAGAGAACCGAGGTTACGTTTAGTAACCGAGTACGTTCTCTTACGAGAGCTCTCTCGTACTGCGTCTTAGCTAAGACGCTACGGGAACCCAGTGTAAAACGCCGTGCGCGCAGGGATCACACACCAATAAACCTGAAGCAACGCCCAGGATTTACAGTGCACAGTCACCTGAGGGACTCACAGAGAGTCCAGGACAGAAAAGGGAAAAAGCCCTCCGTCCCATATCTAGCAGCATCCGTAGATGCGGCAATATGACGTCACACAGCCGAGGCAAGGCCTGACCAATGTGGCAATGCGGGTCTTACGCAATACTGCCCATATAACAGTCGGCAGCGCATAGCGCTCGTGAACTCAGAATTCCCCTCAGGGCCCTGATTCGCCTATACCGACAGCAGCCTTGCTTGCAAGGCGGGAACCTCCAGGTTATAGAACCTGATAAATGTAGACGGCGAGGCCCAACCTGCCGCCATACATATATCCTGCAAGGAGATCCCAGTAGACCACGCCCACGACGAGGCGATGCCTCTTGTGGAGTGTGCTCTGACGCCCAACGGGCACTGAAGGCCCCTGGAAGCGTAAGCTAACGCTATGGCGTCAACTATCCATCTGGATAGAGTCTGTCTCGAAACAGCCATTCCCTTGGAACGCCCACCGAACGAGACAAATAGCTGCTCCGTCTGCCGAAAGGCAGCAGAGCGAGACACATAAGCTCTTAAAACCCTGACAGGGCAAAGAAGACTCGAGTCTCCATCCTCCCCTGACACCGGCAGGGCAGACAGGGCAATAACCTGAGCCCGAAACGGTGTGTTGAGGGATTTCGGCACATAACCGTGCCTAGGTTTGAGTATGACTCTTGAGTCATTGGGCCCAAACTCCAAGCACGACTGGCTCACCGAGAGCGCGTGCAAATCACCCACACACTTCACAGAAGCGAGAGCCAACAAGAATACTGTCTTGAACGACAGATGCTGAAGGCTAATCCATTGGATAGGCTTGAAAGGGGGACCTTTCAAGGCCTCCAAAACCGCCGCGAGGTCCCACATAGGGACTGACGGAGGTCTGGGAGGATTCAGCCTCCTAGCTCCTCTGAGGAACCGGATGACTAAATCATTCCTTCCTATTGACTGACCGGACGCCGTTTCAGAAAATGCCGCGATGGCAGCCACATAAACTTTGAGCGTGGATGGGGCTCTGCCCTTATCCAACAGCTCCTGAAGGAAGGAGAGGACCTCCGTCACCTCACAACTAAGGGGTGAATAACCTCGAGCTGTGCACCAGCTGGAGAACACCGACCACTTCGAGGCATACAGACGTCGTGTCGACGGAGCTCTAGCCTGAGTGATGGTATTTAGCACTCTCACTGCGAGATCAGCGGGTAACCATTGAGTGCCCATACATAGAGGGACCACAACTCCGGTTGAGGGTGCCAAATCGAGCCCCTGGCCTGCGAGAGGAGGTCTCTCCTCAATGGTACCGGCCACGGGGCGACATCTGCTAACTGCATCAAATCTGGGAACCATGGTTGGTTCTTCCAAAGAGGTGCTACAAGCAGTATTGACCATCTCGTTTCTCTCACCCGTTCTATCACCTGCAGAAGGAGGGAGACGGGAGGGAACGCATAAAGCGGGCAGCACGGCCATCTCCGTGACAGCGCGCTTTCGTTCTTGGAAAAGAACGCGGGGCAGTGAGCGTCTTCGTGGGACGCAAAGAGGTCCACCTCCGCCATGCCAAATCTCTGCCACAACAGCCGGACTGTTTGCGGGTGTAGAGACCATTCGCCCGTAGGAACATTGCCTCTGGACAGCCTGTCTGGACCCAGATTCTGCAGTCCAGGCACATGCACTGCTCTCAGCGAGCACACGTTGCGCTGAGCCCAAATCAGGAGGCGTTCCGTCAGCCTGCACAGGTTTCGGGACCCGAGACCGACCTGGCGATTTATGTAGGACACCACGGACATGTTGTCCGAACGGACTATGACGTGGTGATCCTTGATATGGGGACCAAAGCGCGTCAGCGCGTTCTCCACTGCCAGCATTTCCAGGCAGTTGATATGATGGAGCTTTTCCCATTCTGACCATAGGCCAAAGGACGGTCTGCCTTCGAGCAGCGCTCCTCATCCCGAAGTGGAGGCGTCCTTCGACACCATTTTCACACTCGGGGAAGTCCCCAGGCTTACACCTGATCGGTACCAGCCGTTCGCTGTCCAAGGTGCTAGAGCCGCAACACAGCTCTGATCGACCTTGAAATGCAGCCGGCCAGACGCCCACGCTCTGCGCGGCACCCGAGCCTTCAGCCAGAACTGCAGGGGGCGCATGCGGAGCAGGCCCAGCCGCAGAACCGGAGATGCTGAGGCCATGAAACCCAGCATCTTTTGACAGTGTTTGAGCGACACAGTCGCGCCACAGCGGAAAGAACTCGCTGCACGCTGAATGCCCATCGCGCGCTGTGATGACAGCCGCGCCGTCATGGAACACGAGTTCAGAACTATACCCAGAAACAGGATCGTCTGACTGGGGTTCAGCGAACTCTTCACCCAATTGACACTGAGGCCGAGCTTCTCGAGGTGATCGAGTAAAACGGCTCTGTGGTCCATGAGCTCCGCTCATGATCGGGCCAGAGCCAGCCAGTCGTCCAAATAATTCAGCACTCGTGTGCCTCTGAGTCTAAGAGGAGCGAGCGCTGCAGCCATGCACCTCGTAAACGTACGAGGAGCTACGGACAAGCCGAATGGCAGGACTGCAAACTGGTATGCCTGGCCCTCGAAGGCGAATCTCAAATATCGCCTGTGGTTTGACGCTATCTGTATTTGAAAATACGCGTCCTTCAGATCTATTGACATGAACCAGTCCCCTCTGCGAATCTGCGCGAGGAGCTTCCTGGTCGTGAGCATTTTGAAACTGCGTTTCATCAATGCCTGTTCAGCTGTCTTAGATCCAGTATGGGCCGGAGACCCCCGTCTCTCTTGGGCACCAGAAAGTATCTGCTGTACAGCCCCCCCTCGCTTTGAGACACAGGCTCTACAGCCCCTTTGCTCAACAGTTTTGATATTTCGGCCCGAAGTATGTGTGCTACTTCTGTTTTGACCGTAGTTTCGACGCGCGCTGAAAAGCACGGTGGGCGTCGAGAAAACTGTAGCGTGTAGCCTCTCTTTATGATGCCTAGCACCCAATCCGAAACCCCTGGAAGCACTGACCATGCATTTGCATGAATGGCTAAGGGCTGGATGCGAAACGCGCTCTGTTGACTGGGCAACGGCGGCGCTCGAGTGTGCTGCGCATCTGAGGCGGGGAGCGCGCTGATCACAGCGGGCAGATCGCTCTTCCTCGACCCCGTCCCGGCGCTTAACCGACTGGAGGGAGGCTGAGCGGGTCCCGTGGGACTCGATATATCTGCGAGTAACCGTGGGCTGCATGTGTGCACTTTTACCACTTTAAACTCGCTGTCTGCCTGTGCAGAATGTACGTGCACGGGCCTCGTTTTTACAGAAGCCCCGCGCCGTATGTGACATAGTGTATGTGGGCACTGGGAAGTGGGCACGTTTACTATGCGGCGCGCTCGACCGATCTGTGTCGATCTTATGTGCGCTAGCCCTGTGTTTAGGGCTGTGCTTATATGTGGAGATGGGCACTGGGTAGTGGGCATCGTCACTGGATTTATAGCACCATCGGCCGTGGCCGGACGAGCACGCACGGGTTTCGTTTTTACAGAAACCACATGACGCGTGTGACATAGTAATAGTGGGCACTGAGGGGTGGGCACGTTTACTATGCAGTGTGCGCGACCGACTTGAGTCGACATTATGGGCGCAGGCCCTGTGTGCAGGGCTGTGCTTACATGTGGAGATGGGCACTGAGGAGTGGGCATCGTCACTACATTTATAGCACCATCGGCCGTGGCCGGACGAACGTGCACGGGTTTCGTTTTTACAGAAACCACATGACGCGTGTGACATAGTGATTGTAGGCACTGAGGAGTGGGCACGTCTACTATGTAGTGCGCGTGATCGACTTGAGTCGCTTTTATAGGCGCGAGCCCTGTGTGAAGGGCTGTGCTTATATGCGGAGATGGGCACTGAGCAGTGGGCATCGTCACTACATTTATAGCACCATCGGCCGTGGCCGGGACACCAGAAATTACACCTTTTTCGGGAAATATCTGGGTAGCCGTGATAACGGTTTTCGTGTGCAGGCAAGCGGGCAACCGTACAGGCTTGCGCATTGCAAACAACGCTGAAACAGTCACAATCTCTGGAAACTGAAACAGCGTCGCGCTTAGGTGAGAGCCCGGCCGCAGCGGAACTCGTACACCGGCGCTTCAATGAAGCAGCCATCGTGTGTAGTGCCGACGCAGCGTCATGCAGCATGCGTAGATGGCTTTCCCAGGATGGCTTCGGGGCTCCCGGCCTCACCGTACTCCTCTGCCGCGGTCCCCGCGGCGCGGGGCGACGGCCAGTAGAGCGAGAACGGGGGTCTCGAGCTGCGTTGCTGAAGCTGTTGTGATAACGGCTTTTGTGTGCAGGCAAGCGGGCAACTGTGCAGGCTTGCGCATTGCAGAAAACGCTGAGACAGTCACAATTCCTGGAACTGAAACAGCGGCGCGCTTGGGTGAGAGCTCGGCCACAGCGGAACTCGTACACCTGCGCTTCGATGAAGCAGCCATCGTTAGTAGCGCCGACGCAGCGTCACACAGGAGGCTTTAGATGGCAACACCGCTTTTGCCGCCGTCCAGCAGAGGGCGGACAAAGGTGCGTCGCTATCGCCTGTTCCACCGGCGGAAGTGAGTGGTAGTTCCTGTTTTTAGCATCATCAGTGTGGAGAATGCTAGTGAGACAGACGAACGAGTTCGTGCTGAATATGGAGCGTTCCAAGCCTTCGCCACCTCTTCGTGAAGCTCAGGAAGAAATGAGGCGGGCTTTGAGAAGTACGCTCATCCGAAAGGGAAATACCATCCAGCCGGGAACGAGAGGGGGGGGCGCTGGTGCAAACCACTCGCGGCCGAGACTCATCGCGGCCAACACGATCATTCGCCCCGGCTCCTTCTCGATGTCAGCTCGTCTGCTGGGCTTCTGAGCAGAAGGCGCGAGATCCTCGGAGCTCGCCCAGCCCTCACTGCCCGAAGCTAGCAGAGAGCGCGTGTCCTCTTCCCCCGACGCGGCCCTGAGATCGACTTCCTCGGACGACGCGCCGGCAAACAGCGGGCGCTGCCCACCGGGAAGCGATGCAGGGGGGGCCGGTTAAGCAGGGCGAACCGGCGAGCTCGGTTGAGCTGAAGACGGTTCTGGAATCCGCTGGAAGCGATGCTTTTACGGCGCCTCAGCGCAGCGGAGAATGCAGGCTCAGAGAAAAAGGCCAGGCGAGTCCTCAGAGTCACCATGGCAACAGCTCGCAGTGGGGGCATCCGCCGTCAGCGAGCGAGCGCTGCATGATCTTCACCCAGGCAGGAGACACAGATGACGTACCGGTCTCCCTCGCTGAGTGGGGCTCTGACGAGCCGCAGGAAGGCATCTTAAAAAAGACGCGAGCTCTTTTACGAGTGTGTGTCGCAGGGCGAACACACACACACACATAAAGAACAGCTTGTATATAACAGGATTGAAAGGATATAGGCGCCGGATAGCGCAGCAGGAACGGCAATGGAAGGCGGCGATGCCAGCAGCTTCAGAATGGCTCGTCCTGCTGATGTGCTTTCTCAGACGTAGCGTCTTAGCTAAGACGCAGTACGAGAGAGCTCTCGTAAGAGAACCTGTCTTACAGCATTTGCAAAAACATTGTATTTCATAAGGCATAAGCATCTTTCAGTTTGGCAAGATTTGCACTGAATATTGAATGAAGCAGCTTTCTCTCATAGAGAGACAAGCTTTTGAGCAAATGTGGGCTAGATTTCACTTCATTTGAACAGAAGCACTATTTCAACATTACTGGTCTCAGAAACCTGTAAACTGACAATCTTGAGCATTGAAGTCCTAACATAAGGTTTTGTGCATGTAACTTCTAACACATTAAAACCTGTCTTACAGCATTTGCAAAAACATTGTATTTCGTAAGGCATAAGCATCTTTCAGTTTGGCAAGATTTGCACTGAATATTGAATGAAGCAGCTTTCTCTCATAGAGAGAAAATCTTTTGAGCAGATTTGGGCTAGATTTCACTTCATTTGACCAGAAGCACTATTTTAACATTACTGGTCTCAGAAACCTGTAAACTGATAATCTTGAGCATTGAATTCCTAACATAAGTTTTTGTGCATATAACTTCTAACACATTAAAAACTGTCTTACAGCATTGCAAAAACATTGTATTTCATAAGGCATAAGAATCTTTCAGTTTGGCAAGATTTGCACTGAATATTGAATGAAGCAGCTTTCTCTCATAGAGAGACAAGCTTTTGAGCAGATTTGGGCTAGATTTCACTTCATTTGACCAGAAACACTATTTTAACATTACTGGTCTCAGAAACCTGTAAACTGACAATCTTGAGCATTGAAGTCCTAACATAACGTTTTGTGCATATAACTTCTAACACATTAAAAACTGTCTTACAGCATTGCAAAACATTGTATTTCATAAGGCATAAGCATCTTTCAGTTTGGCAAGATTTGCACTGAACATTGAATGAAGCAGCTCTAACTCACAGTGAGACATGCTTTTGAGCAGATTTGGGCTAGATTTCACTTCATTTGAACAAAAGCACTATTTCAACATTACTGGTCTCAGAAACCTGTAAACTGATAATCTTGAGCATTGAAGTCCTAACATAAGTTTTTGTGCATATAACTTCTAACACATTAAAAACTGTCTTACAGCATTGCAAAAACATTGTATTTCATAAGGCATAAGCATCTTTCAAGTTGGCAAGATTTGCACTGAATATTGAATGAAGCAGCTTTAACTCACAGTGAGACATGCTTTTGAGCAGATTTGGGCTAGATTTCACTTCATTTGAACAGAAGCACTATTTCAACATTACTGGTCTCAGAAACCTGTAAACTGACAATCTTGAGCATTGAAGTCCTAACATAAGGTTTTGTGCATATAACTTCTAACACATTAAAAACTGTCTTACAGCATTTGCAAAAACATTGTATTTCATAAGGCATAAGCATCTTTCAGTTTGGCAAGATTTGCACTGAACATTGAATCAAGCAGCTCTATCTCACAGAGAGACAAGCTTTTGAGCAGATTTGGGCTAGATTTCACTTCATTTGAACAGAAGCACTATTTCAACATTGCTGGTCTCAGAAACCTGTAAACTGACAATCTTGAGCATTGAAGTCCTAACATAAGTTTTTGTGCATATAACTTCTAACACATTAAAAACTGTCTTAAAGCATTGCAAAAACATTGCAATTCACAAGGCATAAGCATCTTTCAGTTTGGCAAGATTTTCACTGAACATTGAATGAAGCAGCTCTAACTCACAGAGAGAGAAGCTTTTGAGCAGATTTGGGCTAGATTTCACTTCATTTGACCAGAAGCACTATTTTAACATTACTGGTCTCAGAAACCTGTAAACTGATAATCTTGAGCATTGAAGTCCTAACATAAGGTTTTGTGCATATAACTTCTAACACATTAAAAACTGTCTTACAGCATTTGCAAAAACATTGTATTTCATAAGGCATAAGCATCTTTCAGTTTTACAAGATTTGCACTGAATATTGAATGAAGCAGCTTTAACTCACAGTGAGACATGCTTTTGAGCAGATTTGGGCTAGATTTCAATTCATTTGAACAGAAGCACTATTTCAACATTACTGGTCTCAGAAACCTGTAAACTGACAATATTAAGCATTGAAGCCCTAACATAACGTTTTGTGCATATAACTTCTAACACATTAAAAAAAAACTGTCTTACAGCATTGCAAAAACATTGTATTTCATAAGGCATAAGCATCTTTCAGTTTGGCAAGATTTGCACTGAACATTGAATGAAGCAGCTCTAACTCACAGAGAGACAAGCTTTTGAGTAGATTTGGGCTAGATTTCACTTAATTTGAACAGAAGCACTATTTCAACTTTACTGGTCTCAGAAACCTGTAAACTGACAATCTTGAGCATTGAAGTGCTAACATAAGGTTTTGTGCATATAACTTCTAACACATTAAAAACTGTCTTACAGCATTTGCAAAAACATTGTATTTCATAAGGCATAAGCATCTTTCAGTTTGGCAAGATTTGCACTGAACATTGAATGAAGCAGCTCTATCTCACAGAGAGACAAGCTTTTGAGCAGATTTGGGCTAGATTTCACTTCATTTGAACAAAAGCACTATTTTAACATTACTGGTCTCAGAAACCTGTAAACTGACAATCTTGAGCATTGAAGTCCTAACATCTGTTTTTGTGCATATAACTTCTAACACATTAAAAACTGTCTCACTGCATTGCAGAAATCATTTTATTTCATAAGACATAAGCATCTTTCAGTTTGGCAAGATTTGCACTGAATATTGAATGAAGCAGCTTTCTCTCATAGAGAGACAAGCTTTTGAGCAAATGTGGGATAGATTTCACTTCATTTGAACAGAAGCACTATTTCAACATTACTGGACTCAGAAACCTGTAAACTGACAATTTTGAGCATTGAAGTCCTAACATAACGTTTTTGTGCATGTAACTTCTAACACATTAAAACCTGTCTTACAGCATTTGCAAAAACATTGTATTTCATAAGGCATAAGCATCTTTCAGTTTGGCAAGATTTGCACTGAATATTGAATGAAGCAGCTTTATCTCATAGAGAGACAAGCTTTTGAGCAAATGTGGGCTAGATTTCACTTCATTTGAACAGAAGCACTATTTCAACATTACTGGTCTCAGAAACCTGTAAACTGACAATCTTGAGCATTGAAGTCCTAACATAAGGTTTTGTGCATGTAACTTCTAGCACATTAAAACCTGTCTTACAGCATTTGCAAAAACATTGTATTTCGTAAGGCATAAGCATCTTTCAGTTTGGCAAGATTTGCACTGAATATTGAATGAAGCAGCTTTCTCTCATAGAGAGACAAGCTTTTGAGCAGATTTGGGCTAGATTTCACTTCATTTGACCAGAAGCACTATTTTAACATTACTGGTCTCAGAAACCTGTAAACTGATAATCTTGAGCATTGAAGTCCTAACATAAGTTTTTGTGCATATGACTTCTAACACATTAAAAACTGTCTTACAGCATTGCAAAAACATTGTTTTTCATAAGGCATAAGAATCTTTCAGTTTGGCAAGATTTGCACTGAACATTGAATGAAGCAGCTCTATCTCACAGAGAGACAAGCTTTTGAGCAGATTTGGGCTAGATTTCACTTCATTTGAACAAAAGCACTATTTTAACATTACTGGTCTCAGAAACCTGTAAACTGACAATCTTGAGCATTGAAGTCCTAACATAAGTTTTTGTGCATATAACTTCTAACACATTAAAAACTGTCTCACTGCATTGCAGAAATCATTTTATTTCATAAGACATAAGCATCTTTCAGTTTGGCAAGATTTGCACTGGATATTGAATGAAGCAGCTTTCTCTCATAGAGAGACAAGCTTTTGAGCAAATGTGGGCTAGATTTCACTTCATTTGAACAGAAGCACTATTTCAACATTACTGGTCTCAGAAACCTGTAAACTGACAATTTTGAGCATTGAAGTCCTAACATAACGTTTTTGTGCATGTAACTTCTAACACATTAAAACCTGTCTTACAGCATTTGCAAAAACATTGTATTTCATAAGGCATAAGCATCTTTCAGTTTGGCAAGATTTGCACTGAATATTGAATGAAGCAGCTTTCTCTCATAGAGAGACAAGCTTTTGAGCAAATGTGGGCTAGATTTCACTTCATTTGAACAGAAGCACTATTTCAACATTACTGGTCTCAGAAACCTGTAAACTGACAATCTTGAGCATTGAAGTCCTAACATAAGGCTTTGTGCATGTAACTTCTAACACATTAAAACCTGTCTTACAGCATTTGCAAAAACATTGTATTTCGTAAGGCATAAGCATCTTTCAGTTTGGCAAGATTTGCACTGAATATTGAATGAAGCAGCTTTCTCTCATAGAGAGACAATCTTTTGAGCAGATTTGGGCTAGAATTCACTTCATTTGAACAGAAGCACTATTTTAACATTACTGGTCTCAGAAACCTGTAAACTGATAATCTTGAGCATTGAAGTCCTAACATAAGTTTTTGTGCATATAACTTCTAACACATTAAAAACTGTCTTACAGCATTGCAAAAACATTGTATTTCATAAGGCATAAGCATCTTTCAGTTTGGCAAGATTTGCACTGAATATTGAATGAAGCAGCTTTCTCTCATAGAGAGACAAGCTTTTGAGCAGATTTGGGCTAGATTTCACTTCATTTGACCAGAAACACTATTTTAACATTACTGGTCTCAGAAACCTGTAAACTGATAATCTTGAGCATTGAAGTCCTAACATAAGTTTTTGTGCATATAACTTCTAACACATTAAAAACTGTCTTACAGCATTGCAAAAACATTGTATTTCATAAGGCATAAGCATCTTTCAGTTTGGCAAGATTTGCACTGAACATTGAATGAAGCAGCTCTAACTCACAGAGAGACAAGCTTTTGAGCAAATGTGGGATAGATTTCACTTCATTTGAACAGAAGCACTATTTCAACATTACTGGTCTCAGAAACCTGTAAACTGACAATTTTGAGCATTGAAGTCCTAACATAACATTTTTGTGCATGTAACTTCTAACACATTAAAACCTGTCTTACAGCATTTGCAAAAACATTGTATTTCATAAGGCATAAGAATCTTTCAGTTTGGCAAGATTTGCACTGAACATTGAATGAAGCAGCTCTATCTCACAGAGAGACAAGCTTTTGAGCAGATTTGGGCTAGATTTCACTTCATTTGAACAAAAGCACTATTTTAACATTATTGGTCTCAGAAACCTGTAAACTGACAATCTTGAGCATTGAAGTCCTAACATAAGTTTTTGTGCATATAACTTCTAACACATTAAAAACTGTCTCACTGCATTGCAGAAATCATTTTATTTCATAAGACATAAGCATCTTTCAGTTTGGCAAGATTTGCACTGAATATTGAATGAAGCAGCTTTCTCTCATAGAGAGACAAGCTTTTGAGCAAATGTGGGCTAGATTTCACTTCATTTGAACAGAAGCACTATTTCAACATTACTGGTCTCAGAAACCTGTAAACTGACAATTTTGAGCATTGAAGTCCTAACATAACGTTTTTGTGCATGTAACTTCTAACACATTAAAACCTGTCTTACAGCATTTGCAAAAACATTGTATTTCATAAGGCATAAGCATCTTTCAGTTTGGCAAGATTTGCACTGAATATTGAATGAAGCAGCATTCTCTCTTAGAGAGACAAGCTTTTGAGCAAATGTGGGCTAGATTTCACTTCATTTGAACAGAAGCACTATTTCAACATTACTGGTCTCAGAAACCTGTAAACTGACAATCTTGAGCATTGAAGTCCTAACATAAGGCTTTGTGCATGTAACTTCTAACACATTAAAACCTGTCTTACAGCATTTGCAAAAACATTGTATTTCGTAAGGCATAAGCATCTTTCAGTTTGGCAAGATTTGCACTGAATATTGAATGAAGCAGCTTTCTCTCATAGAGAGACAATCTTTTGAGCAGATTTGGGCTAGAATTCACTTCATTTGAACAGAAGCACTATTTTAACATTACTGGTCTCAGAAACCTGTAAACTGATAATCTTGAGCATTGAAGTCCTAACATAAGTTTTTGTGCATATAACTTCTAACACATTAAAAACTGTCTTACAGCATTTGCAAAAACATTGTATTTCGTAAGGCATAAGCATCTTTCAGTTTGGCAAGATTTGCACTGAATATTGAATGAAGCAGCTTTCTCTCATAGAGAGACAAGCTTTTGAGCAGATTTGGGCTAGATTTCACTTCATTTGACCAGAAACACTATTTTAACATTACTGGTCTCAGAAACCTGTAAACTGATAATCTTGAGCATTGAAGTCCTAACATAAGTTTTTGTGCATATAACTTCTAACACATTAAAAACTGTCTTACAGCATTGCAAAAACATTGTATTTCATAAGGCATAAGCATCTTTCAGTTTGGCAAGATTTGCACTGAACATTGAATGAAGCAGCTCTAACTCACAGAGAGACAAGCTTTTGAGCAGATTTGGGCTAGATTTCACTTCATTTGAACAGAAGCACTATTTCAACATTACTGGTCTCAGAAACCTGTAAACTGACAATCTTGAGCATTGAAGTGCTAACATAAGGTTTTGTGCATATAACTTCTAACACATTAAATACTGTCTTACAGCATTTGCAAAAACATTGTATTTCATAAGGCATAAGCATCTTTCAGTTTGGCAAGATTTGCACTGAACATTGAATGAAGCAGCTCTATCTCACAGAGAGACAAGCTTTTGAGCAGATTTGGGCTAGATTTCACTTCATTTGAACAAAAGCACTATTTTAAAATTACTGGTCTCAGAAACCTGTAAACTGACAATCTTGAGCATTGAAGTCCTAACATCTGTTTTTGTGCATATAACTTCTAACACATTAAAAACTGTCTCACTGCATTGCAGAAATCATTTTATTTCATAAGACATAAGCATCTTTCAGTTTGGCAAGATTTGCACTGAATATTGAATGAAGCAGCTTTCTCTCATAGAGAGACAAGCTTTTGAGCAAATGTGGGATAGATTTCACTTCATTTGAACAGAAGCACTATTTCAATATTACTGGTCTCAGAAACCTGTAAACTGACAATTTTGAGCATTGAAGTCCTAACATAACGTTTTTGTGCATGTAACTTCTAACACATTAAAACCTGTCTTACAGCATTTGCAAAAACATTGTATTTCATAAAGCAGAAGCATCTTTCAGTTTTGCAAGATTTGCACTAAATATTGAATGAAGCAGCTTTCTCTCATAGAGAGACAAGCTTTTGAGCAGATTTGGGCTAGAATTCACTTCATTTGAACAGAAGCACTATTTTAACATTACTGGTCTCAGAAACCTGTAAACTGATAATCTTGAGCATTGAAGTCCTAACATAAGTTTTTGTGCATATAACTTCTAACACATTAAAAACTGTCTTACAGCATTGCAAAAACATTGTATTTCATAAGGCATAAGCATCTTTCAGTTTGGCAAGATTTGCACTGAATATTGAATGAAGCAGCTTTCTCTCATAGAGAGACAAGCTTTTGAGCAGATTTGGGCTAGATTTCACTTCATTTGACCAGAAACACTATTTTAACATTACTGGTCTCAGAAACCTGTAAACTGATAATCTTGAGCATTGAAGTCCTAAAATAAGTTTTTGTGCATATAACTTCTAACACATTAAAAACTGTCTTACAGCATTGCAAAAACATTGTATTTCATAAGGCATAAGCATCTTTCAGTTTGGCAAGATTTGCACTGAACATTGAATGAAGCAGCTCTAACTCACAGAGAGACAAGCTTTTGAGCAGATTTGGGCTAGATTTCACTTCATTTGAACAGAAGCACTATTTCAACATTACTGGTCTCAGAAACCTGTAAACTGACAATCTTGAGCATTGAAGTGCTAACATAAGGTTTTGTGCATATAACTTCTAACACATTAAATACTGTCTTACAGCATTTGCAAAAACATTGTATTTCATAAGGCATAAGCATCTTTCAGTTTGGCAAGATTTGCACTGAACATTGAATGAAGCAGCTCTATCTCACAGAGAGACAAGCTTTTGAGCAGATTTGGGCTAGATTTCACTTCATTTGAACAAAAGCACTATTTTAAAATTACTGGTCTCAGAAACCTGTAAACTGACAATCTTGAGCATTGAAGTCCCAACATCTGTTTTTGTGCATATAACTTCTAACACATTAAAAACTGTCTCACTGCATTGCAGAAATCATTTTATTTCATAAGACATAAGCATCTTTCAGTTTGGCAAGATTTGCACTGAATATTGAATGAAGCAGCTTTCTCTCATAGAGAGACAAGCTTTTGAGCAAATGTGGGATAGATTTCACTTCATTTGAACAGAAGCACTATTTCAATATTACTGGTCTCAGAAACCTGTAAACTGACAATTTTGAGCATTGAAGTCCTAACATAACGTTTTTGTGCATGTAACTTCTAACACATTAAAACCTGTCTTACAGCATTTGCAAAAACATTGTATTTCATAAAGCAGAAGCATCTTTCAGTTTTGCAAGATTTGCACTAAATATTGAATGAAGCAGCTTTCTCTCATAGAGAGACAAGCTTTTGAGCAGATTTGGGCTAGAATTCACTTCATTTGAACAGAAGCACTATTTTAACATTACTGGTCTCAGAAACCTGTAAACTGATAATCTTGAGCATTGAAGTCCTAACATAAGTTTTTGTGCATATAACTTCTAACACATTAAAAACTGTCTTACAGCATTGCAAAAACATTGTATTTCATAAGGCATAAGCATCTTTCAGTTTGGCAAGATTTGCACTGAATATTGAATGAAGCAGCTTTCTCTCATAGAGAGACAAGCTTTTGAGCAGATTTGGGCTAGATTTCACTTCATTTGACCAGAAACACTATTTTAACATTACTGGTCTCAGAAACCTGTAAACTGACAATCTTGAGCATTGAAGTCCTAACATAACGTTTTGTGCATATAACTTCTAACACATTAAAAACTGTCTTACAGCATTGCAAAAACATTGTATTTCATAAGGCATAAGCATCTTTCAGTTTGGCAAGATTTGCACTGAACATTGAATGAAGCAGCTCTAACTCACAGAGAGACAAGCTTTTGAGCAGATTTGGGCTAGATTTCACTTCATTTGAACAGAAGCACTATTTCAACATTACTGGTCCCAGAAACCTGTAAACTGACAATCTTGAGCATTGAAGTCCTAACATAAGGTTTTGTGCATATAACTTCTAACACATTTAAAACTGTCTTACAGCATTTGCAAAAACATTGTATTTCATAAAGCATAAGCATCTTTCAGTTTGGCAAGATTTGCACTGAACATTGAATGAAGCAGCTCTATCTCACAGAGAGACAAGCTTTTGAGCAGATTTGGGCTAGATTTCACTTCATTTGAACAAAAGCACTATTTTAACATTACTGGTCTCAGAAACCTGTAAACTGACAATCTTGAGCATTGAAGTCCTAACATAAGTTTTTGTGCATATAACTTCTAACACATTAAAAACTGTCTCACTGCATTGCAGAAATCATTTTATTTCATAAGACATAAGCATCTTTCAGTTTGGCAAGATTTGCACTGAATATTGAATGAAGCAGCTTTCTCTCATAGAGAGACAAGCTTTTGAGCAAATGTGGGCTAGATTTCACTTCATTTGAACAGAAGCACTATTTCAACATTACTGGTCTCAGAAACCTGTAAACTGACAATCTTGAGCACTGAAGTCCTAACATAAGGTTTTGTGCATGTAACTTCTAACACATTAAAACCTGTCTTACAGCATTTGCAAAAACATTGTATTTCGTAAGGCATAAGCATCTTTCAGTTTGGCAAGATTTGCACTGAATATTGAATGAAGCAGCTTTCTCTCATAGAGAGACAAGCTTTTGAGCAGATTTGGGCTAGAATTCACTTCATTTGAACAGAAGCACTATTTTAACATTACTGGTCTCAGAAACCTGTAAACTGATAATCTTGAGCATTGAAGTCCTAACATAAGTTCCCTTTCAAGGGAACTTCGAACTGCGTCCTCTGAGGGGACACTATGGGGAACACCTCGTCGTGACCCGTGTCTGAAGCATACTTTGAAAAACGCCAACGTGTTGGCCGGCGACAGCCTCTGACGTCACTACCAGCGCGACTATAAATACGCGCCCGTAGGACCCGTCACTATCTTCTTCGTCTTCAGTTGACTGTTTTGTTTGAAGCGTGCATCTGAGAAACGACCAAAACGGTAAGAGCGATCTATTACTGTTTTCATCATGGCTTCCACTAGCAAGGCGTTTAGACAGTGTGTGCATCCGTGTCAGCGTTATCTGACACCCGATGACACGCACACTCTTTGCGTCTCTTGTTTGGGCGAAGAGCACGCGCGCGATGTCCTTGAGGGGGCGGTCTGCGTGCACTGCGAGCGTTTCTCTCTGAGAAAGCTCCACTCTCGTTTGTCTCTCTTTTCGAGGAAAGAGGGACAGCCATCTGGATCCCGCGGCTCAGGTCCCGCCGTTGCCGAGGCACGGAGGAGAATGAGCTCGTGGGGATCACAAATGGATCTCGCTGAGGAGTGTAGAGAGGGACCTTCCTTTTCACACTCTCTGGCGGCGAACGAGAGCGAACTTCGGGAGGCAGATGTGGTATCATTAACCCATTCTGACACTGAAGTTAGTGCTCTGCTGGGTTCTACCCAGGAAGAGCAGGAGATGTCTGAGAGTGGTGAAGAAGCTGAGGCTGAGCCTTCTCAATCCTCCTGTCCCGCGTATGAGGAGCTGTTAGAGGTTATGGATCGCGCCACGGCAAAATTAGATTTGCCATGGAAGCGTGCCAGCAAGGTGGTGCCACGAGGTCGCCTTGCTGAGCGGTACTTGTCTGACCATAGCCCTCCAGCCCAGGTGAGCCTTCCATTCTTGCCTGACTTACATGCAGAAGTCGAAAAGGAATGGAAGAGGCCGTTTTCCTCTCGCATCCACCGGTTTCAGCATACGAGCTATGCTAATATCGAGGGCTTGCATGAGAACGGCTATGAGAGGATGCCCCCTGTAGAAGAGACGCTGGCTTGCTATCTCTCTGTGGGGCAAACATCCTCTCTTAAATCTCCCGCTTTGCCATCTAAGCCCCTCCAAGATACATCCCGCTTAAATGGCAGGTCATACGCGGCAGCCGGTCAGGCTGTGGCTTCACTGCACACGATGGCGGTGCTCCAGGCCTACCAGGCTGACCTGCTGAAGGACCTGGATACAGGTGAGGGCCTTTCACCTGACCAGGTAGCCGAGCTGCGCCGCACCACAGACCTCTCTCTCCGAGCTACCAAGCAGGCCGCCTCCGCCATGGGCAGGTCTATGGCGGCCATGGTGGTGACGGAGAGACATCTGTGGGTGAACCTGGCTGACATCGGGAAGGAAGAAAGGGGGTTTCTTCTCGATGCTCCGGTCTCGCCTTCTGAGCTTTTTGGTACCTCCATCAAGATGGTGGTCGGGAAGTTCAGGGAGGCAAGGGCGCGCTCAGCGGCCTTTAAATCCTTCATTCCACGAAGGTCCAGGTCCGAGCCCGAGCAACGCAGGGGTCCTGGCTCATCTCGATCTGAGGGTCGTAGAGGGGCGCAGAAGGCTAGTGTTGCGGCTCGCGCTCCTCCCCCGCCTAAGGGCAGGGGCAAGAGGAACCGCGGGTCACGGAGCGGTAAGCAGGGTCTGAGGGACGTGATTCGGACGAGGCAGCGTCCTCGCCCGGGTCAGAGCGGTAGTATGACCTAGTAGCTCCGGATGTTTTTAACCTCTGTTTTTAACCTCTGTTTTTTGTCCTCCCCTGCCTAATTCCCCTGTAGCCACCAGCTTCCACCTGATCGAGGTTAGGTGGACGGTGCTGGTGGTTATATGTCTACTAACAATCTCTGTGAGTTTCCTTACAGTAGCTAGGTGGCCAAAGAATTGGCACAGCACTGCAGGGAATTCCATAGATGTCCGGCTAGAGGACGCAGTGTCTCGTTCCCTCTCAGGGAACCATGGTTACATTCGTAACCTGAGACGTTCCCTTTCAAGGGAACTTCGAACTGCGTCCTCTGAGGGGCCGCCTGGCGAGGTGATGCTCCCCTCGCCTAGAAAAGAGGGTTGGAGCTCACCGCTCCCGTGCGATCCAGCGCCTCTGCGATGCTTGGGAACCTCTCTGTACACACGCTTGCCTGTGTACTTTCTTAAAGCCACATAATGGTCAGTGTGCACGTTAACGCTTTGCGCACTGTCTGAAATCCACGTAAAGTGGTAAGTGTGCACGCAAGACTCTGCGCACTTTCTGAAATCCACATAAAGTGGTAAGTGTGCACGCAAGACTCTGCGCACTTTCTAAAATCCTGTATGGTAAGGGTTACGCGCTCCGCTTCGTTCCCTTTCTTGGGATGATTCGCCCCCGGTGTTCCTTGGGCTTCATCCAACCAGTGTGTATTTGTTATGCACCTCAAGCATCGCTTCCCTCAACATGAGGGGCTGGGTGGTCTCCCTGGAGATTTGGCTCCCACATACTGTGCGTCTCCACTAAATAGCATATTGTGGTTTTCAGATAGTAGGCTTCACCAGGTCTCTCTGAAGGTGAGCTCCCACGTTCGGTGGTCGCCAGGTAGTAGGCCTCACCAGGCCTCCCTGGAGATTTAGCTCCCACATACTATGCGTTTCCACGGAATAGCATGTTGTGGCTTTTTTCAGATAGTAGGCTTCACCAGGTCTCTCTGAAGACGAGCTCCCACATACTGTGGTTGCCAGGTAGTAGGCCTCACCAGGCCTCCCTGGAGATTTAGCTCCCACATATTGTGCGTTCCACTAAATAGCACATTGTGGTTTTCAGATAGTAGGCTTCATCAGGTCTCTCTGAAGACGAGCTCCCACATACTGTGGTTGCCAGGTGGTAGGCCTCACCAGGCCTCCCTGGAGATTTAGCTCCCACATATTGTGCGTTCCACTAAATAGCACATTGTGGTTTTCAGATAGTAGGCTTCATCAGGTCTCTCTGAAGACGAGCTCCCACATACTGTGGTTGCCAGGTGGTAGGCCTCACCAGGCCTCCCTGGAGATTTAGCTCCCACATACTGTGCGTTTCATAAAGAAAATACGAGCTCCCGCGATTTGTGGTTGTCAGGTGGTAGGCCTCACCAAGCCTCCCTGGAGTTGAGTTCCATATTGCTTTCAGTTTCCACTGAGGTGGTTATCTGGTAACAGATAGTAAGCCTCTCTAGGCCTCTCTGTAGATGAACTCCCACATATTGTGGTTATCAGGTAGCAGGCTTCACAGGCCTCTCTGAATGTGAGCTCCCACATACTGTGGTTGTCAGGTAACCTTTCAGTACACACGCTTGCCTGTGTACTTTCTCAAATCCACGTAAAGTGGTAAGTGTGCACGCAAGACTCTGCGCACTTTCTGAAATCCACGTAAAGTGGTAAGTGTGCACGCAAGACTCTGCGCACTTTCTAAAATCCTGTATGGTAAGGGTTACGCGCTCCACTTCGTTCCCTTTCTCGGGATGATTCGCCCCGGTGTTCCTTGGGCTTCATCCAACCGGTGTGTACTTATTGTACACCCCAAGCCCCCTCAACTTGGGGGGGCTGTGTGGGCAATTCTCGGGTAGTTCAGCAGCACCCCCCTTTTCTGAAAGGGTCACCTATGAGCATGCTGTTCGGAGCTCGGAGTCTTCCTCTCTTGGGAGACTGATTCCCGGTTCTTCAGAGCGCTCCAGTACCACATACTGTTTGAGACGCTCTGTGAGAGCAGGCATCCTGCTGAGGCAGGGGCTGAGGCCTCCAATTGCTCTGCTCCCGGGCCATTCTTCTACGAGCTGCTCTGACAGAGTCCCACGAGAACCCCTCCTTAGAACAGTATTTTAAATCCATGTTATGGTAAGTGTGCACGGGAGTCTTTGCGCACTTTCTAAAATCCACATTGTGGTAAGTTCGCACGCTAGTCTCTGCGTTCTTTCTAAAATCCCTAGATGGTAAGGGCTTCGCGCTGCTGCTTCGTGCCCTTTTCTTGAGTTGGTTTAAGCCCCGTTCATCTTGGGCACCACTCCACCTAGGTATCCTCGGATACCTATCTAGAACAGGGCGCCGCTACTAGAGTGCTGTAGGGACAGCCCTTTCGGCAGGTTTTTGCGAAAGCTAGCAGTAGCCCCTGTGTGACAGGCAAAGACTTGGTAGAGGAAAGTGCCAGGCTCTTAGCCGTATCCCTTTAAAGGAATCTCCGTGATTCCAAGCCTTTAGCTCTACCCCGGGCCAAGGCCCTACAGGATAAGTTGGGTATGTAGCTTAGGCCTTTGGCCGTAAGGGATAATGTCATAAGGCAGCCGTCAGACCGTCCCAGGGGCGACTCCCGGTGAAGAGAAAAGCGGTAGAGTTGGTACTTAGTGTTTGCCATGATTCTGGTCTGCACTCCCCTCAGCATGGCGGCGTGGGTATACTGTTCCCCATAGTGTCCCCTCAGAGGACGCAGTTCGAAGTTCCCTTGAAAGGGAACGTCTCAGGTTACGAATGTAACCATGGTTCCCTGAGAGGGAACGAGACACTGCGTCCTCTAGCTCCCTGCCATGCTTCGGACGCAAGCTTCACGAAGAAGATAGTGACGGGTCCTACGGGCGCGTATTTATAGTCGCGCTGGTAGTGACGTCAGAGGCTGTCGTCGGCCAACACGTTGGCGTTTTTCAAAGTATGCTTCAGACACGGGTCACGACGAGGTGTTCCCCATAGTGTCCCCTCAGAGGACGCAGTGTCTCGTTCCCTCTCAGGGAACCATGGTTACATTCGTAACCTGAGACGTTTTTGTGCATATAACTTCTAACACATTAAAAACTGTCTTACAGCATTGCAAAAACATTGTATTTCATAAGGCATAAGCATCTTTCAGTTTGGCAAGATTTGCACTGAATATTGAATGAAGCAGCTTTCTCTCATAGAGAGACAAGCTTTTGAGCAGATTTGGGCTAGATTTCACTTCATTTGACCAGAAACACTATTTTAACATTACTGGTCTCAGAAACCTGTAAACTGACAATCTTGAGCATTGAAGTCCTAACATAACGTTTTGTGCATATAACTTCTAACACATTAAAAACTGTCTTACAGCATTGCAAAAACATTGTATTTCATAAGGCATAAGCATCCTTCAGTTTGGCAAGATTTGCACTGAATATTGAATGAAGCAGCTCTAACTCACAGTGAGACATGCTTTTGAGCAGATTTGGGCTAGATTTCACTTCATTTGAACAGAAGCACTATTTCAACATTACTGGTCTCAGAAACCTGTAAACTGACAATCTTGAGCATTGAAGTCCTAACATAAGGTTTTGTGCATATAACTTCTAACACATTAAAAACTGTCTTACAGCATTTGCAAAAACATTGTATTTCATAAGGCATAAGCATCTTTCAGTTTGGCAAGATTTGCACTGAACATTGAATGAAGCAGCTCTATCTCACAGAGAGACAAGCTTTTGAGCAGATTTGGGCTAGATTTCACTTCATTTGAACAGAAGCGCTATTTCAACATTACTGGTCTCAGAAACCTGTAAACTGACAATCTTGAGCATTGAAGTCCTAACATAAGTTTTTGTGCATGTAACTTCTAACACATTAAAAACTGTCTTAAAGCATTGCAAAAACATTGTAATTCACAAGGCATAAGCATCTTTCAGTTTGGCAAGATTTTCACTGAACATTGAATGAAGCAGCTCTAACTTAAATAGAGAGAAGCTTTTGAGCAGATTTGGGCTAGATTTCACTTCATTTGAACAAAAGCACTATTTTAACATTATTGGTCTCAGAAACCTGTAAACTGACAATCTTGAGCATTGAAGTCCTAACATAAGTTTTTGTGCATATAACTTCTAACACATTAAAAACTGTCTCACTGCATTGCAGAAATCATTTTATTTCATAAGACATAAGCATCTTTCAGTTTGGCAAGATTTGCACTGAATATTGAATGAAGCAGCTTTCTCTCATAGAGAGACAAGCTTTTGAGCAAATGTGGGCTAGATTTCACTTCATTTGAACAGAAGCACTATTTCAACATTACTGGTCTCAGAAACCTGTAAACTGACAATCTTGAGCATTGAAGTCCTAACATAAGGCTTTGTGCATGTAACTTCTAACACATTAAAACCTGTCTTACAGCATTTGCAAAAACATTGTATTTCGTAAGGCATAAGCATCTTTCAGTTTGGCAAGATTTGCACTGAATATTGAATGAAGCAGCTTTCTCTCATAGAGAGACAATCTTTTGAGCAGATTTGGGCTAGAATTCACTTCATTTGAACAGAAGCACTATTTTAACATTACTGGTCTCAGAAACCTGTAAACTGATAATCTTGAGCATTGAAGTCCTAACATAAGTTTTTGTGCATATAACTTCTAACACATTAAAAACTGTCTTACAGCATTTGCAAAAACATTGTATTTCGTAAGGCATAAGCATCTTTCAGTTTGGCAAGATTTGCACTGAATATTGAATGAAGCAGCTTTCTCTCATAGAGAGACAAGCTTTTGAGCAGATTTGGGCTAGATTTCACTTCATTTGACCAGAAACACTATTTTAACATTACTGGTCTCAGAAACCTGTAAACTGATAATCTTGAGCATTGAAGTCCTAACATAAGTTTTTGTGCATATAACTTCTAACACATTAAAAACTGTCTTACAGCATTGCAAAAACATTGTATTTCATAAGGCATAAGCATCTTTCAGTTTGGCAAGATTTGCACTGAACATTGAATGAAGCAGCTCTAACTCACAGAGAGACAAGCTTTTGAGCAGATTTGGGCTAGATTTCACTTCATTTGAACAGAAGCACTATTTCAACATTACTGGTCTCAGAAACCTGTAAACTGACAATCTTGAGCATTGAAGTGCTAACATAAGGTTTTGTGCATATAACTTCTAACACATTAAATACTGTCTTACAGCATTTGCAAAAACATTGTATTTCATAAGGCATAAGCATCTTTCAGTTTGGCAAGATTTGCACTGAACATTGAATGAAGCAGCTCTATCTCACAGAGAGACAAGCTTTTGAGCAGATTTGGGCTAGATTTCACTTCATTTGAACAAAAGCACTATTTTAACATTACTGGTCTCAGAAACCTGTAAACTGACAATCTTGAGCATTGAAGTCCTAACATCTGTTTTTGTGCATATAACTTCTAACACATTAAAAACTGTCTCACTGCATTGCAGAAATCATTTTATTTCATAAGACATAAGCATCTTTCAGTTTGGCAAGATTTGCACTGAATATTGAATGAAGCAGCTTTCTCTCATAGAGAGACAAGCTTTTGAGCAAATGTGGGATAGATTTCACTTCATTTGAACAGAAGCACTATTTCAACATTACTGGTCTCAGAAACCTGTAAACTGACAATTTTGAGCATTGAAGTCCTAACATAACGTTTTTGTGCATGTAACTTCTAACACATTAAAACCTGTCTTACAGCATTTGCAAAAACATTGTATTTCATAAAGCAGAAGCATCTTTCAGTTTTGCAAGATTTGCACTAAATATTGAATGAAGCAGCTTTCTCTCATAGAGAGACAAGCTTTTGAGCAGATTTGGGCTAGAATTCACTTCATTTGAACAGAAGCACTATTTTAACATTACTGGTCTCAGAAACCTGTAAACTGATAATCTTGAGCATTGAAGTCCTAACATAAGTTTTTGTGCATATAACTTCTAACACATTAAAAACTGTCTTACAGCATTGCAAAAACATTGTATTTCATAAGGCATAAGCATCTTTCAGTTTGGCAAGATTTGCACTGAATATTGAATGAAGCAGCTTTCTCTCATAGAGAGACAAGCTTTTGAGCAGATTTGGGCTAGATTTCACTTCATTTGACCAGAAACACTATTTTAACATTACTGGTCTCAGAAACCTGTAAACTGACAATCTTGAGCATTGAAGTCCTAACATAACGTTTTGTGCATATAACTTCTAACACATTAAAAACTGTCTTACAGCATTGCAAAAACATTGTATTTCATAAGGCATAAGCATCTTTCAGTTTGGCAAGATTTGCACTGAACATTGAATGAAGCAGCTCTAACTCACAGAGAGACAAGCTTTTGAGCAGATTTGGGCTAGATTTCACTTCATTTGAACAGAAGCACTATTTCAACATTACTGGTCTCAGAAACCTGTAAACTGACAATCTTGAGCATTGAAGTCCTAACATAAGGTTTTGTGCATATAACTTCTAACACATTAAAAACTGTCTTACAGCATTTGCAAAAACATTGTATTTCATAAAGCATAAGCATCTTTCAGTTTGGCAAGATTTGCACTGAACATTGAATGAAGCAGCTCTATCTCACAGAGAGACAAGCTTTTGAGCAGATTTGGGCTAGATTTCACTTCATTTGAACAAAAGCACTATTTTAACATTACTGGTCTCAGAAACCTGTAAACTGACAATCTTGAGCATTGAAGTCCTAACATAAGTTTTTGTGCATATAACTTCTAACACATTAAAAACTGTCTCACTGCATTGCAGAAATCATTTTATTTCATAAGACATAAGCATCTTTCAGTTTGGCAAGATTTGCACTGAATATTGAATGAAGCAGCTTTCTCTCATAGAGAGACAAGCTTTTGAGCAAATGTGGGCTAGATTTCACTTCATTTGAACAGAAGCACTATTTCAACATTACTGGTCTCAGAAACCTGTAAACTGACAATCTTGAGCATTGAAGTCCTAACATAAGGTTCTCTTACGAGAGCTCTCTCGTACTGCGTCTTAGCTAAAGACGCTACGGGAAAAGTCTCTTTTCACGAAATACTGAAGCAAAAAATTATCCTTAATTTTGTATTTTTGTAAAGCGCATTTGCAGCAGTACACAGCCATAGGCGAGACGGCTCGCTCGCTCACTGGCTTGTTCTGCGGCAACTGCACAGCCTATCGAGCGCAGGCTGATGCAACATCAGACCAATAAGGGCGCTTCGCGCCCTTCTTGCCACTTCCCGCCGAAACGGGTGTGGCCCAACCTATAAAAGGAGCTCGAAAAGGCTGACTCACCTGATTTTTCATCTCTTCAGCGAAGCTCACGCATCGCTGGATCACGAGGAAGCAAGCGCCGTCTGGAAGAGCATATCAGCAGGACGAGCCATCCTGAAGCCGCTGGCACCGCCGCCTTCCACTGCCGTTCCTGCTGCGCTATCCGGCGCCCATATCCTTTATAATCCTTGTTCTGTCATAATCTGTGTGTGTGTTCGCCCTGCGACGCACGTTCACAAAAGAGCTGCGTCTTTTTAAAGATGCCTTCGTGCGGCTCGTGCAGAACCCCGCTCAGCGAAGGAGATCGTCATGTCATCTGCGTCTCCTGTCTGGGTGAAGACCATGCAGCGCTCGCGCTCGCTGATGGAGGATGTCCTCATTGCGAGCTGATGCCTATGGTGACTCTGAGGACTCGCCTGGCATACTTCTCGAAGCCTGCATCATCCGCTGCGCCGCAGCGCCGTAAGAAGCGCCGCTCGCAGCGCCTACCAGAACCGCCTCCAGCTCGGCCGAGCTCGCCGGTTCCCTCCGCTTCGCCGGTCTCCCCTGCATCGCTTCCCGATGCTCAGTGTCCGCTGCTTGCCGACGCGTCATCGGAGGAAGTGGATCTCAGGCCCGCGTCGGAGGAAGAAGACACGTGCTCTCTGCTGGCTTCGGGCAGTGAGGGTTGGACGAGCTCCGTGGATCTCGCGCCAGCTGCTCAGAGGCCCAGCAGACGGGGGGATATCGATAAGGAGCTGATGCGTGTACTCTCGTTGGCCGCGGCGAGCCTCGGCCTCGAGTGGTCTGCACCAGCGCCCCCTTCACGTTCCCGGCTGGATGGTAGCTATCTTCCGGATGAGCGCTCTTCCTCAAGCTCAAAACACGCCCCTTTTCTTCCTGAGCTTCACGAAGAAGTGGCGAAGGCTTGGGACGCTCCATTCTCGGCGAGAATCCGCTCATCTGTTTCGCCAGCATTCTCCACACTGGACGGTGCTAAGAACAGAGGCTACCTGTCACTTCCGCCGGTGGAACAGGCTATAGCAGCGCACCTTTGCCCGCCCTCTGCTGGACGGCGGACTAAGGCGGCGTTGCCATCCAAAGCCTGCCGCATGACGTCATCGCTGCTCACACGGATATTCTCTGCTGCTGGGCAGGCTGCGTCTGCGTTACACACCATGGCGACGCTACAGATTTTCCAGGGCGATCTTCTCCGCAAGCTGGATGAGATGGGACCTGAAGCGATCTGTCTCGCGGATCTGAGGAGTGCTTCGGATCTCTCCCTCCGCGCTGCTAAGTCCGCTGCACAGGCCATGGGACGGGTTATGGCTTCCGCTACGGTGGCTGAGAGGCATTTGTGGCTGACGCTTTCTGACATCAAGGAGTCTGAGCGCGCTGCGTTTCTTGACGCTCCGCTAACTCCTACCGGCCTCTTTGGATCTTCCGTCAACGAGTTTGTGGAGAGATTCGCCGAGGACCAGAAAGCTTCACAGGCGTTCAAGCACTTCTTGCCGAAGCGCTCCAGTTCTGCAGCTAGCCGCTCTAGACCGGCCCCACAGAGCTCTCAGTCACGCCCACCGCCTCCTGCTGCGCCATCACGACAGCGTCAGCAACGCAGCTCGGGACCCCGTTCTCGCTCTTCGAGCCGTCGCCCCGCGCCGCGGGAGCCGCGGCAGAGGATTGCGGTGAAGCCAGAAGCCCCGAAAGCATCCTAGCACTGCTGGGAAAGCGCCGGTGTTCGAGTTCCGCTGCGGCCGAGCTCTCACCCAAGCGCGCCGCTGTTGCAGTTCCAAGAGTTGCGACTGCCTCAGTGTTTTCTGCAATGAGCAAGCCTGCACGAGTGCCCGCTTGCCTGCACACAAAGGCCGTTATCACGGCTACCCAGATGTTTCACAAAAACAGCGTTTTTTCTGGTGTCCCGGCCACGGCCGATGGTGCTATAAATGTTGTGACGATGCCCACTCCTCAGTGCCCATCTCCACATGTAAGCACAGCCCTACACACAGGGCCTGCGCTCATAATGTCGACTCAAGTCGGTCGCGCACACTACATAGTAAACGTGCCCACCCCTCAGTGCCCACAATTACTATGTCACTCGCGTCATGCGGTTTCTGTAAAAACGAAACCCGTGCACGCTCGTCCGGCCACGGCCGATGGTGCTTTAAATGCAGTGACGATGCCCACTACCCAGTGCCCATCCCCACATGTAAGCACAGCCCTGCACACAGGGCGGGCGCACATAAGATCGACACAGATCGGTCGAGCGCGCCGCATAGTAAACGTGCCCACTTCCCAGTGCCCACATACACTATGTCACTTACGGCGCGGGGCTTCTGTAAAAACGAGGCCCGTGCACGTACATTCTGCACAGGCAGACGGCGAGTTGGAAGTGGTAAAAGTGCACACATGCAGCCCACGGTTACTCGCAGATATATTGAGTCCCACGGGACCCGCTCAGCCTCCCTCCAGTCGGTTAAGCGCCGGAACGGGGTCGAGGATGAGCGATCTGCCCGCTGTGATCAGCGCGCTCCCCGCCTCAGATGCACAGCACACTCGAGCGCCGCCGTTGCCCAGTCAACGGAGCGCGTGTCACATCCAGCCCTTAGCCATTCATGCGAATGCATGGTCAGCGCTTCCAGGGGTTTCGGATTGGGTGCTAGGCATTATAAAGAGAGGCTACTCGCTACAGTTTTCTCGACGCCCACCGCGCTTCTCAGCGCGCGTCGAAACTACGGTCAAAACAGAAGTAGCACACATACTTCGGGCCGAAATATCGAAACTGTTGAGCAAAGGGGCTGTAGAGCCTGTGTCTCAAGCTCAAAGCGAGGGGGGGCTGTACAGCAGATACTTTCTGGTGCCCAAGAGAGACGGGGGTCTCAGGCCCATACTGGATCTAAGGCAGCTGAACAAGGCATTGATGAGACGCAGTTTCAAAATGCTCACGACCAGGAAGCTCCTCGCGCAGATTCGCGGAGGGGACTGGTTTATGTCAATAGATCTGAAGGACGCGTATTTTCAAATACAGATAGCGTCAAACCACAGGCGGTTTTTGAGATTCGCCTTCGAGGGCCAGGCATACCAGTTTGCAGTCCTGCCATTCGGCTTGTCCGTAGCTCCTCGTACGTTTACGAGGTGCATGGATGCAGCGCTCGCTCCTCTCAGACTCAGAGGCATACGAGTGCTGAATTATTTGGACGACTGGCTAGTTCTGGCCCAATCACGAGCGGAGCTCGTGAACCACAGGGCTGTTTTACTCGATCACCTCGAGAAGCTCGGCCTCAGTGTCAATTGGGCGAAGAGTTCGCTGAACCCCAGTCAGACGATCCTGTTTCTGGGTATAGTTCTGGACTCGTGTTCCATGACGGCGCGACTGTCACCACAGCGCACGATGGGCATTCAGCGCGCAGCGAGTTCTTTCCGCTGCGGCGCGACTGTGTCGCTCAAACACTGTCAAAGGATGCTGGGTCTCATGGCCTCAGCATCTCCGGTTCTGCGGCTGGGCCTGCTCCGCATGCGCCCCCTGCAGTTCTGGCTGAAGGCTCGGGTGCCGCGCAGAGCGTGGGCGTCTGGCCGGCTGCATTTCAAGGTCGATCAGAGCTGTGTTGCGGCTCTAGCACCTTGGACAGCGAACGGCTGGTACCGATCAGGTGTAAGCCTGGGGACTTCCCCGAGTGTGAAAATGGTGTCGACGGACGCCTCCACTTCGGGATGGGGAGCGCTGCTCGAAGGCAGACCGTCCTTTGGCCTATGGTCAGAACGGGAAAAGCTCCATCATATCAACTGCCTGGAAATGCTGGCAGTGGAGAATGCGCTGACGCGCTTTTGTCCCCATATCAAGGATCACCACGTCGTAGTCCGTTCGGACAACATGTCCGTGGTGTCCTACATAAATCGCCAGGGCGGTCTCGGGTCCCGAAACCTGTACAGGCTGACGGAACGCCTCCTGATTTGGGCTCAACGCAACGTGCGCTCGCTGAGAGCGGTGCATGTGCCTGGACTGCAGAATCTGGGTCCAGACAGGCTGTCCAGAGGCAATGTCCCTACGGGCGAATGGTCTCTACACCCGCAAACAGTTCGGCTGTTGTGGGAGAGATTTGGCAAGGCGGAGGTGGACCTCTTTGCGTCCCACGAAAACGCTCACTGCCCCGCATTCTTTTCCAAGAACGAAAGCGCGCTGTCACGGAAATGGCCGTGCTGCCCGCTTTATGCGTTCCCTCCCGTCTCCCTCCTTCCGCAGGTGATAGAACGGGTGAGAGAAACGAGATGTTCAATACTGCTTGTGGCACCTCTTTGGAAGAACCAACCATGGTTCCCAGATTTGATGCAATTAGCAGATGTCGCCCCATGGCCGGTACCGTTGAGGAGAGATCTCCTCTCGCAGGCCAGGGGCTCGATTTGGCACCCTCAACCGGAGTTGTGGTCCCTCCATGTATGGGCACTCAACGGTTACCCGCTGATCTCGCAGTGGGAGTGCTAAATACCATCACTCAGGCTAGAGCTCCGTCGACACGACGTCTGTATGCCTCGAAGTGGTCGGTGTTCTCCAGCTGGTGCACAGCTCAAGGTTATTCACCCCTTAGTTGTGAGGTGACGGAGGTCCTCTCCTTCCTACAGGAGCTGTTGGATAAGGGCAGAGCCCCATCCACGCTCAAAGTTTATGTGGCGGCCATCGCGGCGTTTTCTGAAACGGCGTCCGGTCAGTCAATAGGAAGGAACGATTTAGTCATCCGGTTCCTCAGAGGAGCTAGGAGGCTGAATCCTCCCAGACCTCCGTCAGTCCCTATGTGGGACCTCGCGGCGGTTTTGGAGGCCTTGAAGGGTCCCCCTTTTGAGCCTATCCAATCGGTTAGCCTTCAGCATCTGTCGTTCAAGACAGTATTCTTGTTGGCTCTCGCTTCTGTGAAGCGTGTGGGTGATTTGCACGCGCTCTCGGTGAGCCAGTCGTGCTTGGAGTTTGGGCCCAATGACTCAAGGGTCATACTCAAACCTAGGCACGGTTATGTGCCGAAATCCCTCAACACACCGTTTCGGGCTCAGGTTATTGCCCTGTCCGCCCTGCCGGTGTCAGGGGAGGATGGAGACTCGAGTCTTCTTTGCCCTGTCAGGGTTTTAAGAGCTTATGTGTCTCGCTCTGCTGCCTTTCGGCAGACGGAGCAGCTATTTGTCTCATTCGGTGGACGTTCCAAAGGAATGGCTGTTTCGAGACAGACTCTATCCAGATGGATAGTTGACGCCATAGCGTTAGCTTACGCTTCCAGGGGCCTTCAGTGCCCGTTGGGCGTCAGAGCACACTCCACAAGGGGCGTCGCCTCATCGTGGGCGTGGTCTACTGGGATCTCCTTGCAGGATATATGTATGGCGGCGGGTTGGGCCTCGCCGTCTACATTTATCAGGTTCTATAACCTGGAGGTTCCCGCCTTGCAAGCAAGGCTGCTGTCGGTATAGAAGAATCAGGGCCCTGAGGGGAATTCTGAATTCATGAGCGCTAGGCGCTGCCGACTGTTATATGGGCAGTATTGCGTAAGACCCGCATTGCCACATTGGTCAGGCCTTGCCTCGGCTGTGTGATGTCATATTGCCGCATCTACGGATGCTGCTAGATATGGGACGGAGGGTTTTTCCCCCTTTTTTCTGTCCCGGACTCTCTGTGAGTCCCTCAGGTGACTGTGCACTGTATATCCTGGGCGTTGCTTCAGGTTTATCGGTGTGTGATCCCTGCGCGCACGGCGTTTTACATCGGGTTCCCGTAGCGTCTTAGCTAAGACGCAGTACGAGAGAGCTCTCGTAAGAGAACGTACTCGGTTACTAAACGTAACCTCGGTTCTCTCTAGAAGAGCGAACGAGTACTGCGTTCTCTGCCGTGCGTACGATTCACTCTGGTTCGCTTCGGCGATGAAATAAATCAGGTGAGTCAGCCTTTTCGAGCTCCTTTTATAGGTTGGGCCACACCCGTTTCGGCGGGAAGTGGCAAGAAGGGCGCGAAGCGCCCTTATTGGTCTGATGTTGCATCAGCCTGCGCTCGATAGGCTGTGCAGTTGCCGCAGAACAAGCCAGTGAGCGAGCGAGCCGTCTCGCCTATGGCTGTGTACTGCTGCAAATGCGCTTTACAAAAATACAAAATTAAGGATAATTTTTTGCTTCAGTATTTCGTGAAAAGAGACTTTTCCCGTAGCGTCTTAGCTAAGACGCAGTACTCGTTCGCTCTTCTAGAGAGAACCGAGGTTACGTTTAGTAACCGAGTACGTTTTGTGCATGTAACTTCTAACACATTAAAACCTGTCTTACAGCATTTGCAAAAACATTGTATTTCGTAAGGCATAAGCATCTTTCAGTTTGGCAAGATTTGCACTGAATATTGAATGAAGCAGCTTTCTCTCATAGAGAGACAAGCTTTTGAGCAGATTTGGGCTAGAATTCACTTCATTTGAACAGAAGCACTATTTTAACATTACTGGTCTCAGAAACCTGTAAACTGATAATCTTGAGCATTGAAGTCCTAACATAAGTTTTTGTGCATATAACTTCTAACACATTAAAAACTGTCTTACAGCATTGCAAAAACATTGTATTTCATAAGGCATAAGCATCTTTCAGTTTGGCAAGATTTGCACTGAATATTGAATGAAGCAGCTTTCTCTCATAGAGAGACAAGCTTTTGAGCAGATTTGGGCTAGATTTCACTTCATTTGACCAGAAACACTATTTTAACATTACTGGTCTCAGAAACCTGTAAACTGACAATCTTGAGCATTGAAGTCCTAACATAACGTTTTGTGCATATAACTTCTAACACATTAAAAACTGTCTTACAGCATTGCAAAAACATTGTATTTCATAAGGCATAAGCATCTTTCAGTTTGGCAAGATTTGCACTGAATATTGAATGAAGCAGCTCTAACTCACAGTGAGACATGCTTTTGAGCAGATTTGGGCTAGATTTCACTTCATTTGAACAGAAGCACTATTTCAACATTACTGGTCTCAGAAACCTGTAAACTGACAATCTTGAGCATTGAAGTCCTAACATAAGGTTTTGTGCATATAACTTCTAACACATTAAAAACTGTCTTACAGCATTTGCAAAAACATTGTATTTCATAAGGCATAAGCATCTTTCAGTTTGGCAAGATTTGCACTGAACATTGAATGAAGCAGCTCTATCTCACAGAGAGACAAGCTTTTGAGCAGATTTGGGCTAGATTTCACTTCATTTGAACAGAAGCGCTATTTCAACATTACTGGTCTCAGAAACCTGTAAACTGACAATCTTGAGCATTGAAGTCCTAACATAAGTTTTTGTGCATGTAACTTCTAACACATTAAAAACTGTCTTAAAGCATTGCAAAAACATTGTAATTCACAAGGCATAAGCATCTTTCAGTTTGGCAAGATTTTCACTGAACATTGAATGAAGCAGCTCTAACTTACAGAGAGAGAAGCTTTTGAGCAGATTTGGGCTAGATTTCACTTCATTTGAACAAAAGCACTATTTTAACATTACTGGTCTCAGAAACCTGTAAACTGACAATCTTGAGCATTGAAGTCCTAACATAAGTTTTTGTGCATATAACTTCTAACACATTAAAAACTGTCTCACTGCATTGCAGAAATCATTTTATTTCATAAGACATAAGCATCTTTCAGTTTGGCAAGATTTGCACTGAATATTGAATGAAGCAGCTTTCTCTCATAGAGAGACAAGCTTTTGAGCAAATGTGGGCTAGATTTCACTTCACTTGAACAGAAGCACTATTTCAACATTACTGGTCTCAGAAACCTGTAAACTGACAATCTTGAGCATTGAAGTCCTAACATAACGTTTTTGTGCATGTAACTTCTAACACATTAAAACCTGTCTTACAGCATTTGCAAAAACATTGTATTTCATAAGGCATAAGCATCTTTCAGTTTGGCAAGATTTGCACTGAATATTGAATGAAGCAGCTTTCTCTCATAGAGAGACAAGCTTTTGAGCAAATGTGGGCTAGATTTCACTTCATTTGAACAGAAGCACTATTTCAACATTACTGGTCTCAAAAACCTGTAAACTGACAATCTTGAGCATTGAAGTCCTAACATAACGTTTTGTGCATATAACTTCTAACATATTAAAAACTGTCTTACAGCATTTGCAAAAACATTGTATTTCATAAGGCATAAGCATCTTTCAGTTTGGCAAGATTTGCACTGAATATTGAATGAAGCAGCTTTCTCTCATAGAGAGACAAGCTTTTAAGCAGATTTGGGCTAGATTTCACTTCATTTGACCAGAAGCACTATTTTAACATTACTGGTCAGTTTACAGAAACCTGTAAACTGACAATCTTGAGCATTGAAGACCTAACATAACGTTTTGTGCATATAACTTCTAACACACTAAAAACTGTCTTACAGCATTGCAAAAACATTGTATTTCATAAGACAAAAGCATCTTTCAGTTTGGCAAGATTTGCACTGAACATTGAATGAAGCAGCTCTAACTCACAGAGAGAGAAGCTTTTGAGCAGATTTGGGCTAGATTTCACTTAATTTGAACAGAAGCACTATTTCAACATTACTGGTCTCAGAAACCTGTAAACTGATAATCTTGAGCATTGAAGTCCTAACATAAGTTTTTTTGCATATAACTTCTAACACATTAAAAACTGTCTTACAGCATTGCAAAAACATTGTATTTCATAAGGCATAAGCATCTTTCAGTTTGGCAAGATTTGCACTGAATATTGAATGAAGCAGCTTTCTCTCATAGAGAGACAAGCTTTTGAGCAGATTTGGGCTAGATTTCACTTCATTTGACCAGAAACACTATTTTAACATTACTGGTCTCAGAAACCTGTAAACTGATAATCTTGAGCATTGAAGTCCTAACATAAGTTTTTGTGCATATAACTTCTAACACATTAAAAACTGTCTTACAGCATTGCAAAAACATTGTATTTCATAAGGCATAAGCATCTTTCAGTTTGGCAAGATTTGCACTGAACATTGAATGAAGCAGCTCTAACTCACAGAGAGACAAGCTTTTGAGCAAATGTGGGATAGATTTCACTTCATTTGAACAGAAGCACTATTTCAACATTACTGGTCTCAGAAACCTGTAAACTGACAATTTTGAGCATTGAAGTCCTAACATAACGTTTTTGTGCATGTAACTTCTAACACATTAAAACCTGTCTTACAGCATTTGCAAAAACATTGTATTTCATAAGGCATAAGAATCTTTCAGTTTGGCAAGATTTGCACTGAACATTGAATGAAGCAGCTCTATCTCACAGAGAGACAAGCTTTTGAGCAGATTTGGGCTAGATTTCACTTCATTTGAACAAAAGCACTATTTTAACATTATTGGTCTCAGAAACCTGTAAACTGACAATCTTGAGCATTGAAGTCCTAACATAAGTTTTTGTGCATATAACTTCTAACACATTAAAAACTGTCTCACTGCATTGCAGAAATCATTTTATTTCATAAGACATAAGCATCTTTCAGTTTGGCAAGATTTGCACTGAATATTGAATGAAGCAGCTTTCTCTCATAGAGAGACAAGCTTTTGAGCAAATGTGGGCTAGATTTCACTTCATTTGAACAGAAGCACTATTTCAACATTACTGGTCTCAGAAACCTGTAAACTGACAATTTTGAGCATTGAAGTCCTAACATAACGTTTTTGTGCATGTAACTTCTAACACATTAAAACCTGTCTTACAGCATTTGCAAAAACATTGTATTTCATAAGGCATAAGCATCTTTCAGTTTGGCAAGATTTGCACTGAATATTGAATGAAGCAGCTTTCTCTCTTAGAGAGACAAGCTTTTGAGCAAATGTGGGCTAGATTTCACTTCATTTGAACAGAAGCACTATTTCAACATTACTGGTCTCAGAAACCTGTAAACTGACAATCTTGAGCATTGAAGTCCTAACATAAGGCTTTGTGCATGTAACTTCTAACACATTAAAACCTGTCTTACAGCATTTGCAAAAACATTGTATTTCGTAAGGCATAAGCATCTTTCAGTTTGGCAAGATTTGCACTGAATATTGAATGAAGCAGCTTTCTCTCATAGAGAGACAATCTTTTGAGCAGATTTGGGCTAGAATTCACTTCATTTGAACAGAAGCACTATTTTAACATTACTGGTCTCAGAAACCTGTAAACTGATAATCTTGAGCATTGAAGTCCTAACATAAGTTTTTGTGCATATAACTTCTAACACATTAAAAACTGTCTTACAGCATTTGCAAAAACATTGTATTTCGTAAGGCATAAGCATCTTTCAGTTTGGCAAGATTTGCACTGAATATTGAATGAAGCAGCTTTCTCTCATAGAGAGACAAGCTTTTGAGCAGATTTGGGCTAGATTTCACTTCATTTGACCAGAAACACTATTTTAACATTACTGGTCTCAGAAACCTGTAAACTGATAATCTTGAGCATTGAAGTCCTAACATAAGTTTTTGTGCATATAACTTCTAACACATTAAAAACTGTCTTACAGCATTGCAAAAACATTGTATTTCATAAGGCATAAGCATCTTTCAGTTTGGCAAGATTTGCACTGAACATTGAATGAAGCAGCTCTAACTCACAGAGAGACAAGCTTTTGAGCAGATTTGGGCTAGATTTCACTTCATTTGAACAGAAGCACTATTTCAACATTACTGGTCTCAGAAACCTGTAAACTGACAATCTTGAGCATTGAAGTGCTAACATAAGGTTTTGTGCATATAACTTCTAACACATTAAAAACTGTCTTACAGCATTTGCAAAAACATTGTATTTCATAAGGCATAAGCATCTTTCAGTTTGGCAAGATTTGCACTGAACATTGAATGAAGCAGCTCTATCTCACAGAGAGACAAGCTTTTGAGCAGATTTGGGCTAGATTTCACTTCATTTGAACAAAAGCACTATTTTAACATTACTGGTCTCAGAAACCTGTAAACTGACAATCTTGAGCATTTAAGTCCTAACATCTGTTTTTGTGCATATAACTTCTAACACATTAAAAACTGTCTCACTGCATTGCAGAAATCATTTTATTTCATAAGACATAAGCATCTTTCAGTTTGGCAAGATTTGCACTGAATATTGAATGAAGCAGCTTTCTCTCATAGAGAGACAAGCTTTTGAGCAAATGTGGGATAGATTTCACTTCATTTGAACAGAAGCACTATTTCAACATTACTGGTCTCAGAAACCTGTAAACTGACAATTTTGAGCATTGAAGTCCTAACATAACGTTTTTGTGCATGTAACTTCTAACACATTAAAACCTGTCTTACAGCATTTGCAAAAACATTGTATTTCATAAAGCAGAAGCATCTTTCAGTTTTGCAAGATTTGCACTAAATATTGAATGAAGCAGCTTTCTCTCATAGAGAGACAAGCTTTTGAGCAGATTTGGGCTAGAATTCACTTCATTTGAACAGAAGCACTATTTTAACATTACTGGTCTCAGAAACCTGTAAACTGATAATCTTGAGCATTGAAGTCCTAACATAAGTTTTTGTGCATATAACTTCTAACACATTAAAAACTGTCTTACAGCATTGCAAAAACATTGTATTTCATAAGGCATAAGCATCTTTCAGTTTGGCAAGATTTGCACTGAATATTGAATGAAGCAGCTTTCTCTCATAGAGAGACAAGCTTTTGAGCAGATTTGGGCTAGATTTCACTTCATTTGACCAGAAACACTATTTTAACATTACTGGTCTCAGAAACCTGTAAACTGACAATCTTGAGCATTGAAGTCCTAACATAACGTTTTGTGCATATAACTTCTAACACATTAAAAACTGTCTTACAGCATTGCAAAAACATTGTATTTCATAAGGCATAAGCATCTTTCAGTTTGGCAAGATTTGCACTGAACATTGAATGAAGCAGCTCTAACTCACAGAGAGACAAGCTTTTGAGCAGATTTGGGCTAGATTTCACTTCATTTGAACAGAAGCACTATTTCAACATTACTGGTCTCAGAAACCTGTAAACTGACAATCTTGAGCATTGAAGTCCTAACATAAGGTTTTGTGCATATAACTTCTAACACATTAAAAACTGTCTTACAGCATTTGCAAAAACATTGTATTTCATAAAGCATAAGCATCTTTCAGTTTGGCAAGATTTGCACTGAACATTGAATGAAGCAGCTCTATCTCACAGAGAGACAAGCTTTTGAGCAGATTTGGGCTAGATTTCACTTCATTTGAACAAAAGCACTATTTTAACATTACTGGTCTCAGAAACCTGTAAACTGACAATCTTGAGCATTGAAGTCCTAACATAAGTTTTTGTGCATATAACTTCTAACACATTAAAAACTGTCTCACTGCATTGCAGAAATCATTTTATTTCATAAGACATAAGCATCTTTCAGTTTGGCAAGATTTGCACTGAATATTGAATGAAGCAGCTTTCTCTCATAGAGAGACAAGCTTTTGAGCAAATGTGGGCTAGATTTCACTTCATTTGAACAGAAGCACTATTTCAACATTACTGGTCTCAGAAACCTGTAAACTGACAATCTTGAGCATTAAAGTCCTAACATAAGGTTTTGTGCATGTAACTTCTAACACATTAAAACCTGTCTTACAGCATTTGCAAAAACATTGTATTTCGTAAGGCATAAGCATCTTTCAGTTTGGCAAGATTTGCACTGAATATTGAATGAAGCAGCTTTCTCTCATAGAGAGACAAGCTTTTGAGCAGATTTGGGCTAGAATTCACTTCATTTGAACAGAAGCACTATTTTAACATTACTGGTCTCAGAAACCTGTAAACTGATAATCTTGAGCATTGAAGTCCTAACATAAGTTTTTGTGCATATAACTTCTAACACATTAAAAACTGTCTTACAGCATTGCAAAAACATTGTATTTCATAAGGCATAAGCATCTTTCAGTTTGGCAAGATTTGCACTGAATATTGAATGAAGCAGCTTTCTCTCATAGAGAGACAAGCTTTTGAGCAGATTTGGGCTAGATTTCACTTCATTTGACCAGAAACACTATTTTAACATTACTGGTCTCAGAAACCTGTAAACTGACAATCTTGAGCATTGAAGTCCTAACATAACGTTTTGCGCATATAACTTCTAACACATTAAAAACTGTCTTACAGCATTGCAAAAACATTGTATTTCATAAGGCATAAGCATCTTTCAGTTTGGCAAGATTTGCACTGAACATTGAATGAAGCAGCTCTAACTCACAGTGAGACATGCTTTTGAGCAGATTTGGGCTAGATTTCACTTCATTTGAACAGAAGCACTATTTCAACATTACTGGTCTCAGAAACCTGTAAACTGACAATCTTGAGCATTGAAGTCCTAACATAAGGTTTTGTGCATATAACTTCTAACACATTAAAAACTGTCTTACAGCATTTGCAAAAACATTGTATTTCATAAGGCATAAGCATCTTTCAGTTTGGCAAGATTTGCACTGAACATTGAATGAAGCAGCTCTATCTCACAGAGAGACAAGCTTTTGAGCAGATTTGGGCTAGATTTCACTTCATTTGAACAGAAGCACTATTTCAACATTACTGGTCTCAGAAACCTGTAAACTGACAATCTTGAGCATTGAAGTACTAACATAAGTTTTTGTGCATGTAACTTCTAACACATTAAAAACTGTCTTAAAGCATTGCAAAAACATTGTAATTCACAAGGCATAAGCATCTTTCAGTTTGGCAAGATTTTCACTGAACATTGAATGAAGCAGCTCTAACTTACAGAGAGAGAAGCTTTTGAGCAGATTTGGGCTAGATTTCACTTCATTTGAACAAAAGCACTATTTTAACATTACTGGTCTCAGAAACCTGTAAACTGACAATCTTGAGCATTGAAGTCCTAACATAAGTTTTTGTGCATATAACTTCTAACACATTAAAAACTGTCTCACTGCATTGCAGAAATCATTTTATTTCATAAGACATAAGCATCTTTCAGTTTGGCAAGATTTGCACTGAATATTGAATGAAGCAGCTTTCTCTCATAGAGAGACAAGCTTTTGAGCAAATGTGGGCTAGATTTCACTTCATTTGAACAGAAGCACTATTTCAACATTACTGGTCTCAGAAACCTGTAAACTGACAATCTTGAGCATTGAAGTCCTAACATAACGTTTTTGTGCATGTAACTTCTAACACATTAAAACCTGTCTTACAGCATTTGCAAAAACATTGTATTTCATAAGGCATAAGCATCTTTCAGTTTGGCAAGATTTGCACTGAATATTGAATGAAGCAGCTTTCTCTCATAGAGAGACAAGCTTTTGAGCAAATGTGGGCTAGATTTCACTTCATTTGAACAGAAGCACTATTTCAACATTACTGGTCTCAAAAACCTGTAAACTGACAATCTTGAGCATTGAAGTCCTAACATAACGTTTTGTGCATATAACTTCTAACATATTAAAAACTGTCTTACAGCATTTGCAAAAACATTGTATTTCATAAGGCATAAGCATCTTTCAGTTTGGCAAGATTTGCACTGAATATTGAATGAAGCAGCTTTCTCTCATAGAGAGACAAGCTTTTGAGCAGATGTGGGCTAGATTTCACTTCATTTGACCAGAAGCACTATTTTAACATTACTGGTCAGTTTACAGAAACCTGTAAACTGACAATCTTGAGCATTGAAGACCTAACATAACGTTTTGTGCATATAACTTCTAACACACTAAAAACTGTCTTACAGCATTGCAAAAACATTGTATTTCATAAGACAAAAGCATCTTTCAGTTTGGCAAGATTTGCACTGAACATTGAATGAAGCAGCTCTAACTCACAGAGAGAGAAGCTTTTGAGCAGATTTGGGCTAGATTTCACTTAATTTGAACAGAAGCACTATTTCAACATTACTGGTCTCAAAAACCTGTAAACTGACAATCTTGAGCATTGAAGTCCTAACATAACGTTTTGTGCATATAACTTCTAACATATTAAAAACTGTCTTACAGCATTTGCAAAAACATTGTATTTCATAAGGCATAAGCATCTTTCAGTTTGGCAAGATTTGCACTGAATATTGAATGAAGCAGCTTTCTCTCATAGAGAGACAAGCTTTTGAGCAAATGTGGGCTAGATTTCACTTCATTTGAACAGAAGCACTATTTCAACATTACTGGTCTCAAAAACCTGTAAACTGACAATCTTGAGCATTGAAGTCCTAACATAACGTTTTGTGCATATAACTTCTAACATATTAAAAACTGTCTTACAGCATTTGCAAAAACATTGTATTTCATAAGGCATAAGCATCTTTCAGTTTGGCAAGATTTGCACTGAATATTGAATGAAGCAGCTTTCTCTCATAGAGAGACAAGCTTTTGAGCAGATGTGGGCTAGATTTCACTTCATTTGACCAGAAGCACTATTTTAACATTACTGGTCAGTTTACAGAAACCTGTAAACTGACAATCTTGAGCATTGAAGTCCTAACATAACGTTTTGCGCATATAACTTCTAACACATTAAAAACTGTCTTACAGCATTGCAAAAACATTGTATTTCATAAGGCATAAGCATCTTTCAGTTTGGCAAGATTTGCACTGAACATTGAATGAAGCAGCTCTAACTCACAGTGAGACATGCTTTTGAGCAGATTTGGGCTAGATTTCACTTCATTTGAACAGAAGCACTATTTCAACATTACTGGTCTCAGAAACCTGTAAACTGACAATCTTGAGCATTGAAGTCCTAACATTAGGTTTTGTGCATATAACTTCTAACACATTAAAAACTGTCTTACAGCATTTGCAAAAACATTGTATTTCATAAGGCATAAGCATCTTTCAGTTTGGCAAGATTTGCACTGAACATTGAATGAAGCAGCTCTATCTCACAGAGAGACAAGCTTTTGAGCAGATTTGGGCTAGATTTCACTTCATTTGAACAGAAGCACTATTTCAACATTACTGGTCTCAGAAACCTGTAAACTGACAATCTTGAGCATTGAAGTACTAACATAAGTTTTTGTGCATGTAACTTCTAACACATTAAAAACTGTCTTAAAGCATTGCAAAAACATTGTAATTCACAAGGCATAAGCATCTTTCAGTTTGGCAAGATTTTCACTGAACATTGAATGAAGCAGCTCTAACTTACAGAGAGAGAAGCTTTTGAGCAGATTTGGGCTAGATTTCACTTCATTTGAACAAAAGCACTATTTTAACATTACTGGTCTCAGAAACCTGTAAACTGACAATCTTGAGCATTGAAGTCCTAACATAAGTTTTTGTGCATATAACTTCTAACACATTAAAAACTGTCTCACTGCATTGCAGAAATCATTTTATTTCATAAGACATAAGCATCTTTCAGTTTGGCAAGATTTGCACTGAATATTGAATGAAGCAGCTTTCTCTCATAGAGAGACAAGCTTTTGAGCAAATGTGGGCTAGATTTCACTTCATTTGAACAGAAGCACTATTTCAACATTACTGGTCTCAGAAACCTGTAAACTGACAATCTTGAGCATTGAAGTCCTAACATAACGTTTTTGTGCATGTAACTTCTAACACATTAAAACCTGTCTTACAGCATTTGCAAAAACATTGTATTTCATAAGGCATAAGCATCTTTCAGTTTGGCAAGATTTGCACTGAATATTGAATGAAGCAGCTTTCTCTCATAGAGAGACAAGCTTTTGAGCAAATGTGGGCTAGATTTCACTTCATTTGAACAGAAGCACTATTTCAACATTACTGGTCTCAAAAACCTGTAAACTGACAATCTTGAGCATTGAAGTCCTTACATAACGTTTTGTGCATATAACTTCTAACATATTAAAAACTGTCTTACAGCATTTGCAAAAACATTGTATTTCATAAGGCATAAGCATCTTTCAGTTTGGCAAGATTTGCACTGAATATTGAATGAAGCAGCTTTCTCTCATAGAGAGACAAGCTTTTGAGCAGATGTGGGCTAGATTTCACTTCATTTGACCAGAAGCACTATTTTAACATTACTGGTCAGTTTACAGAAACCTGTAAACTGACAATCTTGAGCATTGAAGACCTAACATAACGTTTTGTGCATATAACTTCTAACACACTAAAAACTGTCTTACAGCATTGCAAAAACATTGTATTTAATAAGACAAAAGCATCTTTCAGTTTGGCAAGATTTGCACTGAACATTGAATGAAGCAGCTCTAACTCACAGAGAGAGAAGCTTTTGAGCAGATTTGGGCTAGATTTCACTTAATTTGAACAGAAGCACTATTTCAACATTACTGGTCTCAGAAACCTGTAAACTGATAATCTTGAGCATTGAAGTCCTAACATAAGTTTTTTTGCATATAACTTCTAACACATTAAAAACTGTCTTACAGCATTGCAAAAACATTGTATTTCATAAGGCATAAGCATCTTTCAGTTTGGCAAGATTTGCACTGAATATTGAATGAAGCAGCTCTAACTCACAGAGAGAAAAGCTTTTGAGCAGATTTGGGCTAGATTTCACTTCATTTGAACAGAAGCACAATTTCAACATTACTGGTCTCAGAAACCTGTAAACTGACAATCTTGAGCATTGAATTCCTAACATCTGTTTTTGTGCATATAACTTCTAACACATTAAAACCTGTCTTACAGCATTTGCAAAAACATTGTATTTCGTAAGGCATAAGCATCTTTCAGTTTGGCAAGATTTGCACTGAATATTGAATGAAGCAGCTTTCTCTCATAGAGAGACAATCTTTTGAGCAGATTTGGGCTAGAATTCACTTCATTTGAACAGAAGCACTATTTTAACATTAATGGTCTCAGAAACCTGTAAACTGATAATCTTGAGCATTGAAGTCCTAACATAAGTTTTTGTGCATATAACTTCTAACACATTAAAAACTGTCTTACAGCATTGCAAAAACATTGTATTTCATAAGGCATAAGCATCTTTCAGTTTGGCAAGATTTGCACTGAATATTGAATGAAGCAGCTTTCTCTCATAGAGAGACAAGCTTTTGAGCAGATTTGGGCTAGATTTCACTTCATTTGACCAGAAGCACTATTTTAACATTACTGGTCAGTTTACAGAAACCTGTAAACTGACAATCTTGAGCATTGAAGACCTAACATAACGTTTTGTGCATATAACTTCTAACACACTAAAAACTGTCTTACAGCATTGCAAAAACATTGTATTTAATAAGACAAAAGCATCTTTCAGTTTGGCAAGATTTGCACTGAACATTGAATGAAGCAGCTCTAACTCACAGAGAGACAAGCTTTTGAGCAAATGTGGGATAGATTTCACTTCATTTGAACAGAAGCACTATTTCAACATTACTGGTCTCAGAAACCTGTAAACTGACAATTTTGAGCATTGAAGTCCTAACATAACGTTTTTGTGCATGTAACTTCTAACACATTAAAACCTGTCTTACAGCATTTGCAAAAACATTGTATTTCATAAGGCATAAGAATCTTTCAGTTTGGCAAGATTTGCACTGAACATTGAATGAAGCAGCTCTATCTCACAGAGAGACAAGCTTTTGAGCAGATTTGGGCTAGATTTCACTTCATTTGAACAAAAGCACTATTTTAACATTATTGGTCTCAGAAACCTGTAAACTGACAATCTTGAGCATTGAAGTCCTAACATAAGTTTTTGTGCATATAACTTCTAACACATTAAAAACTGTCTCACTGCATTGCAGAAATCATTTTATTTCATAAGACATAAGCATCTTTCAGTTTGGCAAGATTTGCACTGAATATTGAATGAAGCAGCTTTCTCTCATAGAGAGACAAGCTTTTGAGCAAATGTGGGCTAGATTTCACTTCATTTGAACAGAAGCACTATTTCAACATTACTGGTCTCAGAAACCTGTAAACTGACAATTTTGAGCATTGAAGTCCTAACATAACGTTTTTGTGCATGTAACTTCTAACACATTAAAACCTGTCTTACAGCATTTGCAAAAACATTGTATTTCATAAGGCATAAGCATCTTTCAGTTTGGCAAGATTTGCACTGAATATTGAATGAAGCAGCTTTCTCTCTTAGAGAGACAAGCTTTTGAGCAAATGTGGGCTAGATTTCACTTCATTTGAACAGAAGCACTATTTCAACATTACTGGTCTCAGAAACCTGTAAACTGACAATCTTGAGCATTGAAGTCCTAACATAAGGCTTTGTGCATGTAACTTCTAACACATTAAAACCTGTCTTACAGCATTTGCAAAAACATTGTATTTCGTAAGGCATAAGCATCTTTCAGTTTGGCAAGATTTGCACTGAATATTGAATGAAGCAGCTTTCTCTCATAGAGAGACAATCTTTTGAGCAGATTTGGGCTAGAATTCACTTCATTTGAACAGAAGCACTATTTTAACATTACTGGTCTCAGAAACCTGTAAACTGATAATCTTGAGCATTGAAGTCCTAACATAAGTTTTTGTGCATATAACTTCTAACACATTAAAAACTGTCTTACAGCATTTGCAAAAACATTGTATTTCGTAAGGCATAAGCATCTTTCAGTTTGGCAAGATTTGCACTGAATATTGAATGAAGCAGCTTTCTCTCATAGAGAGACAAGCTTTTTGAGCAGATTTTGGCTAGATTTCACTTTATTTGACCAGAAACACTATTTTAACATTACTGGTCTCAGAAACCTGTAAACTGATAATCTTGAGCATTGAAGTCCTAACATAAGTTTTTGTGCATATAACTTCTAACACATTAAAAACTGTCTTACAGCATTGCAAAAACATTGTATTTCATAAGGCATAAGCATCTTTCAGTTTGGCAAGATTTGCACTGAACATTGAATGAAGCAGCTCTAACTCACAGAGAGAAAAGCTTTTGAACAGATTTGGGCTAGATTTCACTTCATTTGAACAGAAGCACTATTTTAACATTACTGGTCTCAGAAACCTGTAAACTGACAATCTTGAGCATTGAAGTCCTAACATATGTTTTTGTGCATATAACTTCTAACACATTAAAAACTGTCTCACTGCATTGCAGAAATCATTATATTTCATAAGACATAAGCATCTTTCAGTTTGGCAAGATTTGCACTGAACATTGAATGAAGCAGCTCTATCTCACAGAGAGAGAAGCTTTTGAGCAGATTTGGGCGAGATTTCACTTCATTTGAACAGAAGCACTATTTCAACATTACTGGTCTCAGAAACCTGTAAACTGACAATCTTGAGCATTGAAGTCCTAACATAAGTTTTTGTGCATATAACTTCTAACACATTAAAAACTGTCTCACTGCATTGCAGAAATCATTTTATTTAATAAGACATAAGCATCTTTCAGTTTGGCAAGATTTGCACTGAACATTGAATGAAGCAGCTCTAACTCACAGAGAGAGAAGCTTTAGAGCAGATTTGGGCTAGATTTCACTTCATTTGACCAGAAACACTATTTTAACATTACTGGTCTCAGAAACCTGTAAACTGACAATCTTGAGCATTGAAGTCCTAACATAACGTTTTGTGCATATAACTTCTAACACATTAAAAACTGTCTTACAGCATTTGCAAAAACATTGTATTTCATAAGGCATAAGCATCTTTCAGGTTGGCAAGATTTGCACTGAATATTGAATGAAGCAGCTTTCTCTCATAGAGAGACAAGCTTTTGAGCAGATTTGGGCTAGATTTCACTTCATTTGAACAGAAGCACTATTTTAACATTACTGGTCTCAGAAACCTGTAAACTGATAATCTTGAGCATTGAAGTCCTAACATAAGTTTTTGTGCATATAACTTCTAACATATTAAAAACTGTCTTACAGCATTTGCAAAAACATTGTATTTCATAAGGCATAAGCATCTTTCAGTTTGGCAAGATTTGCACTGAATATTGAATGAAGCAGCTTTCTCTCATAGAGAGACAAGCTTTTGAGCAGATTTGGGCTAGATTTCACTTCATTTGACCAGAAGCACTATTTTAACATTACTGGTCAGTTTACAGAAACCTGTAAACTGACAATCTTGAGCATTGAAGACCTAACATAACGTTTTGTGCATATAACTTCTAACACACTAAAACTGTCTTACAGCATTGCAAAAACATTGTATTTCATAAGACAAAGGCATCTTTCAGTTTGGCAAGATTTGCACTGAACATTGAATGAAGCAGCTCTAACTCACAGAGAGAGAAGCTTTTAAGCAGATTTGGGCTAGATTTCACTTCATTTGAACAGAAGCACTATTTCAACATTACTGGTCTCAGAAACCTGTAAAAGGACAATCTTGAGCATTGAAGTCCTAACATAAGGTTTTGTGCATATAACTTCTAACACATTAAAAACTGTCTTACAGCATTTGCAAAAACATTGTATTTCATAAGGCATAAGCATCTTTCAGTTTGGCAAGATTTGCACTGAACATTGAATGAAGCAGCTCTATCTCACAGAGAGACAAGCTTTTGAGCAGATTTGGGCTAGATTTCACTTCATTTGAACAGAAGCACTATTTTAACATTACTGGTCTCAGAAACCTGTAAACTGACAATCTTGAGCATTGAAGTCCTAACATAAGGTTTTGTGCATATAACTTTTAACACATTAAAAACTGTCTTACTGCATTTGCAAAAACATTTTATTTCATAAGGCATAAGCATCTTTCAGTTTGGCAAGATTTGCACTGAACATTGAATGAAGCAGCTCTAACTCACAGAGAGAGAAGCTTTTGAGCAGATTTGGGCTAGATTTCACTTCATTTGAACAGAAGCACTATTTCAACATTACTGGTCTCAGAAACCTGTAAACGGACAATCTTGAGCATTGAAGTCCTAACATAAGGTTTTGTGCATATAACTTCTAACACATTAAAAACTGTCTTACAGCATTTGCAAAAACATTGTATTTCATAAGGCATAAGCATCTTTCAGTTTGGCAAGATTTGCACTGAACATTGAATGAAGCAGCTCTATCTCACAGAGAGACAAGCTTTTGAGCAGATTTGGGCTAGATTTCACTTCATTTGAACAGAAGCACTATTTTAACATTACTGGTCTCAGAAACCTGTAAACTGACAATCTTGAGCATTGAAGTCCTAACATAAGGTTTTGTGCATATAACTTTTAACACATTAAAAACTGTCTTACTGCATTTGCAAAAACATTTTATTTCATAAGGCATAAGCATCTTTCAGTTTGGCAAGATTTGCACTGAACATTGAATGAAGCAGCTCTAACTCACAGAGAGAGAAGCTTTTGAGCAGATTTGGGCTAGATTTCACTTCATTTGAACAGAAGCACTATTTCAACATTACTGGTCTCAGAAACCTGTAAACTGACAATCTTGAGCATTGAAGTCCTAACATCTGTTTTTGTGCATATAACTTCTAACACATTAAAAACTGTCTCACTGCATTGCAGAAATCATTTTATTTCATAAGACACAAGCATCTTTCAGTTTGGCAAGATTTGCACTGAACATTGAATGAAGCAGCTCTATCTCACAGAGAGACAAGCTTTTGAGCAGATTTGGGCTAGATTTCACTTCATTTGAACAGAAGCACTATTTCAACATTACTGGTCTCAGAAACCTGTAAACTGACAATCTTGAGCATTGAAGTCCTAACATAAGTTTTTGTGCATATAACTTCTAACACATTAAAAACTGTCTCACTGCATTGCAGAAATCATTTTATTTCATAAGACATAAGCATCTTTCAGTTTGGCAAGATTTGCACTGAACATTAAATGAAGCAGCTTTCTCTCATAGAGAGACAAGCTTTTGAGCAGATTTGGGCTAGATTTCACTTCATTTGACCAGAAGCACTATTTTAACATTACTGGTCTCAGAAACCTGTAAACTGACAATCTTGAGCATTGAAGACCTAACATAACGTTTTGTGCATATAACTTCTAACACACTAAAAACTGTCTTACAGCATTGCAAAAACATTGTATTTCATAAGACAAAAGCATCTTTCAGTTTGGCAAGATTTGCACTGAACATTGAATGAAGCAGCTCTAACTCACAGAGAGAGAAGCTTTTGAGCAGATTTGGGCTAGATTTCACTTCATTTGAACAGAAGCACTATTTCAACATTACTGGTCTCAGAAACCTGTAAACTGACAATCTTGAGCACTGAAGTCCTAACATCTGTTTTTGTGCATATAACTTCTAACACATTAAAAACTGTCTCACTGCATTGCAGAAATAATTTTATTTCATAAGACATAAGCATCTTTCAGTTTGGCAAGATTTGCACTGATCATTGAATGAAACAGCTCTAACTCACAGAGAGAGAAGCTTTTGAGCAGATTTGGGCTAGATTTCACTTCATTTGAACAGAAGCACTATTTCAACATTACTGGTCTCAGAAACCTGTAAACTGACAATCTTGAGCATTGAAGTCCTAACATAAGGTTTTGTGCATGTAACTTCTAACATATTAAAAACTGTCTTACAGCATTGCAAAAACATTGTATTTCATAAGGCATAAGCATCTTTTAGGTTGGCAAGATTTGCACTGAATATTGAATGAAGCAGCTTTCTCTCATAGAGAGACAAGCTTTTGAGCAGATTTGGGCTAGATTTCACTTCATTTGAACAGAAGCACTATTTTAACATTACTGGTCTCAGAAACCTGTAAACTGATAATCTTGAGCATTGAAGTCCTAACATAAGTTTTTGTGCATATAACTTCTAACTTAAAAAACTGTCTTACAGCATTGCAAAAACATTGTATTTCATAAGGCATAAGCATCTTTCAGTTTGGCAAGATTTGCACTGAATATTGAATGAAGCAGCTTTCTCTCATAGAGAGACAAGCTTTTGAGCAGATTTGGGCTAGATTTCACTTCATTTGACCAGAAACACTATTTTAACATTACTGGTCTCAGAAACCTGTAAACTGACAATCTTGAGCAGTGAAGTCCTAACATAACGTTTTGTGCATATAACTACTAACACATTAAAAACGGTCTTACAGCATTGCAAAAACATTGTATTTCATAAGGCATAAGCATCTTTCAGTTTGGCAAGATTTGCACTGAACATTGAATGAAGCAGCTCTATCTCACAGAGAGACAAGCTTTTGAGCAGATTTGGGCTAGATTTCACTTCATTTGAACAGAAGCACTATTTCAACATTACTGGTCTCAGAAACCTGTAAACTGACAATCTTGAGCATTGAAGTCCTAACATAAGTTTTTGTGCATATAACTTCTAACACATTAAAAACTGTCTCACTGCATTGCAGAAATCATTTTATTTCATAAGACATAAGCATCTTTCAGTTTGGCAAGATTTGCACTGAACATTGAATGAAGCAGCTCTATCTCACAGAGAGAGAAGCTTTTGAGCAGATTTGGGCGAGATTTCACTTCATTTGAACAGAAGCACTATTTCAACATTACTGGTCTCAGAAACCTGTAAACTGACAATCTTGAGCATTGAAGTCCTAACATAAGTTTTTGTGCATATAACTTCTAACACATTAAAAACTGTCTCACTGCATTGCAGAAATCATTTTATTTAATAAGACATAAGCATCTTTCAGTTTGGCAAGATTTGCACTGAACATTGAATGAAGCAGCTCTAACTCACAGAGAGAGAAGCTTTAGAGCAGATTTGGGCTAGATTTCACTTCATTTGACCAGAAACACTATTTTAACATTACTGGTCTCAGAAACCTGTAAACTGACAATCTTGAGCATTGAAGTCCTAACATAACGTTTTGTGCATATAACTTCTAAACACATTAAAAACTGTCTTACAGCATTGCAAAAACATTGTATTTCATAAGGCATAAGCATCTTTCAGTTTGGCAAGATTTGCACTGAATATTGAATGAAGCAGCTTTCTCTCATAGAGAGACAAGCTTTTGAACAGATTTGGGCTAGATTTCACTTCATTTGAACAGAAGCACTATTTCAACATTACTGGTCTCAGAAACCTGTAAACTGACAATCTTGAGCATTGTAGTCCTAACATATGTTTTTGTGCATATATAACTTCTAACACATTAAAAACTGTCTCACTGCATTGCAGAAATCATTTTATTTCATAAGACATAAGCATCTTTCAGTTTGGCAAGATTTGCACTGAACATTGAATGAAGCATCTTTCTCTCATAGAGAGACAAGCTTTTGAGCAGATTTGGGCTAGATTTCACTTCATTTGAACAGAAGCACTATTTCAACATTACTGGTCTCAGAAACCTGTAAACTGACAATCTTGAGCATTGAAGTCCTAACATAAGGTTTTGTGCATATAACTTCTAACATATTAAAAACTGTCTTACAGCATTGCAAAAACATTGTATTTCATAAGGCATAAGCATCTTTCAGTTTGGCAAGATTTGCACTGAATATTGAATGAAGCAGCTTTCTCTCATAGAGAGACAAGCTTTTGAGCAGATTTGGGCTAGATTTCACTTCATTTGACCAGAAACACTATTTTAACATTACTGGTCTCAGAAACCTGTAAACTGACAATCTTGAGCATTGAAGTCCTAACATATGTTTTTGTGCATATAACTTCTAAGACATTAAAACCTGTCTCACTGCATTGCAGAAATCATTTTATTTCATAAGACATAAGCATCTTTCAGTTTGGCAAGATTTGCACTGAACATTAAATGAAGCAGCTTTCTCTCATAGAGAGACAAGCTTTTGAGCAGATTTGGGCTAGATTTCACTTCATTTGACCAGAAGCACTATTTTAACATTACTGGTCAGTTTACAGAAACCTGTAAACTGACAATCTTGAGCATTGAAGACCTAACATAACGTTTTGTGCATATAACTTCTAACACACTAAAAACTGTCTTACAGCATTGCAAAAACATTGTATTTCATAAGACAAAAGCATCTTTCAGTTTGGCAAGATTTGCACTGAACATTGAATGAAGCAGCTCTAACTCACAGAGAGAGAAGCTTTTGAGCAGATTTGGGCTAGATTTCACTTCATTTGAACAGAAGCACTATTTCAACATTACTGGTCTCAGAAACCTGTAAACGGAAAATCTTGAGCATTGAAGTCCTAACATAAGGTTTTGTGCATATAACTTCTAACACATTAAAAACTGTCTTACAGCATTTGCAAAAACATTGTATTTCATAAGGCATAAGCATCTTTCAGTTTGGCAAGATTTGCACTGAACATTGAATGAAGCAGCTCTATCTCACAGAGAGACAAGCTTTTGAGCAGATTTGGGCTAGATTTCACTTCATTTGAACAGAAGCACTATTTCAACATTACTGGTCTCAGAAACCTGTAAACTGACAATCTTGAGCATTGAAGTCCTAACATAATGTTTTGTGCATATAACTTCTAACACATTAAAAACTGTCTTACAGCATTTGCAAAAACATTATATTTCATAAGGCATAAGCATCTTTCAGTTTGGCAAGATTTGCACTGAACATTGAATGAAGCAGCTCTAACTCACAGAGAGAGAAGCTTTTGAGCAGATTTGGGCTAGATTTCACTTCATTTGAACAGAAGCACTATTTCAACATTACTGGTCTCAGAAACCTGTAAACTGACAATCTTGAGCAGTGAAGTCCTAACATAACGTTTTGTGCATATAACTTCTAACACATTAAAAACTGTCTTACAGCATTGCAAAACATTGTATTTCATAAGGCATAAGCATCTTTCAGTTTGGCAAGATTTGCACTGAACATTGAATGAAGCAGCTCTATCTCACAGAGAGACAAGCTTTTGAGCAGATTTGGGCTAGATTTCACTTCATTTGAACAGAAGCACTATTTCAACATTACTGGTCTCAGAAACCTGTAAACTGACAATCTTGAGCATTGAAGTCCTAACATAAGTTTTTGTGCATATAACTTCTAACACATTAAAAACTGTCTCACTGCATTGCAGAAATCATTTTATTTCATAAGACATAAGCATCTTTCAGTTTGGCAAGATTTGCACTGAACATTAAATGAAGCAGCTTTCTCTCATTGAGAGACAAGCTTTTGAGCAGATTTGGGCTAGATTTCACTTCATTTGACCAGAAGCACTATTTTAACATTACTGGTCTCAGAAACCTGTAAACTGACAATCTTGAGCATTGAAGACCTAACATAACGTTTTGTGCATATAACTTCTAACACACTAAAAACTGTCTTACAGCATTGCAAAAACATTGTATTTCATAAGACAAAAGCATCTTTCAGTTTGGCAAGATTTGCACTGAACATTGAATGAAGCAGCTCTAACTCACAGAGAGAGAAGCTTTTGAGCAGATTTGGGCTAGATTTCACTTCATTTGAACAGAAGCACTATTTCAACATTACTGGTCTCAGAAACCTGTAAACTGACAATCTTGAGCATTGAAGTCCTAACATAAGGTTTTGTGCATATAACTTCTAACACATTAAAAACTGTCTTACAGCATTTGCAAAAACATTATATTTCATAAGGCATAAGCATCTTTCAGTTTGGCAAGATTTGCACTGAACATTGAATGAAGCAGCTCTAACTCACAGAGAGAGAAGCTTTTGAGCAGATTTGGGCTAGATTTCACTTCATTTGAACAGAAGCACTATTTCAACATTACTGGTCTCAGAAACCTGTAAACTGACAATCTTGAGCATTGAAGTCCTAACATAAGGTTTTGTGCATATAACTTCTAACACATTAAAAACTGTCTTACAGCATTTGCAAAAACATTTTATTTCATAAGACATAAGCATCTTTCAGTTTGGCAAGATTTGCACTGAATATTGAATAAAGCAGCTTTCTCTCATAGAGAGACAAGCTTTTGAGCAGATTTGGGCGAGATTTCACTTCATTTGAACAGAAGCACTATTTCAACATTACTGGTCTCAGAAACCTGTAAACTGACAATCTTAGCATTGAAGTCCTAATATAAGTTTTTGTGCATATAACTTCTAACACATTAAAAACTGTCTCACTGCATTGCAGAAATCATTTTATTGAATAAGACATAAGCATCTTTCAGTTTGGCAAGATTTGCACTGAACATTGAATGAAACAGCTCTAACTCACAGAGAGAGAAGCTTTTGAGCAGATTTGGGCTAGATTTCACTTCATTTGAACAGAAGCACTATTTCAACATTACTGGTCTCAGAAACCTGTAAACTGACAATCTTGAGCATTGAAGTCCTAACATTAGGTTTTGTGCATGTAACTTCTAACACATTAAAAACTGTCTTACAGCATTTGCAAAAACATTGTATTTCATAAGGCATAAGCATCTTTCAGGTTGGCAAGATTTGCACTAAATATTGAATGAAGCAGCTTTCTCTCATAGAGAGACAAGCTTTTGAGCAGATTTGGGCTAGATTTCACTTCATTTGAACAGAAGCACTATTTTAACATTACTGGTCTCAGAAACCTGTAAACTGATAATCTTGAGCATTGAAGTCCTAACATAAGTTTTTGTGCATATAACTTCTAACACGTTAAAAACTGTCTTACAGCATTGCAAAAACATTGTATTTCATAAGGCATAAGCATCTTTCAGTTTGGCAAGATTTGCACTGAACATTGAATGAAGCAGCTCTATCTCACAGAGAGACAAGCTTTTGAGCAGATTTGGGCTAGATTTCACTTCATTTGAACAGAAGCACTATTTTAACATTACTGGTCTCAGAAACCTGTAAACTGATAATCTTGAGCATTGAAGTCCTAACATAAGTTTTTGTGCATATAACTTCTAACATATTAAAAACTGTCTTACAGCATTGCAAAAACATTGTATTTCATAAGGCATAAGCATCTTTCAGTTTGGCAAGATTTGCACTGAATATTGAATGAAGCAGCTTTCTCTCATAGAGAGACAAGCTTTTGAGCAGATTTGGGCTAGATTTCACTTCATTTTACCAGAAACACTATTTTAACATTACTGGTCTCAGAAACCTGTAAACTGACAATCTTGAGCAGTGAAGTCCTAACATAACGTTTTGTGCATATAACTTCAAACACATTAAAAGCTGTCTCACTGCATTGCAGAAATCATTTTATTTCATAAGACATAAGCATCTTTCAGTTTGGCAAGATTTGCACTGAACATTGAATGAAACAGCTCTAACTCACAGAGAGAGAAGCTTTTGAGCAGATTTGGGTTAGATTTCACTTCATTTGAACAGAAGCACTATTTCAACATTACTGGTCTCAGAAACCTGTAAACTGACAATCTTGAGCATTGAAGTCCTAACATTAGGTTTTGTGCATGTAACTTCTAACACATTAAAAACTGTCTTACAGCATTTGCAAAAACATTGTATTTCATAAGGCATAAGCATCTTTCAGGTTGGCAAGATTTGCACTAAATATTGAATGAAGCAGCTTTCTCTCATAGAGAGACAAGCTTTTGAGCAGATTTGGGCTAGATTTCACTTCATTTGAACAGAAGCACTATTTTAACATTACTGGTCTCAGAAACCTGTAAACTGATAATCTTGAGCATTGAAGTCCTAACATAAGTTTTTGTGCATATAACTTCTAACATATTAAAAACTGTCTTACAGCATTGCAAAAACATTGTATTTCATAAGGCATAAGCATCTTTCAGTTTGGCAAGATTTTCACTGAACATTGAATGAAGCAGCTCTAAATAACAGATAGTGAAGCTTTTGAGCAGATTTGGGCTAGATTTCACTTCATTTGAACAGAAGCACTATTTCAACATTACTGGTCTCAGAAACCTGTAAACTGACAATCCTGAGCATTGAAGTCTTAACATAAGGTTTTGTGCATATAACTTCTAACACATTAAAAACTGTCTTACAGCATTGCAAAAACATTGTATTTCATAAGGCATAAGCATCTTTCAGTTTGGCAAGATTTGCACTGAATATTGAATGAAGCAGCTTTCTCTCATAGAGAGACAAGCTTTTGAGCAGATTTGGGCTAGATTTAACTTCATTTGAAAAGAAGCACTGTTTCAACATTACTGGTCTCAGAAACCTGTAAACTGACAATCTTGAGCATTGAAGTCCTAACATCTGTTTTTGTGCATATAACTTCTAACACATTAAAAACTGTCTCACTGCATTGCAGAAATCATTTTATTTCATAAGACATAAGCATCTTTCAGTTTGGCAAGATTTGCACTGAATATTGAATAAAGCAGCTTTCGCTCATAGAGAGACAAGCTTTTGAGCAGATTTGGGCGAGATTTCACTTCATTTGAACAGAAGCACTATTTCAACATTACTGGTCTCAGAAACCTGTAAACAGACAATCTTGAGCATTGAAGTCCTAACATAAGGTTTTGTGCATATAACTTCTAACACATTAAAAACTGTCTTACAGCATTTGCAAAAACATTGTATTTCATAAGGCATAAGCATCTTTCAGTTTGGCAAGATTTGCACTGAACATTGAATGAAGCACCTCTAACTCAAAGAGAGACAAGCTTTTGAGCAGATTTGGGCTAGATTTCACTTCATTTGAACAGAAACACTATTTCAACATTACTGGTCTCAGAAACCTGTAAACTGACAATCTTGAGCATTGAAGTCCTAACATAAGGTTTTGTGCATGTAACTTCTAACACATTAAAAACTGTCTTACAGCATTTGCAAAAACATTGTATTTCATAAGGCATAAGCATCTTTCAGGTTGGCAAGATTTGCACTGAATATTGAATGAAGCAGCTTTCTCTCATAGAGAGACAAGCTTTTGAGCAGATTTGGGCTAGATTTCACTTCATTTGAACAGAAGCACTATTTTAACATTACTGGTCTCAGAAACCTGTAAACTGATAATCTTGAGCATTGAAGTCCTAACATAAGTTTTTGTGCATATAACTTCTAACATATTAAAAACTGTCTTACAGCATTGCAAAAACATTGTATTTCATAAGGCATAAGCATCTTTCAGTTTGGCAAGATTTGCACTGAATATTGAATGAAGCAGCTTTCTCTCATAGAGAGACAAGCTTTTGAGCAGATTTGGGCTAGATTTCACTTCATTTGACCAGAAACACTATTTTAACATTACTGGTCTCAGAAACCTGTAAACTGACAATCTTGAGCAGTGAAGTCCTAACATAACGTTTTGTGCATATAACTTCTAACACATTAAAAACTGTCTTACAGCATTGCAAAAACATTGTATTTCATAAGGCATAAGCATCTTTCAGTTTGGCAAGATTTGCACTGAACATTGAATGAAGCAGCTCTATTTCACAGAGAGACAAGCTTTTGAGCAGATTTGGGCTAGATTTCACTTCATTTGAACAGAAGCACTATTTCAACATTACTGGTCTCAGAAACCTGTAAACTGACAATCTTGAGCATTGAAGACCTAACATAACGTTTTGTGCATATAACTTCTAACACACTAAAAACTGTCTTACAGCATTGCAAAAACATTGTATTTCATAAGACAAAAGCATCTTTCAGTTTGGCAAGATTTGCACTGAACATTGAATGAAGCAGCTCTAACTCACAGAGAGAGAAGCTTTTTAGCAGATTTGGGCTAGATTTCACTTCATTTGAACAGAAGCACTATTTCAACATTACTGGTCTCAGAAACCTGTAAACTGACAATCTTGAGCATTGAAGTCCTAACATAATGTTTTGTGCATATAACTTCTAACACGTTAAAACTGTCTTACAGCATTTGCAAAAACATTATATTTCATAAGGCATAAGCATCTTTCAGTTTGGCAAGATTTGCACTGAACATTGAATGAAGCAGCTCTAACTCACAGAGAGAGAAGCTTTTGAGCAGATTTGGGCTAGATTTCACTTCATTTGAACAGAAGCACTATTTCAACATTACTGGTCTCAGAAACCTGTAAACTGACAATCTTGAGCAGTGAAGTCCTAACATAACGTTTTGTGCATATAACTTCTAACACACTAAAAACTGTCTTACAGCATTGCAAAAACATTGTATTTCATAAGGCATAAGCATCTTTCAGTTTGGCAAGATTTGCACTGAATATTGAATGAAGCAGCTTTCTCTCATAGAGAGACAAGCTTTTGAGCAGATTTGGGCTAGATTTAACTTCATTTGAAAAGAAGCACTGTTTCAACATTACTGGTCTCAGAAACCTGTAAACTGACAATCTTGAGCATTGAAGTCCTAACATCTGTTTTTGTGCATATAACTTCTAACACATTAAAAACTGTCTCACTGCATTGCAGAAATCATTTTATTTCATAAGACATAAGCATCTTTCAGTTTGGCAAGATTTGCACTGAATATTGAATAAAGCAGCTTTCGCTCATAGAGAGACAAGCTTTTGAGCAGATTTGGGCGAGATTTCACTTCATTTGAACAGAAGCACTATTTCAACATTACTGGTCTCAGAAACCTGTAAACAGACAATCTTGAGCATTGAAGTCCTAACATAAGGTTTTGTGCATATAACTTCTAACACATTAAAAACTGTCTTACAGCATTTGCAAAAACATTGTATTTCATAAGGCATAAGCATCTTTCAGTTTGGCAAGATTTGCACTGAACATTGAATGAAGCACCTCTAACTCAAAGAGAGACAAGCTTTTGAGCAGATTTGGGCTAGATTTCACTTCATTTGAACAGAAACACTATTTCAACATTACTGGTCTCAGAAACCTGTAAACTGACAATCTTGAGCATTGAAGTCCTAACATAAGGTTTTGTGCATGTAACTTCTAACACATTAAAAACTGTCTTACAGCATTTGCAAAAACATTGTATTTCATAAGGCATAAGCATCTTTCAGGTTGGCAAGATTTGCACTGAATATTGAATGAAGCAGCTTTCTCTCATAGAGAGACAAGCTTTTGAGCAGATTTGGGCTAGATTTCACTTCATTTGAACAGAAGCACTATTTTAACATTACTGGTCTCAGAAACCTGTAAACTGATAATCTTGAGCATTGAAGTCCTAACATAAGTTTTTGTGCATATAACTTCTAACATATTAAAAACTGTCTTACAGCATTGCAAAAACATTGTATTTCATAAGGCATAAGCATCTTTCAGTTTGGCAAGATTTGCACTGAATATTGAATGAAGCAGCTTTCTCTCATAGAGAGACAAGCTTTTGAGCAGATTTGGGCTAGATTTCACTTCATTTGACCAGAAACACTATTTTAACATTACTGGTCTCAGAAACCTGTAAACTGACAATCTTGAGCAGTGAAGTCCTAACATAACGTTTTGTGCATATAACTTCTAACACATTAAAAACTGTCTTACAGCATTGCAAAAACATTGTATTTCATAAGGCATAAGCATCTTTCAGTTTGGCAAGATTTGCACTGAACATTGAATGAAGCAGCTCTATTTCACAGAGAGACAAGCTTTTGAGCAGATTTGGGCTAGATTTCACTTCATTTGAACAGAAGCACTATTTCAACATTACTGGTCTCAGAAACCTGTAAACTGACAATCTTGAGCATTGAAGACCTAACATAACGTTTTGTGCATATAACTTCTAACACACTAAAAACTGTCTTACAGCATTGCAAAAACATTGTATTTCATAAGACAAAAGCATCTTTCAGTTTGGCAAGATTTGCACTGAACATTGAATGAAGCAGCTCTAACTCACAGAGAGAGAAGCTTTTTAGCAGATTTGGGCTAGATTTCACTTCATTTGAACAGAAGCACTATTTCAACATTACTGGTCTCAGAAACCTGTAAACTGACAATCTTGAGCATTGAAGTCCTAACATAATGTTTTGTGCATATAACTTCTAACACATTAAAACTGTCTTACAGCATTTGCAAAAACATTATATTTCATAAGGCATAAGCATCTTTCAGTTTGGCAAGATTTGCACTGAACATTGAATGAAGCAGCTCTAACTCACAGAGAGAGAAGCTTTTGAGCAGATTTGGGCTAGATTTCACTTCATTTGAACAGAAGCACTATTTCAACATTACTGGTCTCAGAAACCTGTAAACTGACAATCTTGAGCAGTGAAGTCCTAACATAACGTTTTGTGCATATAACTTCTAACACACTAAAAACTGTCTTACAGCATTGCAAAAACATTGTATTTCATAAGGCATAAGCATCTTTCAGTTTGGCAAGATTTGCACTGAACATTGAATGAAGCAGCTCTATCTCACAGAGAGACAAGCTTTTGAGCAGATTTGGGCTAGATTTCACTTCATTTGAACAGAAGCACTATTTCAACATTACTGGTCTCAGAAACCTGTAAACTGACAATCTTGAGCATTGAAGTCCTAACATAAGTTTTTGTGCATATAACTTCTAACACATTAAAAACTGTCTCACTGCATTGCAGAAATCATTTTATTTCATAAGACATAAGCATCTTTCAGTTTGGCAAGATTTGCACTGAACATTAAATGAAGCAGCTTTCTCTCATTGAGAGACAAGCTTTTGAGCAGATTTGGGCTAGATTTCACTTCATTTGACCAGAAGCACTATTTTAACATTACTGGTCTCAGAAACCTGTAAACTGACAATCTTGAGCATTGAAGACCTAACATAACGTTTTGTGCATATAACTTCTAACACACTAAAAACTGTCTTACAGCATTGCAAAAACATTGTATTTCATAAGACAAAAGCATCTTTCAGTTTGGCAAGATTTGCACTGAACATTGAATGAAGCAGCTCTAACTCACAGAGAGAGAAGCTTTTGAGCAGATTTGGGCTAGATTTCACTTCATTTGAACAGAAGCACTATTTCAACATTACTGGTCTCAGAAACCTGTAAACTGACAATCTTGAGCATTGAAGTCCTAACATAAGGTTTTGTGCATATAACTTCTAACACATTAAAAACTGTCTTACAGCATTTGCAAAAACATTATATTTCATAAGGCATAAGCATCTTTCAGTTTGGCAAGATTTGCACTGAACATTGAATGAAGCAGCTCTAACTCACAGAGAGAGAAGCTTTTGAGCAGATTTGGGCTAGATTTCACTTCATTTGAACAGAAGCACTATTTCAACATTACTGGTCTCAGAAACCTGTAAACTGACAATCCTGAGCATTGAAGTCCTAACATAAGGTTTTGTGCATATAACTTCTAACACATTAAAAACTGTCTTACAGCATTTGCAAAAACATTTTATTTCATAAGACATAAGCATCTTTCAGTTTGGCAAGATTTGCACTGAATATTGAATAAAGCAGCTTTCTCTCATAGAGAGACAAGCTTTTGAGCAGATTTGGGCGAGATTTCACTTCATTTGAACAGAAGCACTATTTCAACATTACTGGTCTCAGAAACCTGTAAACTGACAATCTTAGCATTGAAGTCCTAATATAAGTTTTTGTGCATATAACTTCTAACACATTAAAAACTGTCTCACTGCATTGCAGAAATCATTTTATTGAATAAGACATAAGCATCTTTCAGTTTGGCAAGATTTGCACTGAACATTGAATGAAACAGCTCTAACTCACAGAGAGAGAAGCTTTTGAGCAGATTTGGGCTAGATTTCACTTCATTTGAACAGAAGCACTATTTCAACATTACTGGTCTCAGAAACCTGTAAACTGACAATCTTGAGCATTGAAGTCCTAACATTAGGTTTTGTGCATGTAACTTCTAACACATTAAAAACTGTCTTACAGCATTTGCAAAACATTGTATTTCATAAGGCATAAGCATCTTTCAGGTTGGCAAGATTTGCACTAAATATTGAATGAAGCAGCTTTCTCTCATAGAGAGACAAGCTTTTGAGCAGATTTGGGCTAGATTTCACTTCATTTGAACAGAAGCACTATTTTAACATTACTGGTCTCAGAAACCTGTAAACTGATAATCTTGAGCATTGAAGTCCTAACATAAGTTTTTGTGCATATAACTTCTAACACATTAAAAACTGTCTTACAGCATTGCAAAAACATTGTATTTCATAAGGCATAAGCATCTTTCAGTTTGGCAAGATTTGCACTGAACATTGAATGAAGCAGCTCTATCTCACAGAGAGACAAGCTTTTGAGCAGATTTGGGCTAGATTTCACTTCATTTGAACAGAAGCACTATTTTAACATTACTGGTCTCAGAAACCTGTAAACTGATAATCTTGAGCATTGAAGTCCTAACATAAGTTTTTGTGCATATAACTTCTAACATATTAAAAACTGTCTTACAGCATTGCAAAAACATTGTATTTCATAAGGCATAAGCATCTTTCAGTTTGGCAAGATTTGCACTGAATATTGAATGAAGCAGCTTTCTCTCATAGAGAGACAAGCTTTTGAGCAGATTTGGGCTAGATTTCACTTCATTTTACCAGAAACACTATTTTAACATTACTGGTCTCAGAAACCTGTAAACTGACAATCTTGAGCAGTGAAGTCCTAACATAACGTTTTGTGCATATAACTTCAAACACATTAAAAGCTGTCTCACTGCATTGCAGAAATCATTTTATTTCATAAGACATAAGCATCTTTCAGTTTGGCAAGATTTGCACTGAACATTGAATGAAACAGCTCTAACTCACAGAGAGAGAAGCTTTTGAGCAGATTTGGGTTAGATTTCACTTCATTTGAACAGAAGCACTATTTCAACATTACTGGTCTCAGAAACCTGTAAACTGACAATCTTGAGCATTGAAGTCCTAACATTAGGTTTTGTGCATGTAACTTCTAACACATTAAAAACTGTCTTACAGCATTTGCAAAAACATTGTATTTCATAAGGCATAAGCATCTTTCAGGTTGGCAAGATTTGCACTAAATATTGAATGAAGCAGCTTTCTCTCATAGAGAGACAAGCTTTTGAGCAGATTTGGGCTAGATTTCACTTCATTTGAACAGAAGCACTATTTTAACATTACTGGTCTCAGAAACCTGTAAACTGATAATCTTGAGCATTGAAGTCCTAACATAAGTTTTTGTGCATATAACTTCTAACATATTAAAAACTGTCTTACAGCATTGCAAAAACATTGTATTTCATAAGGCATAAGCATCTTTCAGTTTGGCAAGATTTTCACTGAACATTGAATGAAGCAGCTCTAAATAACAGATAGTGAAGCTTTTGAGCAGATTTGGGCTAGATTTCACTTCATTTGAACAGAAGCACTATTTCAACATTACTGGTCTCAGAAACCTGTAAACTGACAATCCTGAGCATTGAAGTCTTAACATAAGGTTTTGTGCATATAACTTCTAACACATTAAAAACTGTCTTACAGCATTGCAAAAACATTGTATTTCATAAGGCATAAGCATCTTTCAGTTTGGCAAGATTTGCACTGAATATTGAATGAAGCAGCTTTCTCTCATAGAGAGACAAGCTTTTGAGCAGATTTGGGCTAGATTTAACTTCATTTGAACAGAAGCACTGTTTCAACATTACTGGTCTCAGAAACCTGTAAACTGACAATCTTGAGCATTGAAGTCCTAACATCTGTTTTTGTGCATATAACTTCTAACACATTAAAAACTGTCTCACTGCATTGCAGAAATCATTTTATTTCATAAGACATAAGCATCTTTCAGTTTGGCAAGATTTGCACTGAATATTGAATAAAGCAGCTTTCTCTCATAGAGAGACAAGCTTTTGAGCAGATTTGGGCGAGATTTCACTTCATTTGAACAGAAGCACTATTTCAACATTACTGGTCTCAGAAACCTGTAAACAGACAATCTTGAGCATTGAAGTCCTAACATAAGGTTTTGTGCATATAACTTCTAACACATTAAAAACTGTCTTACAGCATTTGCAAAAACATTGTATTTCATAAGGCATAAGCATCTTTCAGTTTGGCAAGATTTGCACTGAACATTGAATGAAGCACCTCTAACTCAAAGAGAGAGAAGCTTTTGAGCAGATTTGGGCTAGATTTCACTTCATTTGAACAGAAGCACTATTTCAACATTACTGGTCTCAGAAACCTGTAAACTGACAATCCTGAGCATTGAAGTCTTAACATAAGGTTTTGTGCATATAACTTCTAACACATTAAAAACTGTCTCACTGCATTGCAGAAATCATTTTATTTCATAAGACATAAGCATCTTTCAGTTTGGCAAGATTTGCACTGAACATTAAATGAAGCAGCTTTCTCTCATAGAGAGACAAGCTTTTGAGCAGATTTGGGCTAGATTTCACTTCATTTGACCAGAAGCACTATTTTAACATTACTGGTCTCAGAAACCTGTAAACTGACAATCTTGAGCATTGAAGACCTAACATAACGTTTTGTGCATATAACTTCTAGCACTCTAAAAACTGTCTTACAGCATTGCAAAAACATTGTATTTCATAAGGCATAAGCATCTTTCAGTTTGGCAGGATTTGCACTGAACATTGAATGAAGCAGCTCTAACTCACAGAGAGAGAAGCTTTTGAGCAGATTTGGGCTAGATTTCACTTCATTTGAACAGAAGCACTATTTCAACATTACTGGTCTCAGAAACCTGTAAACTGACATCTTGAGCATTGAAGTCCTAACATCTGTTTTTGTGCATATAACTTCTAACACATTAAAAACTGTCTCACTGCATTGCAGAAATCATTTTATTTCATAAGACATAAGCATCTTTCAGTTTGGCAAGATTTGCACTGAATATTGAATAAAGCAGCTTTCTCTCATAGAGAGACAAGCTTTTGAGCAGATTTGGGCGAGATTTCACTTCATTTGAACAGAAGCACTATTTCAACATTACTGGTCTCAGAAACCTGTAAACTGACAATCTTGAGCATTGAAGGCCTAATATAAGTTTTTGTGCATATAACTTCTAACACATTAAAAACTGTCTCACTGCATTGCAGAAATCATTTTATTTAATAAGACATAAGCATCTTTCAGTTTGGCAAGATTTGCACTGAACATTGAATGAAACAGCTCTAACTCACAGAGAGAGAAGCTTTTGAGCAGATTTGGGCTAGATTTCACTTCATTTGAACAGAAGCACTATTTCAACATTACTGGTCTCAGAAACCTGTAAACTGACAATCTTGAGCATTGAAGTCCTAACATAAGGTTTTGTGCATATAACTTCTAACATATTAAAAACTGTCTTACAGCATTGCAAAAACATTGTATTTCATAAGGCATAAGCATCTTTCAGTTTGTCAAGATTTGCACTGAATATTGAATGAAGCAGCTTTCTCTCATAGAGAGACAAGCTTTTGAGCAGATTTGGGCTAGATTTCACTTCATTTGACCAGAAACACTATTTTAACATTACTGGTCTCAGAAACCTGTAAACTGACAATCTTGAGCAGTGAAGTCCTAACATAACGTTTTGTGCATATAACTTCTAACACATTAAAAACTGTCTTACAGCATTGCAAAAACATTGTATTTCATAAGGCATAAGCATCTTTCAGTTTGGCAAGATTTGCACTGAACATTGAATGAAGCAGCTCTATCTCACAGAGAGACAAGCTTTTGAGCAGATTTGGGCTAGATTTCACTTCATTTGAACAGAAGCACTATTTCAACATTACTGGTCTCAGAAACCTGTAAACTGACAATCTTGAGCATTGAAGACCTAACATAACGTTTTGTGCATATAACTTCTAACACACTAAAAACTGTCTTACAGCATTGCAAAAACATTGTATTTCATAAGACAAAAGCATCTTTCAGTTTGGCAAGATTTGCACTGAACATTGAATGAAGCAGCTCTAACTCACAGAGAGAGAAGCTTTTGAGCAGATTTGGGCTAGATTTCACTTCATTTGACCAGAAGCACTATTTTAACATTACTGGTCTCAGAAACCTGTAAACTGACATCTTGAGCATTGAAGTCCTAACATAACGTTTTGTGCATATAACTTCTAACACACTAAAAACTGTCTTACAGCATTGCAAAAACATTGTATTTCATAAGACAAAAGCATCTTTCAGTTTGGCAAGATTTGCACTGAACATTGAATGAAGCAGCTCTAACTCACAGAGAGAGAAGCTTTTGAGCAGATTTGGGCTAGATTTCACTTCATTTGAACAGAAGCACTATTTAAACATTACTGGTCTCAGAAACTTGTAAACTGACAATCTTGAGCATTGAAGTCCTAACATAAGGTTTTGTGCATATAACTTCTAACACATTAAAAACTGTCTTACAGCATTTGCAAAAACATTATATTTCATAAGGCATACGCATCTTTCAGTTTGGCAAGATTTGCTCTGAACATTGAATGAAGCAGCTCTAACTCACAGAGAGAGAAGCTTTTGAGCAGATTTGGGCTAGATTTCACTTCATTTGAACAGAAGCACTATTTCAACATTACTGGTCTCAGAAACCTGTAAACTGACATCTTGAGCATTGAAGTCCTAACATCTGTTTTTGTGCATATAACTTCTAACACATTAAAAACTGTCTCACTGCATTGCAGAAATCATTTTATTTCATAAGACATAAGCATCTTTCAGTTTGGCAAGATTTGCACTGAATATTGAATAAAGCAGCTTTCTCTCATAGAGAGACAAGCTTTTGAGCAGATTTGGGCGAGATTTCACTTCATTTGAACAGAAGCACTATTTCAACATTACTGGTCTCAGAAACCTGTAAACTGACAATCTTGAGCATTGAAGGCCTAATATAAGTTTTTGTGCATATAACTTCTAACACATTAAAAACTGTCTCACTGCATTGCAGAAATCATTTTATTTAATAAGACATAAGCATCTTTCAGTTTGGCAAGATTTGCACTGAACATTGAACGAAACAGCTCTAACTCACAGAGAGAGAAGCTTTTGAGCAGATTTGGGCTAGATTTCACTTCATTTGAACAGAAGCACTATTTCAACATTACTGGTCTCAGAAACCTGTAAACTGACAATCTTGAGCATTGAAGTCTTAACATAAGGTTTTGTGCATATAACTTCTAACATATTAAAAACTGTCTTACAGCATTGCAAAAACATTGTATTTCATAAGGCATAAGCATCTTTCAGTTTGGCAAGATTTGCACTGAATATTGAATGAAGCAGCTTTCTCTCATAGAGAGACAAGCTTTTGAGCAGATTTGGGCTAGATTTCACTTCATTTGACCAGAAACACTATTTTAACATTACTGGTCTCAGAAACCTGTAAACTGACAATCTTGAGCATTGAAGACCTAACATAACGTTTTGTGCATATAACTTCTAACACACTAAAAACTGTCTTACAGCATTGCAAAAACATTGTATTTCATAAGACAAAAGCATCTTTCAGTTTGGCAAGATTTGCACTGAATATTGAATAAAGCAGCTTTCTCTCATAGAGAGACAAGCTTTTGAGCAGATTTGGGCTAGATTTCACTTCATTTGAACAGAAGCACTATTTCAACATTACTGGTCTCAAAAACCTGTAAACTGACAATCTTGAGCATTGAAGTCCTAACATAAGGTTTTGTGCATATAACTTCTAACACATTAAAAACTGTCTTACAGCATTTGCAAAAACATTATATTTCATAAGGCATAAGCATCTTTCAGTTTGGCAAGATTTGCACTGAACATTGAATGAAGCAGCTCTAACTCACAGAGAGAGAAGCTTTTGAGCAGATTTGGGCTAGATTTCACTTCATTTGAACAGAAGCACTATTTCAACATTACTGGTCTCAGAAACCTGTAAACTGACAATCTTGAGCATTGAAGTCCTAATATAAGTTTTTGTGCATATAACTTCTAACACATTAAAAACTGTCTCACTGCATTGCAGAAATCATTTTATTTAATAAGACATAAGCATCTTTCAGTTTGGCAAGATTTGCACTGAACATTGAATGAAACAGCTCTAACTCACAGAGAGAGAAGCTTTTGAGCAGATTTGGGTTAGATTTCACTTCATTTGAACAGAAGCACTATTTCAACATTACTGGTCTCAGAAACCTGTAAACTGACAATCTTGAGCATTGAAGTCCTAACATTAGGTTTTGTGCATGTAACTTCTAACACATTAAAAACTGTCTTACAGCATTTGCAAAAACATTGTATTTCATAAGGCATAAGCATCTTTCAGGTTGGCAAGATTTGCACTAAATATTGAATGAAGCAGCTTTCTCTCATAGAGAGACAAGCTTTTGAGCAGATTTGGGCTAGATTTCACTTCATTTGAACAGAAGCACTATTTTAACATTACTGGTCTCAGAAACCTGTAAACTGATAATCTTGAGCATTGAAGTCCTAACATAAGTTTTTGTGCATATAACTTCTAACATATTAAAAACTGTCTTACAGCATTGCAAAAACATTGTATTTCATAAGGCATAAGCATCTTTCAGTTTGGCAAGATTTTCACTGAACATTGAATGAAGCAGCTCTAAATAACAGATAGTGAAGCTTTTGAGCAGATTTGGGCTAGATTTCACTTCATTTGAACAGAAGCACTATTTCAACATTACTGGTCTCAGAAACCTGTAAACTGACAATCCTGAGCATTGAAGTCTTAACATAAGGTTTTGTGCATATAACTTCTAACACATTAAAAACTGTCTTACAGCATTGCAAAAACATTGTATTTCATAAGGCATAAGCATCTTTCAGTTTGGCAAGATTTGCACTGAATATTGAATGAAGCAGCTTTCTCTCATAGAGAGACAAGCTTTTGAGCAGATTTGGGCTAGATTTAACTTCATTTGAACAGAAGCACTGTTTCAACATTACTGGTCTCAGAAACCTGTAAACTGACAATCTTGAGCATTGAAGTCCTAACATCTGTTTTTGTGCATATAACTTCTAACACATTAAAAACTGTCTCACTGCATTGCAGAAATCATTTTATTTCATAAGACATAAGCATCTTTCAGTTTGGCAAGATTTGCAATGAATATTGAATAAAGCAGCTTTCTCTCATAGAGAGACAAGCTTTTGAGCAGATTTGGGCGAGATTTCACTTCATTTGAACAGAAGCACTATTTCAACATTACTGGTCTCAGAAACCTGTAAACAGACAATCTTGAGCATTGAAGTCCTAACATAAGGTTTTGTGCATATAACTTCTAACACATTAAAAACTGTCTTACAGCATTTGCAAAAACATTGTATTTCATAAGGCATAAGCATCTTTCAGTTTGGCAAGATTTGCACTGAACATTGAATGAAGCACCTCTAACTCAAAGAGAGAGAAGCTTTTGAGCAGATTTGGGCTAGATTTCACTTCATTTGAACAGAAGCACTATTTCAACATTACTGGTCTCAGAAACCTGTAAACTGACAATCCTGAGCATTGAAGTCTTAACATAAGGTTTTGTGCATATAACTTCTAACACATTAAAAACTGTCTTACAGCATTGCAAAAACATTGTATTTCATAAGGCATAAGCATCTTTCAGTTTGGCAAGATTTGCACTGAATATTGAATGAAGCAGCTTTCTCTCATAGAGAGACAAGCTTTTGAGCAGATTTGGGCTAGATTTAACTTCATTTGAACAGAAGCACTATTTCAACATTACTGGTCTCAGAAACCTGTAAACTGACAATCTTGAGCATTGAAGTCCTAACATAAGGTTTTGTGCATATAACTTCTAACATATTAAAACTGTCTTACAGCATTGCAAAAACATTGTATTTCATAAGGCATAAGCATCTTTCAGTTTGGCAAGATTTGCACTGAATATTGAATGAAGCAGCTTTCTCTCATAGAGAGACAAGCTTTTGAGCAGATTTGGGCTAGATTTCACTTCATTTGACCAGAAACACTATTTTAACATTACTGGTCTCAGAAACCTGTAAACTGACAATCTTGAGCATTGAAGACCTAACATAACGTTTTGTGCATATAACTTCTAACACACTAAAAACTGTCTTACAGCATTGCAAAAACATTGTATTTCATAAGACAAAAGCATCTTTCAGTTTGGCAAGATTTGCACTGAATATTGAATAAAGCAGCTTTCTCTCATAGAGAGACAAGCTTTTGAGCAGATTTGGGCTAGATTTCACTTCATTTGAACAGAAGCACTATTTCAACATTACTGGTCTCAGAAACCTGTAAACTGACAATCTTGAGCATTGAAGTCCTAACATAAGGTTTTGTGCATATAACTTCTAACACATTAAAAACTGTCTTACAGCATTTGCAAAAACATTATATTTCATAAGGCATAAGCATCTTTCAGTTTGGCAAGATTTGCACTGAACATTGAATGAAGCAGCTCTAACTCACAGAGAGAGAAGCTTTTGAGCAGATTTGGGCTAGATTTCACTTCATTTGAACAGAAGCACTATTTCAACATTACTGGTCTCAGAAACCTGTAAACTGACAATCTTGAGCATTGAAGTCCTAATATAAGTTTTTGTGCATATAACTTCTAACACATTAAAAACTGTCTCACTGCATTGCAGAAATCATTTTATTTAATAAGACATAAGCATCTTTCAGTTTGGCAAGATTTGCACTGAACATTGAATGAAACAGCTCTAACTCACAGAGAGAGAAGCTTTTGAGCAGATTTGGGTTAGATTTCACTTCATTTGAACAGAAGCACTATTTCAACATTACTGGTCTCAGAAACCTGTAAACTGACAATCTTGAGCATTGAAGTCCTAACATTAGGTTTTGTGCATGTAACTTCTAACACATTAAAAACTGTCTTACAGCATTTGCAAAAACATTGTATTTCATAAGGCATAAGCATCTTTCAGGTTGGCAAGATTTGCACTAAATATTGAATGAAGCAGCTTTCTCTCATAGAGAGACAAGCTTTTGAGCAGATTTGGGCTAGATTTCACTTCATTTGAACAGAAGCACTATTTTAACATTACTGGTCTCAGAAACCTGTAAACTGATAATCTTGAGCATTGAAGTCCTAACATAAGTTTTTGTGCATATAACTTCTAACATATTAAAAACTGTCTTACAGCATTGCAAAAACATTGTATTTCATAAGGCATAAGCATCTTTCAGTTTGGCAAGATTTTCACTGAACATTGAATGAAGCAGCTCTAAATAACAGATAGTGAAGCTTTTGAGCAGATTTGGGCTAGATTTCACTTCATTTGAACAGAAGCACTATTTCAACATTACTGGTCTCAGAAACCTGTAAACTGACAATCCTGAGCATTGAAGTCTTAACATAAGGTTTTGTGCATATAACTTCTAACACATTAAAAACTGTCTTACAGCATTGCAAAAACATTGTATTTCATAAGGCATAAGCATCTTTCAGTTTGGCAAGATTTGCACTGAATATTGAATGAAGCAGCTTTCTCTCATAGAGAGACAAGCTTTTGAGCAGATTTGGGCTAGATTTAACTTCATTTGAACAGAAGCACTGTTTCAACATTACTGGTCTCAGAAACCTGTAAACTGACAATCTTGAGCATTGAAGTCCTAACATCTGTTTTTGTGCATATAACTTCTAACACATTAAAAACTGTCTCACTGCATTGCAGAAATCATTTTATTTCATAAGACATAAGCATCTTTCAGTTTGGCAAGATTTGCACTGAATATTGAATAAAGCAGCTTTCTCTCATAGAGAGACAAGCTTTTGAGCAGATTTGGGCGAGATTTCACTTCATTTGAACAGAAGCACTATTTCAACATTACTGGTCTCAGAAACCTGTAAACAGACAATCTTGAGCATTGAAGTCCTAACATAAGGTTTTGTGCATATAACTTCTAACACATTAAAAACTGTCTTACAGCATTTGCAAAAACATTGTATTTCATAAGGCATAAGCATCTTTCAGTTTGGCAAGATTTGCACTGAACATTGAATGAAGCACCTCTAACTCAAAGAGAGAGAAGCTTTTGAGCAGATTTGGGCTAGATTTCACTTCATTTGAACAGAAGCACTATTTCAACATTACTGGTCTCAGAAACCTGTAAACTGACAATCCTGAGCATTGAAGTCTTAACATAAGGTTTTGTGCATATAACTTCTAACACATTAAAAACTGTCTTACAGCATTGCAAAAACATTGTATTTCATAAGGCATAAGCATCTTTCAGTTTGGCAAGATTTGCACTGAATATTGAATGAAGCAGCTTTCTCTCATAGAGAGACAAGCTTTTGAGCAGATTTGGGCTAGATTTAACTTCATTTGAACAGAAGCACTATTTCAACATTACTGGTCTTAGAAACCTGTAAACTGACAATCTTGAGCATTGAAGTCCTAACATCTGTTTTTGTGCATATAACTTCTAACACATTAAAAACTGTCTAACTGCATTGCAGAAATCATTTTATTTTAATAAGACATAAGCATCTTTCAGTTTGGCAAGATTTGCACTGAATATTGAATAAAGCAGCTTTCTCTCATAGAGAGACAAGCTTTTGAGCAGATTTGGGCGAGATTTCACTTCATTTGAACAGAAGCACTATTTCAACATTACTGGTCTCAGAAACCTGTAAACTCACAATCTTGAGCATTGAAGTCCTAATATAAGGTTTTGTGCATGTAACTTCTAACACATTAAAAACTGTCTTAAGGCATTTGCAAAAACATTCTATTTCATAAGGCATAAGCATCTTTCAGGTTGGCAAGATTTGCACTGAATATTGAATGAAGCAGCTTTCTCTCATAGAGAGACAAGCTTTTGGGCAGATTTGGGCTAGATTTCACTTCATATGAACAGAAGCACTATTTTAACATTACTGGTCTCAGAAACCTGTAAACTGATAATCTTGAGCATTGAAGTCCTAACATAAGTTTTTGTGCATATAACTTCTAACATATTAAAAACTGTCTTACAGCATTGCAAAAACATTGTATTTCATAAGGCATAAGCATCTTTCAGTTTGGCAAGATTTGCACTGAATATTGAATGAAGCAGCTTTCTCTCATAGAGAGACAAGCTTTTGAGCAGATTTGGGCTAGATTTCACTTCATTTGACCAGAAACACTATTTTAACATTACTGGTCTCAGAAACCTGTAAACTGACAATCTTGAGCAGTGAAGTCCTAACATAACGTTTTGTGCATATAACTTCTAACACATTAAAAACTGTCTTACAGCATTGCAAAAACATTGTATTTCATAAGGCATAAGCATCTTTCAGTTTGGCAAGATTTGCACTGAACATTGAATGAAGCAGCTCTATCTCACAGAGAGACAAGCTTTTGAGCAGATTTGGGCTAAATTTCCCTTCATTTGAACAGAAGCACTATTTCAACATTACTGGTCTCAGAAACCTGTAAACTGACAATCTTGAGCATTGAAGTCCTAACATAAGTTTTTGTGCATATAACTTCTAACACATTAAAAACTGTCTCACTGCATTGCAGAAATCATTTTATTTCATAAGACATAAGCATCTTTCAATTTGGCAAGATTTGCACTGAACATTGAATGAAGCATCTTTCTCTCATAGAGAGACAAGCTTTTGAGCAGATTTGGGCTAGATTTCACTTAATTTGACCAGAAGCACTATTTTAACATTACTGGTCTCAGAAACCTGTAAACTGACAATCTTGAGCATTGAAGACCTAACATAACGTTTTGTGCATATAACTTCTAACACACGAAAAACTGTCTTACAGCATTGCAAAAACATTGTATTTCATAAGACAAAAGCATCTTTCAGTTTGGCAAGATTTGCACTGAACATTGAATGAAGCAGCTCTAACTCACAGAGAGAGAAGCTTTTGAGCAGATTTGGGCTAGATTTCACTTCATTTGAACAGAAGCACTATTTCAACATTACTGGTCTCAGAAACCTGTAAACTGATAATCTTGAGCATTGAAGTCCTAACATAAGTTTTTGTGCATATAACTTCTAACATATTAAAAACTGTCTTACAGCATTGCAAAAACATTGTATTTCATAAGGCATAAGCATCTTTCAGTTTGGCAAGATTTGCACCGAATATTGAATGAAGCAGCTTTCTCTCATAGAGAGACAAGCTTTTGAGCAGATTTGGGCTAGATTTCACTTCATTTGACCAGAAACACTATTTTAACATTACTGGTCTCAGAAACCTGTAAACTGACAATCTTGAGCAGTGAAGTCCTAACATAACGTTTTGTGCATATAACTTCTAACACATTTAAAACTGTCTTACAGCATTGCAAAAACATTGTATTTCATAAGGCATAAGCATCTTTCAGTTTGGCAAGATTTGCACTGAACATTGAATGAAGCAGCTCTATCTCACAGAGAGACAAGCTTTTGAGCAGATTTGGGCTAGATTTCACTTCATTTGAACAGAAGCACTATTTCAACATTACTGGTCTCAGAAACCCGTAAACTGACAATCTTGAGCATTGAAGACCTAACATAACGTTTTGTGCATATAACTTCTAACACACTAAAAACTGTCTTACAGCATTGCAAAAACATTGTATTTCATAAGACAAAAGCATCTTTCAGTTTGGCAAGATTTGCACTTAACATTGAATGAAGCAGCTCTAACTCACAGAGAGAGAAGCTTTTGAGCAGATTTGGGTTAGATTTCACTTCATTTGAACAGAAGCACTATGTCAACATTACTGGTCTCAGAAACCTGTAAACTGACAATCTTGAGCATTGAAGTCCTAACATAAGTTTTTGTGCATATAACTTCTAACATATTAAAAACTGTCTTACAGCATTGCAAAAACATTGTATTTCATAAGGCATAAGCATCTTTCAGTTTGGCAAGATTTGCACTGAATATTGAATGAAGCAGCTTTCTCTCATAGAGAGACAAGCTTTTGAGCAGATTTGGGCTAGATTTCACTTCATTTGACCAGAAACACTATTTTAACATTACTGGTCTCAGAAACCTGTAAACTGACAATCTTGAGCAGTGAAGTCCTAACATAACGTTTTGTGCATATAACTTCTAACACATTAAAAACTGTCTCACTGCATTGCAGAAATCATTTTATTTCATAAGACATAAGCATCTTTCAGTTTGGCAAGATTTGCACTGAATATTGAATAAAGCAGCTTTCTCTCATAGAGAGACAAGCTTTTGAGCAGATTTGGGCTAGATTTCACTTCATTTGAACAGAAGCACTATTTCAACATTACTGGTCTCAGAAACCTGTAAACTGACAATCTTGAGCATTGAAGTCCTAATATAAGTTTTTGTGCATAAAACTTCTAACACATTAAAAACTGTCTCACTGCATTGCAGAAATCATTTTATTTAATAAGACATAAGCATCTTTCAGTTTGGCAAGATTTGCACTGAACATTAAATGAAACAGCTCTAACTCAAAGAGGGAGAAGCTTTTGAGCAGATTTGGGCTAGATTTCACTTCATTTGAACAGAAGCACTATTTCAACATTACTGGTCTCAGAAACCTGTAAACTGACAATCTTGAGCATTGAAGTCCTAACATCTGTTTTTGTGCATATAACTTCTAACACATTAAAAACTGTCTCACTGCATTGCAGAAATCATTTTATTTCATAAGACATAAGCATCTTTCAGTTTGGCAAGATTTGCACTGAATATTGAATAAAGCAGCTTTCTCTCATAGAGAGAGAAGCTTTTGAGCAGATTTGGGCGAGATTTCACTTCATTTGAACAGAAGCACTATTTCAACATTACTGGTCTCAGAAACCTGTAAACTGACAATCTTGAGCATTGAAGTCCTAATATAAGTTTTTGTGCATATAACTTCTAACACATTAAAAACTGTCTCACTGCATTGCAGAAATCATTTTATTTAATAAGACATAAGCATCTTTCAGTTTGGCAAGATTTGCACTGAACATTGAATGAAACAGCTCTAACTCACAGAGAGAGAAGCTTTTGAGCAGATTTGGGCTAGATTTCACTTCATTTGAACAGAAGCACTATTTCAACATTACTGGTCTCAGAAACCTGTAAACTGACAATCTTGAGCATTAGAGTATAACATAAGGTTTTGTGCATGTAACTTCTAACACATTAAAAACTGTCTTACAGCATTTGCAAAAACATTGTATTTCATAAGGCATAAGCATCTTTCAGGTTGGCAAGATTTGCACTGAATATTGAATGAAGCAGCTTTCTCTCATAGAGAGACAAGCTTTTGAGCAGATTTGGGCTAGATTTCACTTCATTTGAACAGAAGCACTATTTTAACATTACTGGTCTCAGAAACCTGTAAACTGATAATCTTGAGCATTGAAGTCCTAACATAAGTTTTTGTGCATATAACTTCTAACATATTAAAAACTGTCTTACAGCATTGCAAAAACATTGTATTTCATAAGGCATAAGCATCTTTCAGTTTGGCAAGATTTGCACTGAATATTGAATGAAGCAGCTTTCTCTCATAGAGAGACAAGCTTTTGAGCAGATTTGGGCTAGATTTCACTTCATTTGACCAGAAACACTATTTTAACATTACTGGTCTCAGAAACCTGTAAACTGACAATCTTGGGCAGTGAAGTCCTAACATAACGTTTTGTGCATATAACTTCTAACACATTAAAAACTGTCTTACAGCATTGCAAAAACATTGTATTTCATAAGGCATAAGCATCTTTCAGTTTGGCAAGATTTGCACTGAACATTGAATGAAGCAGCTCTATCTCACAGAGAGACAAGCTTTTGAGCAGATTTGGGCTAGATTTCACTTCATTTGAACAGAAGCACTATTTCAACATTACTGGTCTCAGAAACCTGTAAACTGACAATCTTGAGCATTGAAGACCTAACATAACGTTTTGTGCATATAACTTCTAACACACTAAAAACTGTCTTACAGCATTGCGAAAACATTGTATTTCATAAGACAAAAGCATCTTTCAGTTTGGCAAGATTTGCACTGAACATTGAATGAAGCAGCTCTAACTCACAGAGAGAGAAGCTTTTGAGCAGATTTGGGCTAGATTTCACTTCATTTGAACAGAAGCACTATTTCAACATTACTGGTCTCAGAAACCTGAAACTGACAATCATGAGCATTGAAGTCATAACATAAGTTTTTGTGCATATAACTTCTAACACAATAAAAACTGTCTTACAGCATTTGCAAAAACATTATATTTCATAAGGCATAAGCATCTTTCAGTTTGGCAAGATTTGCACTGAACATTGAATGAAGCAACTCTAACTCACAGAGAGAGAAGCTTTTTAGCAGATTTGGGCTAGATTTCACTTCATTTGAACAGAAGCACTCTATTTCAACATTACTGGTCTCAGAAACCTGTAAACTGACAATCTTGAGCATTGAAGTCCTAACATAAGGTTTTGTGCATATAACTTCTAACACAATAAAAACTGTCTTACAGCATTTGCAAAAACATTATATTTCATAAGGCATAAGCATCTTTCAGTTTGGCAAGATTTGCACTGAACATTGAATGAAGCAACTCTAACTCACAGAGAGACAAACTTTTGAGCAGATTTGGGCTAGATTTCACTTCATTTGACCAGAAGCACTATTTTAACATTACTGGTCTCAGAAACCTGTAAACTGACAATCTTGAGCATTGAAGACCTAACATAACGTTTTGTGCATATAACTTCTAACACACTAAAAACGGTCTTACAGCATTGCAAAAACATTGTATTTCATAAGACAAAAGCATCTTTCAGTTTGGCAAGATTTGCACTGAACATTGAATGAAGCAGCTCTAACTCACAGAGAGAGAAGCTTTTGAGCAGATTTGGGCTAGATTTCACTTCGTTTGAACAGAAGCACTATTTCAACATTACTGGTCTCAGAAACCTGTAAACTGACAATCTTGAGCATTGAAGTCCTAACATAAGGTTTTGTGCATATAACTTCTAACACATTAAAAACTGTCTTACAGCATTTGCAAAAACATTGTATTTCATAAGGCATAAGCATCTTTCAGTTTGGCAAGATTTGCACTGAACATTGAATGAAGCAGCTCTATCTCCACAGAGAGACAAGCTTTTGAGCAGATTTGGGCTAGATTTCACTTCATTTGAACAGAAGCACTATTTTAACATTACTGGTCTCAGAAACCTGTAAACTGACAATCTTGAGCATTAAAGTCCTAACATAAGGTTTTGTGCATATAACTTCTAACACATTAAAAACTGTCTTACTGCATTTGCAAAAACATTGTATTTCATAAGGCATAAGCATCTTTCAGTTTGGCAAGATTTGCACTGAACATTGAATGAAGCAGCTCTAACTCACAGAGAGAGAAGCTTTTGAGCAGATTTGGGCTAGATTTCACTTCATTTGAACAGAAGCACTATTTCAACATTACTGGTCTCAGAAACCTGTAAACTGACAATCTTGAGCATTGAAGTCCTAACATCTGTTTTTGTGCATATAACTTCTAACACATTAAAAACTGTCTTACTGCATTTGCAAAAACATTGCATTTCATAAGGCATAAGCATCTTTCAGTTTGGCAAGATTTGCACTGAACATTGAATGAAGCCGCTCTAACTCACAGAGAGAGAAGCTTTAGAGCAGATTTGGGCTAGATTTCACTTCATTTGAACAGAAGCACTATTTCAACATTACTGGTCTCAGAAACCTGTAAACTGACAATCTTGAGCATTGAAGTCCTAACATCTGTTTTTGTGCATATAACTTCTAACACATTAAAAACTGTCTCACTGCATTGCAGAAATCATTTTATTTCATAAGACATAAGCATCTTTCAGTTTGGCAAGATTTGCACTGAACATTGAATGAAGAACCTCTAACTCACAGAGAGAGAAGCTTTTGAGCAGATTTGGGCTAGATTTCACTTCATTTGAACAGAAGCACTATTTCAACATTACTGGTCTCAGAAACCTGTAAACTGACAATCTTGAGCATTGAAGTCCTAACATAATGTTTTGTGCATGTAACTTCTAACACATTAAAAACTGTCTTACAGCATTGCAAAAACATTGTATTTCATAAGGCATAAGCATCTTTCAGTTTGGCAAGATTTGCACTGAATATTGAATGAAGCAGCTTTCTCTCATAGAGAGACAAGCTTTTGAGCAGATTTGGGCTAGATTTCACTTCATTTGAACAGAAGCATTATTTCAACATTACTGGTCTCAGAAACCTGTAAACTGACAATCTTGAGCATTGAAGTCCTAACATAACGTTTTGTGCATATAACTTCTAACACATTAAAAACTGTCTTACAGCATTGCAAAAACATTGTATTTCATAAGGCATAAGCATCTTTCAGTTTGGCAAGATTTGCACTGAATATTGAATGAAGCAGCTCTAACTCACAGAGAGACAAGCTTTTGAGCAGATTTGGGCTAGATTTCACTTCATTTGAACAGATGCACTATTTCAACATTACTGGTCTCAGAAACCTGTAAACTGACAATCTTGAGCATTGAAGTCCTAACATAAGTTTTTGTGCATATAACTTTTAACACATTAAAAACTGTCTTACAGCATTGCAAAAACATTGTATTTCATAAGGCATAAGCATCTTTCAGTTTGGCAAGATTTTCACTGAACATTGAATGAAGCAGCTCTAAATAACAGAGAGAGAAGCTTTTGAGCAGATTTGGACTAGATTTCACTTCATTTGAACAGAAGCACTATTTCAACATTACTGGTCTCAGAAACCTGTAAACTGACAATCCTGAGCATTGAAGTCCTAACATAAGGTTTTGTGCATATAGCTTCTAACACATTAAAAACTGTCTTACAGCATTGCAAAAACATTGTATTTCATAAGGCATAAGCATCTTTCAGTTTGGCAAGATTTGCACTGAATATTGAATGAAGCAGCTTTCTCTCATAGAGAGACAAGCTTTTGAGCAGATTTGGGCTAGATTTAACTTCATTTGAACAGAAGCACTATTTCAACATTACTGGTCTCAGAAACCTGTAAACTGACAATCTTGAGCATTGAAGTCCTAACATCTGTTTTTGTGCATATAACTTCTAACACATTAAAAACTGTCTCACTGCATTGCAGAAATCATTTTATTTAATAAGACATAAGCATCTTTCAGTTTGGCAAGATTTGCACTGAACATTGAATGAAACAGCTCTAACTCACAGAGAGAGAAGCTTTTGAGCAGATTTGGGCTAGATTTCACTTCATTTGAACAGAAGCACTATTTCAACATTACTGGTCTCAGAAACCTGTAAACTGACAATCTTGAGCATTGAAGTCCTAACATCTGTTTTTGTGCATATAACTTCTAACACATTAAAAACTGTCTCACTGCATTGCAGAAATCATTTTATTTCATAAGACATAAGCATCTTTCAGTTTGGCAAGATTTGCACTGAATATTGAATAAAGCAGCTTTCTCTCATAGAGAGACAAGCTTTTGAGCAGATTTGGGCGAGATTTCAATTCATTTGAACAGAAGCACTATTTTAACATTACTGGTCTCAGAAACCTGTAAACTGATAATCTTGAGCATTGAAGTCCTAAACATAAGTTTTTGTGCATATAACTTCTAACATATTAAAAACTGTCTTACAGCATTGCAAAAACATTGTATTTCATAAGGCATAAGCATCTTTCAGTTTGGCAAGATTTGCACTGAATATTGAATGAAGCAGCTTTCTCTCATAGAGAGACAAGCTTTTGAGCAGATTTGGGCTAGATTTCACTTCATTTGACCAGAAACACTATTTTAACATTACTGGTCTCAGAAACCTGTAAACTGACAATCTTGAGCAGTGAAGTCCTAACATAACGTTTTGTGCATATAACTTTTAACACATTAAAAACTGTCTTACAGCATTGCAAAAACATTGTATTTCATAAGGCATAAGCATCTTTCAGTTTGGCAAGATTTGCACTGAACATTGAATGAAGCAGCTCTATCTCACAGAGAGACAAGCTTTTGAGCAGATTTGGGCTAGATTTCACTTCATTTGAACAGAAGCACTATTTCAACATTACTGGTCTCAGAAACCTGTAAACTGACAATCTTGAGCATTGAAGTCCTAACATAAGTTTTTGTGCATTTAACTTCTAACACATTAAAAACTGTCTCACTGCATTGCAGAAATCATTTTATTTCATAAGACATAAGCATCTTTCAGTTTGGCAAGATTTGCACTGAACATTAAATGAAGCAGCTTTCTCTCATAGAGAGACAAGCTTTTGAGCAGATTTGGGCTAGATTTCACTTCATTTGACCAGAAGCACTATTTTAACATTACTGGTCTCAGAAACCTGTAAACTGACAATCTTGAGCATTGAAGACCTAACATAACGTTTTGTGCATATAACTTCTAACACACTAAAAACTGTCTTACAGCATTGCAAAAACATTGTATTTCATAAGACAAAAGCATCTTTCAGTTTGGCAAGATTTGCACTGAACATTGAATGAAGCAGCTCTAACTCACAGAGAGAGAAGCTTTTGAGCAGATTTGGGCTAGATTTCACTTCATTTGAACAGAAGCACTATTTCAACATTACTGGTCTCAGAAACCTGTAAACTGACAATCTTGAGCATTGAAGTCCTAACATCTGTTTTTGTGCATATAACTTCTAACACATTAAAAACTGTCTCACTGCATTGCAGAAATCATTTTATTTCATAAGACAAAAGCATCTTTCAGTTTGGCAAGATTTGCACTGAATATTGAATAAAGCAGCTTTCTCTCATAGAGAGACAAGCTTTTGAGCAGATTTGGGCTAGATTTCACTTCATTTGAACAGAAGCACTATTTCAACATTACTGGTCTCAGAAACCTGTAAACTCACAATCTTGAGCATTGAAGTCCTAACATAAGGTTTTGTGCATATAACTTCTAACACATTAAAAACTGTCTTACTGCATTTGCAAAAACATTGTATTTCATAAGGCATAAGCATCTTTCAGTTTGGCAAGATTTGCACTGAACATTGAATGAACCAGCTCTAACTCACAGAGAGAGAAGCTTTTGAGCAGATTTGGGCTAGATTTCACTTCATTTGAACAGAAGCACTATTTCAACATTACTGGTCTCAGAAACCTGTAAACTGACAATCTTGAGCATTGAAGTCCTAACATCTGTTTTTGTGCATATAACTTCTAACATATTAAAAACTGTCTCACTGCATTGCAGAAATCATTTTATTTCATAAGACATAAGCATCTTTCAGTTTGGCAAGATTTGCACTGAATATTGAATAAAGCAGTTTTCTCTCATAGGGAGACAAAAGCTTTTGAGCAGATTTGGGCGAGATTTCACTTCATTTGAACAGAAGCACTATTTCAACATTACTGGTCTCAGAAACCTGTAAACTGACAATCTTGAGCATTGAAGTCCTAATATAAGTTTTTGTGCATTTAACTTCTAACACATTAAAAACTGTCGCACTGCATTGCAGAAATCATTTTATTTAATAAGACATAAGCATCTTTCAGTTTGGCAAGATTTGCACTGAACATTGAATGAACCAGCTCTAACTCACAGAGAGAGAAGCTTTTGAGCAGATTTGGGCTAGATTTCACTTCATTTGAACAGAAGCACTATTTCAACATTACTGGTCTCAGAAACCTGTAAACTGACAATCTTGAGCATTGAAGTCCTAACATCTGTTTTTGTGCATATGACTTCTAACACATTAAAAACTGTCTCACTGCATTGCAGAAATCATTTTATTTCATAAGACATAAGCATCTTTCAGTTTGGCAAGATTTGCACTGAATATTGAATAAAGCAGCTTTCTCTCATAGAGAGACAAGCTTTTGAGCAGATTTGGGCGAGATTTCACTTCATTTGAACAGAAGCACTATTTCAACATTACTGGTCTCAGAAACCTGTAAACTGACAATCTTGAGCATTGAAGTCCTAATATAAGTTTTTGTGCATTTAACTTCTAACACATTAAAAACTGTCTCACTGCATTGCAGAAATCATTTTATTTAATAAGACATAAGCATCTTTCAGTTTGGCAAGATTTGCACTGAACATTGAATGAAACAGCTCTAACTCACAGAGAGAGAAGCTTTTGAGCAGATTTGGGCTAGATTTCACTTCATTTGAACAGAAGCACTATTTCAACATTACTGGTCTCAGAAACCTGTAAACTGACAATCTTGAGCATTGAAGTCCTAACATAAGGTTTTGTGCATGTAACTTCTAACACATTAAAAACTGTCTTAAGGCATTTGCAAAAACATTGTATTTCATAAGGCATAAGCATCTTTAAGGTTGGCAAGATTTGCACTGAATATTGAATGAAGCAGCTTTCTCTCATAGAGAGACAAGCTTTTGAGCAGATTTGGGCTAGATTTCACTTCATTTGAACAGAAGCACTATTTTAACATTACTGGTCTCAGAAACCTGTAAACTGATAATCTTGAGCATTGAAGTCCTAAACATAAGTTTTTGTGCATATAACTTCTAACATATTAAAAACTGTTTTACAGCATTGCAAAAACATTGTATTTCATAAGGCATAAGCATCTTTCAGTTAGGCAAGATTTGCACTGAATATTGAATGAAGCAGCTTTCTCTCATAGAGAGACAAGCTTTTGAGCAGATTTGGGCTAGATTTCACTTCATTTGACCAGAAACACTATTTTAACATTACTGGTCTCAGAAACCTGTAAACTGACAATCTTGAGCAGTGAAGTCCTAACATAACGTTTTGTGCATATAACTTCTAACACATTAAAAACTGTCTTACAGCATTGCAAAAACATTGTATTTCATAAGGCATAAGCATCTTTCAGTTTGGCAAGATTTGCACTGAACATTGAATGAAGCAGCTCTAACTCACAGAGAGAGAAGCTTTTGAGCAGATTTGGGCTAGATTTCACTTCATTTGAACAGAAGCACTATTTCAACATTACTGGTCTCAGAAACCTGTAAACTGACAATCTTGAGCATTGAAGTCCTAACATCTGTTTTTGTGCATATAACTTCTAACACATTAAAAACTGTCTCACTGCATTGCAGAAATCATTTTATTTCATAAGACATAAGCATCTTTCAGTTTGGCAAGATTTGCACTGAACATTGAATGAAGCAACTCTAACTCACAGAGAGAGAAGCTTTTGAGCAGATTTGGGCTAGATTTCACTTCATTTGAACAGAAGCACTATTTCAACATTACTGGTCTCAGAAACCTGTAAACTGACAATCTTGAGCACTGAAGTCCTAACATAATGTTTTGTGCATGTAACTTCTAACACATTAAAAACTGTCTTACAGCATTGCAAAAACATTGTATTTCATAAGGCATAAGCATCTTTCAGTTTGGCAAGATTTGCACTGAATATTGAATGAAGCATCTTTCTCTCATAGAGAGACAAGCTTTTGAGCAGATTTGGGCTAGATTTCACTTCATTTGAACAGAAGCACTATTTCAACATTACTGGTCTCAGAAACCTGTAAACTGACAATCTTGAGCATTGAAGTCCTAACATAAGTTTTTGTGCATATAACTTCTAACACATTAAAAACTGTCTCACTGCATTGCAGAAATCATTTTATTTAATAAGACTTAAGCATCTTTCAGTTTGGCAAGATTTGCACTGAACATTGAATGAAACAGCTCTAACTCACAGAGAGAGAAGCTTTTGAGCAGATTTGGGCTAGATTTCACTTCATTTGAACAGAAGCACTATTTCAACATTACTGGTCTCAGAAACCTGTAAACTGATAATCTTGAGCATTGAAGTCCTAACATAAGTTTTTGTGCATATAACTTCTAACATATTAAAAACTGTCTTACAGCATTGCAAAAACATTGTATTTCATAAGGCATAAGCATCTTTCAGTTTGGCAAGATTTGCACTGAATATTGAATGAAGCAGCTTTCTCTCATAGAGAGACAAGCTTTTGAGCAGATTTGGGCTAGATTTCAGTTCATTTGACCAGAAACACTATTTTAACATTACTGGTATCAGAAACCTGTAAACTGACAATCTTGAGCAGTGAAGTCCTAACATAACGTTTTGTGCATATAACTTCTAACACATTAAAAACTGTCTTACAGCATTGCAAAAACATTGTATTTCATAAGACAAAAGCATCTTTCAGTTTGGCAAGATTTGCACTGAACATTGAATGAAGCAGCTCTAACTCACAGAGAGAGAAGCTTTTGAGCAGATTTGGGCTAGATTTCACTTCATTTGAACAGAAGCACTATTTCAACATTACTGGTCTCAGAAACCTGTAAACTGACAATCTTGAGCATTGAAGTCCTAACATAAGGTTTTGTGCATATAACTTCTAACACATTAAAAACTGTCTTAATGCATTTGCAAAAAAATTGTATTTCATAAGGCATAAGCATCTTTCAGTTTGGCAAGATTTGCACTGAACATTGAATGAAGCAGCTCTAACTCACAGAGAGAGAAGCTTTTGAGCAGATTTGGGCTAGATTTCACTTCATTTGAACAGAAGCACTATTTCAACATTACTGGTCTCAGAAACCTGTAAACTGACAATCTTGAGCATTGAAGTCCTAACATCTGTTTTTGTGCATATAACTTCTAACACATTAAAAACTGTCTCACTGCATTGCAGAAATCATTTTATTTCATAAGACATAAGCATCTTTCAGTTTGGCAAGATTTGCACTGAACATTGAATGAAGCAACTCTAACTCACAGAGAGAGAAGCTTTTGAGCAGATTTGGGCTAGATTTCACTTCATTTGAACAGAAGCAATATTTCAACATTACTGGTCTCAGAAACCTGTAAACTGACAATCTTGAGCACTGAAGTCCTAACATAATGTTTTGTGCATGTAACTTCTAACACATTAAAAACTTTCTTACAGCATTGCAAAAACATTGTATTTCATAAGGCATAAGCATCTTTCAGTTTGGCAAGATTTGCACTGAATATTGAATGAAGCATCTTTCTCTCATAGAGAGACAAGCTTTTGAGCAGATTTGGGCTAGATTTCACTTCATTTGAACAGAAGCACTATTTCAACATTACTGGTCTCAGAAACCTGTAAACTGACAATCTTGAGCATTGAAGTCCTAACATAACGTTTTGTGCATATAACTTCTAACACATTAAAAACTGTCTTACAGCATTGCAAGAACATTGTATTTCATAAGGCATAAGCATCTTTCAGATTGGCAAGATTTGCACTGAACATTGAATGAAGCAGCTCTAACTCACAGAGAGACAAGCTTTTGAGCAGATTTGGGCTAGATTTCACTTCATTTGAACAGAAGCACTATTTCAACATTACTGGTCTCAGAAACCTGTAAACTGACAATCTTGAGCATTGAAGTCCTAACATAAGTTATTGTGCATATAACTTCTAACACATTAAAAACTGTCTTACAGCATTGCAAAAACATTGTATTTCATAAGGCATAAGCATCTTTCAGTTTGGCAAGATTTGCACTGAATATTGAATAAAGCAGCTTTCTCTCATAGAGAGACAAACTTTTGAGCAGATTTGGGCGAGATTTCACTTCATTTGAACAGAAGCACTATTTCAACATTACTGGTCTCAGAAACCTGTAAACTGACAATCTTGAGCATTGAAGTCCTAACATAAGTTTTTGTGCATATAACTTCTAACACATTAAAAACGGTCTCACTGCATTGCAGAAATCATTTTATTTCATAAGACATAAGCATCTTTCAGTTTGGCAAGATTTGCACTGAACATTAAATGAAGCAGCTTTCTCTCATAGAGAGACAAGCTTTTGAGCAGATTTGGGCTAGATTTCACTTCATTTGACCAGAAGCACTATTTTAACATTACTGGTCTCAGAAACCTGTAAACTGACAATCTTGAGCATTGAAGACCTAACATAACGTTTTGTGCATATAACTTCTAACACATTAAAAACTGTCTTACAGCATTGCAAAAACATTGTATTTCATAAGACAAAAGCATCTTTCAGTTTGGCAAGATTTGCACTGAACATTGAATGAAGCAGCTCTAACTCACAGAGAGACAAGCTTTTGAGCAGATTTGGGCTAGATTTCACTTCATTTGAACAGAAGCACTATTTCAACATTACTGGTCTCAGAAACCTGTAAACTGACAATCTTGAGCATTGAAGTCCTAACATAAGGTTTTGTGCATATAACTTCTAACACATTAAAAACTGTCTTACAGCATTTGCAAAAACATTGTATTTCATAAGGCATAAGCATCTTTCAGTTTGGCAAGATTTGCACTGAACATTGATTGAAGCAGCTCTATCTCACAGAGAGACAAGCTTTTGAGCAGATTTGGGCTAGATTTCACTTCATTTGAACAAAAGCAATATTTTAACATTACTGGTCTCAGAAACCTGCAAATAGACAATCTTGAGCATTGAAGTCCTAACATCTGTTTTTGTGCATATAACTTCTAACACATTAAAAACTGTCTCACTGCATTGCAGAAATCATTTTATTTCATAAGACATAAGCATCTTTCAGTTTGGCAAGATTTGCACTGAACATTGAATGAAGCACCTCTAACTCACAGAGAGAGAAGCTTTTGAGCAGATTTGGGCTAGATTTCACTTCATTTGAACAGAAGCACTATTTCAACATTACTGGTCTCAGAAACCTGTAAACTGACAATCTTGAGCATTGAAGTCCTAACATAAGGTTTTGTGCATGTAACTTCTAACACATTAAAAACTGTCTTACAGCATTGCAAAAACATTGTATTTCATAAGGCATAAGCATCTTTCAGTTTGGCAAGATTTGCACTGAATATTGAATGAAGCAGCTTTCTCTCATAGAGAGACAAGCTTTTGAGCAGATTTGGGCTAGATTTCACTTCATTTGAACAGAAGCACTATTTTAACATTACTGGTCTCAGAAACCTGTAAACTGACAATCTTGAGCATTGAAGTCCTAACATAAGGTTTTGTGCATATAACTTCTAACACATTAAAAACTGTCTCACTGCATTGCAAAAATCATTTTATTTCATAAGATATAAGCATCTTTCAGTTTGGCAAGATTTGCACTGAACATTGAATGAAGCACCTCTAACTCACAGAGAGAGAAGCTTTTGAGCAGATTTGGGCTAGATTTCACTTCATTTGTACAGAAGCACTATTTCAACATTACTGGTCTCAGAAACCTGTAAACTGACAATCTTGAGCATTGAAGTCCTAACATAATGTTTTGTGCATGTAACTTCTAACACATTAAAAACTGTCTTACAGCATTGCAAAAACATTGTATTTCATAAGGCATAAGCATCTTTCAGTTTGGCAAGATTTGCACTGAACATTGAATGAAGCAGCTTTCTCTCATAGAGAGACAAGCTTTTGAGCAGATTTGGGCGAGATTTCACTTCATTTGACCAGAAACACTATTTTAACATTACTGGTCTCAGAAACCTGTAAACTGACAATCTTGAGCATTGAAGTCCTAACATAAGTTTTTGTGCATATAACTTCTAACACATTAAAAACTGTCTTACAGCATTGCAAAAACATTGTATTTCATAAGGCATAAGCATCTTTCAGTTTGGCAAGATTTGCACTGAATATTGAATGAAGCAGCTTTCTCTCATAGAGAGACAAGCTTTTGAGCAGATTTGGGCTAGATTTCACTTCATTTGACCAGAAACACTATTTTAACATTACTGGTCTCAGAAACCTTTAAACTGACAATCTTGAGCATTGAAGTCCTAACATAACGTTTTGTGAATATAACTTCTAACACATTAAAAACTGTCTTACAGCATTGCAAAAACATTGTGTTTCATAAGGCATAAGCATATTTCAGTTTGGCAAGATTTGCACTGAACATTGAATGAAGCAGCTCTATCTCACAGAGAGACAAGCTTTTAAACAGATTTGGGCTAGATTTCTCTTTATTTGAACAGAAGCACTATTTTAACATTACTGGTCTCAGAAACCTGTAAACTGACAATCTTGAGCATTGAAGTCCTAACATAAGGTTTTGTGAATATAACTTCTAACACGTTAAAAACTGTCTTACTGCATTTGCAAAAACATTGTATTTCATAAGGCATAAGCATCTTTCAGTTTGGCAAGATTTGCACTGAACATTGAATGAAGCAGCTCTAACTCACAGAGAGAGAAGCTTTTGAGCAGATTTGGGCTAGATTTCACTTCATTTGAACAGAAGCACTATTTCAACATTACTGGTCTCAGAAACCTGTAAACTGACAATCTTGAGCATTGAAGTCCTAACATCTGTTTTTGTGCATATAACTTCTAACACATTAAAAACTGTCTCACTGCATTGCAGAAATCATTTTATTTCATAAGACATAAGCATCTTTCAGTTTGGCAAGATTTGCACTGAATATTGAATAAAGCAGCTTTCTCTCATAGAGAGACAAGCTTTTGAGCAGATTTGGGCGAGATTTCACTTCATTTGAACAGAAGCACTATTTCAACATTACTGGTCTCAGAAACCTGTAAACTGACAATCTTGAGCATTGAAGTCCTAACATAAGGTTTTGTGCATGTAACTTCTAACACATTAAAAACTGTCTTACAGCATTGCAAAAACATTGTATTTCATAAGGCATAAGCATCTTTCAGTTTGGCAAGATTTGCACTGAATATTGAATGAAGCAGCTTTCTCTCATAGAGAGACAAGCTTTTGAGCAGATTTGGGCTAGATTTCACTTCATTTGAACAGAAGCACTATTTTAACATTACTGGTCTCAGAAACCTGTAAACTGACAATCTTGAGCATTGAAGTCCTAACATAAGGTTTTGTGCATATAACTTCTAACACATTAAAAACTGTCTTACTGCATTTGCAAAAACATTGTATTTCATAAGGCATAAGCATCTTTCAGTTTGGCAAGATTTGCACTGAACATTGAATGAAGCAGCTCTAACTCACAGAGAGAGAAGCTTTTGAGCAGATTTGGGCTAGATTTCACTTCATTTGAACAGAAGCACTATTTCAACATTACTGGTCTCAGAAACCTGTAAACTGACAATCTTCAGCATTGAAGTCCTAACATAACGTTTTGTGCATATAACTTCTAACACATTAAAAACTGTCTTACAGCATTGCAAAAACATTGTATTTCATAAGGCATGAGCATCTTTCAGTTTGGCAAGATTTGCACTGAACATTGAATGAAGCAGCTCTAACTCACAGAGAGACAAGCTTTTGAGCAGATTTGGGCTAGATTTCACTTCATTTGAACAGAAGCACTATTTTAACATTACTGGTCTCAGAAACCTGTAAACTGACAATCTTGAGCATTGAAGTCCTAACATCTGTTTTTGTGCATATAACTTCTAAACCATTAAAAAATGTCTCTCTGCATTGCAGAAATCCTTTTAATTCATAAGACATAAGCATCTTTCAGTTTGGCAAGATTTGCACTGAATATTGAATGAAGCAGCTTTCTCTCATAGAGAGACAAGCTTTTGAGCAGATTTGGGCTAGATTTCACTTCATTTGACCAGAAACACTATTTTAACATTACTGGTCTCAGAAACCTTTAAACTGACAATCTTGAGCATTGAAGTCCTAACATAACGTTTTGTGAATATAACTTCTAACACATTAAAAACTGTCTTACAGCATTGCAAAAACATTGTGTTTCATAAGGCATAAGCATATTTCAGTTTGGCAAGATTTACACTGAACATTAAATGAAGCAGCTCTATCTCACAGAGAGACAAGCTTTTAAACAGATTTGGGCTAGATTTCTCTTCATTTGAACAGAAGCACTATTTTAACATTACTGGTCTCAGAAACCTGTAAACTGACAATCTTGAGCATTGAAGTCCTAAAATAACGTTTTGTGCATATAACTTCTAACACATTAAAAACTGTCTTACAGCATTGCAAAAACATTGTATTTCATAAGGCATAAGCATCTTTCAGTTTGGCAAGATTTGCACTGAACATTGAATGAAGCAGCTCTAACTCACAGAGAGACAAGCTTTTGAGCAGATTTGGGCTAGATTTCACTTCATTTGAACAGAAGCACTATTTCAACATTACTGGTCTCAGAAACCTGTAAACTGACAATCTTGAGCATTGAAGTCCTAACATAAGGTTTTGTGCATATAACTTCTAACACATTAAAAACTGTCTTACAGCATTTGCAAAAACATTGTATTTCATAAGGCATAAGCATCTTTCAGTTTGGCAAGATTTGCACTGAACATTGAATGAAGCAGCTCTATCTCACAGAGAGACAAGCTTTTGAGCAGATTTGGGCTAGATTTCACTTCATTTGGACAGAAGCACTATTTCAACATTACTGGTCTCAGAAACCTGTAAACTGACAATCTTGAGCATTGAAGTCCTAACATAAGGTTTTGTGCATATAACTTCTAACACATTAAAAACTGTCTTACAGCATTTGCAAAAACATTGTATTTCATAAGGCATAAGCATCTTTCAGTTTGGCAAGTTTGCACTGAACATTGAATGAAGCAGCTCTAACTCACAGAGAGACAAGCTTTTGAGCAGATTTGGGCTAGATTTCACTTCATTTGAACAGAAGCACTATTTCAACATTACTGGTCTCAGAAACCTGTAAACTGACAATCTTCAGCATTGAAGTCCTAACATAACGTTTTGTGCATATAACTTCTAACACATTAAAAACTGTCTTACAGCATTGCAAAAACATTGTATTTCATAAGGCATAAGCATCTTTCAGTTTGGCAAGATTTGCACTGAACATTGAATGAAGCAGCTCTAACTCACAGAGAGACAAGCTTTTGAGCAGATTTGGGCTAGATTTCACTTCATTTGAACAGAAGCACTATTTTAACATTACTGGTCTCAGAAACCTGTAAACTGACAATCTTGAGCATTGAAGTCCTAACATCTGTTTTTGTGCATATAACTTCTAAACCATTAAAAACTGTCTCTCTGCATTGCAGAAATCATTTTACTTCATAAGACATAAGCATCTTTCAGTTTGGCAAGATTTGCACTGAACATTGAATGAAGCAGCTTTCTCTCATAGAGAGACAAGCTTTTGAGCAGATTTGGGCGAGATTTCACTTCATTTGACCAGAAACACTATTTTAACATTACTGGTCTCAGAAACCTGTAAACTGACAATCTTGAGCATTGAAGTCCTAACATAAGTTTTTGTGCATATAACTTCTAACACATTAAAAACTGTCTTACAGCATTGCAAAAACATTGTATTTCATAAGGCATAAGCATCTTTCAGTTTGGCAAGATTTGCACTGAATATTGAATGAAGCAGCTTTCTCTCATAGAGAGACAATTTTTGAGCAGATTTGGGCTAGATTTCACTTCATTTGAACAGAAGCACTATTTTAACATTACTGGTCTCAGAAACCTGTAAACTGACAATCTTGAGCATTGATGTCCTAACATAACGTTTTGTGCATATAACTTCTAACACATTAAAAACTGTCTTACAGCATTGCAAAAACATTGTATTTCATAAGGCATAAGCATCTTTTAGTTTGGCAAGATTTGCACTGAACATTGAATGAAGCAGCTTTCTCTCATAGAGAGACAAGCTTTTGAGCAGATTTGGGCTAGATTTCACTTCATTTGAACAGAAGCACTATTTCAACATTACTGGTCTCAGAAACCTGTAAACTGACAATCTTGAGCATTGAAGTCCTAACATAACGTTTTGTGCATATAACTTCTAACACATTAAAAACTGTCTTACAGCATTGCAAAAACATTGTATTTCATAAGGCATAAGCATCTTTCAGTTTGGCAAGATTTGCACTGAACATTGAATGAAGCAGCTTTCTCTCATAGAGAGACAAGCTTTTGAGCAGATTTGGGCGAGATTTCACTTCATTTGACCAGACACACTATTTTAACATTACTGGTCTCAGAAACCTGTAAACTGACAATCTTGAGCATTGAAGTCCTAACATAACGTTTTGTGCATATACCTTCTAACACATTAAAAACTGTCTTACAGCATTGCAAAAACATTGTATTTCATAAGGCATAAGCATCTTTCAGTTTGGCAAGATTTGCACTGAACATTGAATGAAGCAGCTCTAACTCACAGAGAGACAAGCTTTTGAGCAGATTTGGGCTAGATTTCACTTCATTTGAACAGAAGCACTATTTCAACATTACTGGTCTCAGAAACCTGTAAACTGACAATCTTGAGCATTGAAGTCCTAACATCTGTTTTTGTGCATATAACTTCTAAACTATTAAAAACTGTCTCTCTGCATTGCAGAAATCATTTTATTTCATAAGACATAAGCATCTTTCAGTTTGGCAAGATTTGCACTAAACATTGAATGAAGCAGCTTTCTCTCATAGAGAGACAAGCTTTTGAGCAGATTTGGGCGAGATTTCACTTCCTTTGACCAGAAACACTATTTTAACATTACTGGTCTCAGAAACCTGTAAACTGACAATCTTGAGCATTGAAGTCCTAACATAAGTTTTTGTGCATATAACTTCTAACACATTAAAAAATGTCTTACAGCATTGCAAAAACATTGTATTTCATAAGGCATAAGCATCTTTTAGTTTGGCAAGATTTGCACTGAATATTGAATGAAGCAGCTTTCTCTCATAGAGAGACAATCTTTTGAGCAGATTTGGGCTAGATTTCACTTCATTTGAACAGAAGCACTATTTTAACATTACTGGTCTCAGAAACCTGTAAACTGACAATCTTGAGCATTGAAGACCTAACATAAGGTTTTGTGCATATAACTTCTAATGCATTAAAAACTGTCTTACTGCATTTGCAAAAACATTGTATTTCATAAGGCATAAGCATCTTTCAGTTTGGCAAGATTTGCACTAAACATTGAATGAAGCAGCTCTAACTCACAGAGAGACAAGCTTTTGAGCAGATTTGGGCTAGATTTCACTTCATTTGAACAGAAGCACTATTTCAACATTACTGGTCTCAGAAACCTGTAAACTGACAATCTTGAGCATTGAAGTCCTAACATAACGTTTTGTGCATATAACTTCTAACACATTAAAAACTGTCTTACAGCATTGCAAAAACATTGTATTTCATAAGGCATAAGCATCTTTCAGTTTGGCAAGATTTGCACTGAACATTGAATGAAGCAGCTCTAACTCACAGAGAGACAAGCTTTTGAGCAGATTTGGGCTAGATTTCACTTCATTTGAACAGAAGCACTATTTCAACATTACTGGTCTCAGAAACCTGTAAACTGACAATCTTGAGCATTGAAGTCCTAACATAAGGTTTTGTGCATATAACTTCTAACACATTAAAAACTATCTTACAGCATTTGCAAAAACATTGTATTTCATAAGGCATAAGCATCTTTCAGTTTGGCAAGATTTGCACTGAACATTGAATGAAGCAGCTCTATCTCACAGAGAGACAAGCTTTTGAGCAGATTTGGGCTAGATTTCACTTCATTTGAACAGAAGCACTATTTCAACATTACTGGTCTCAGAAACCTGTAAACTGACAATCTTGAGCATTGAAGTCCTAACATCTGTTTTTGTGCATATAAATTCTAAACCATTAAAAACTGTCTCTCTGCATTGCAGAAATCATTTTATTTCATAAGACATAAGCATCTTTCAGTTTGGCAAGATTTGCACTGAACATTGAATGAAGCAGCTTTCTCTCATAGAGAGACAAGCTTTTGAGCAGATTTGGGCGAGATTTCACTTCATTTGACCAGAAACACTATTTTAACATTACTGGTCTCAGAAACCTGTAAACTGACAATCTTGAGCATTGAAGTCCTAACATAAGTTTTTGTGCATATAACTTCTAACACATTAAAAACTGTCTTACAGCATTGCAAAAACATTGTATTTCATAAGGCATAAGCATCTTTCAGTTTGGCAAGATTTGCACTGAATATTGAATGAAGCAGCTTTCTCTCATAGAGAGACAAGCTTTTGAGCAGATTTGGGCTAGATTTCACTTCATTTGACCAGAAACACTATTTTAACATTACTGGTCTCAGAAACCTTTAAACTGACAATCTTGAGCATTGAAGTCCTAACATAACGTTTTGTGAATATAACTTCTAACACATTAAAAACTGTCTTACAGCATTGCAAAAACATTGTGTTTCATAAGGCATAAGCATATTTCAGTTTGGCAAGATTTGCACTGAACATTGAATGAAGCAGCTCTATCTCACAGAGAGACAAGCTTTTAAACAGATTTGGGCTAGATTTCTCTTTATTTGAACAGAAGCACTATTTTAACATTACTGGTCTCAGAAACCTGTAAACTGACAATCTTGAGCATTGAAGTCCTAACATAAGGTTTTGTGCATATAACTTCTAACACATTAAAAACTGTCTTACTGCATTTGCAAAAACATTGTATTTCATAAGGCATAAGCATCTTTCAGTTTGGCAAGATTTGCACTGAACATTGAATGAAGCAGCTCTAACTCACAGAGAGAGAAGCTTTTGAGCAGATTTGGGCTAGATTTCACTTCATTTGAACAGAAGCACTATTTCAACATTACTGGTCTCAGAAACCTGTAAACTGACAATCTTGAGCATTGAAGTCCTAACATCTGTTTTTGTGCATATAACTTCTAACACATTAAAAACTGTCTCACTGCATTGCAGAAATCATTTTATTTCATAAGACATAAACATCTTTCAGTTTGGCAAGATTTGCACTGAATATTGAATAAAGCAGCTTTCTCTCATAGAGAGACAAGCTTTTGAGCAGATTTGGGCGAGATTTCACTTCATTTGAACAGAAGCACTATTTCAACATTACTGGTCTCAGAAACCTGTAAACTGACAATCTTGAGCATTGAAGTCCTAACATAATGTTTTGTGCATGTAACTTCTAACACATTAAAAACTGTCTTACAGCATTGCAAAAACATTGTATTTCATAAGGCATAAGCATCTTTCAGTTTGGCAAGATTTGCACTGAACATTGAATGAAGCAGCTTTCTCTCATAGAGAGACAAGCTTTTGAGCAGATTTGGGCTAGATTTCACTTCATTTGAACAAAAGCAATATTTTAACATTACTGGTCTCAGAAACCTGTAAATAGACAATCTTGAGCATTGAAGTCCTAACATCTGTTTTTGTGCATATAACTTCTAACACATTAAAAACTGTCTCACTGCATTGCAGAAATCATTTTATTTCATAAGACATAAGCATCTTTCAGTTTGGCAAGATTTGCACTGAACATTGAATGAAGCACCTCTAACTCACAGAGAGAGAAGCTTTTGAGCAGATTTGGGCTAGATTTCACTTCATTTGAACAGAAGCACTATTTCAACATTACTGGTCTCAGAAACCTGTAAACTGACAATCTTGAGCATTGAAGTCCTAACATAAGGTTTTGTGCATGTAACTTCTAACACATTAAAAACTGTCTTACAGCATTGCAAAAACATTGTATTTCATAAGGCATAAGCATCTTTCAGTTTGGCAAGATTTGCACTGAATATTGAATGAAGCAGCTTTCTCTCATAGAGAGACAAGCTTTTGAGAAGATTTGGGCTAGATTTCACTTCATTTGAACAGAAGCACTATTTTAACATTACTGGTCTCAGAAACCTGTAAACTGACAATCTTGAGCATTGAAGTCCTAACATAAGGTTTTGTGCATATAACTTCTAACACATTAAAAACTGTCTTACTGCATTTGCAAAAACATTGTATTTCATAAGGCATAAGCATCTTTCAGTTTGGCAAGATTTGCACTGAACATTGAATGAAGCAGCTCTAACTCACAGAGAGAGAAGCTTTTGAGCAGATTTGGGCTAGATTTCACTTCATTTGAACAGAAGCACTATTTCAACATTACTGGTCTCAGAAACCTGTAAACTGACAATCTTCAGCATTGAAGTCCTAACATAACGTTTTGTGCATATAACTTCTAACACATTAAAAACTGTCTTACAGCATTGCAAAAACATTGTATTTCATAAGGCATAAGCATCTTTCAGTTTGGCAAGATTTGCACTGAACATTGAATGAAGCAGCTCTAACTCACAGAGAGACAAGCTTTTGAGCAGATTTGGGCTAGATTTCACTTCATTTGAACAGAAGCACTATTTTAACATTACTGGTCTCAGAAACCTGTAAACTGACAATCTTGAGCATTGAAGTCCTAACATCTGTTTTTGTGCATATAACTTCTAAACCATTAAAAAATGTCTCTCTGCATTGCAGAAATCCTTTTAATTCATAAGACATAAGCATCTTTCAGTTTGGCAAGATTTGCACTGAATATTGAATGAAGCAGCTTTCTCTCATAGAGAGACAAGCTTTTGAGCAGATTTGGGCTAGATTTCACTTCATTTGACCAGAAACACTATTTTAACATTACTGGTCTCAGAAACCTTTAAACTGACAATCTTGAGCATTGAAGTCCTAACATAACGTTTTGTGAATATAACTTCTAACACATTAAAAACTGTCTTACAGCATTGCAAAAACATTGTGTTTCATAAGGCATAAGCATATTTCAGTTTGGCAAGATTTGCACTGAACATTGAATGAAGCAGCTCTATCTCACAGAGAGACAAGCTTTTAAACAGATTTGGGCTAGATTTCTCTTCATTTGAACAGAAGCACTATTTTAACATTACTGGTCTCAGAAACCTGTAAACTGACAATCTTGAGCATTGAAGTCCTAAAATAACGTTTTGTGCATATAACTTCTAACACATTAAAAACTGTCTTACAGCATTGCAAAAACATTGTATTTCATAAGGCATAAGCATCTTTCAGTTTGGCAAGATTTGCACTGAACATTGAATGAAGCAGCTCTAACTCACAGAGAGACAAGCTTTTGAGCAGATTTGGGCTAGATTTCACTTCATTTGAACAGAAGCACTATTTCAACATTACTGGTCTCAGAAACCTGTAAACTGACAATCTTGAGCATTGAAGTCCTAACATAAGGTTTTGTGCATATAACTTCTAACACATTAAAAACTGTCTTACAGCATTTGCAAAAACATTGTATTTCATAAGGCATAAGCATCTTTCAGTTTGGCAAGATTTGCACTGAACATTGAATGAAGCAGCTCTATCTCACAGAGAGACAAGCTTTTGAGCAGATTTGGGCTAGATTTCACTTCATTTGGACAGAAGCACTATTTCAACATTACTGGTCTCAGAAACCTGTAAACTGACAATCTTGAGCATTGAAGTCCTAACATAAGGTTTTGTGCATATAACTTCTAACACATTAAAAACTGTCTTACAGCATTTGCAAAAACATTGTATTTCATAAGGCATAAGCATCTTTCAGTTTGGCAAGATTTGCACTGAACATTGAATGAAGCAGCTCTAACTCACAGAGAGACAAGCTTTTGAGCAGATTTGGGCTAGATTTCACTTCATTTGAACAGAAGCACTATTTCAACATTACTGGTCTCAGAAACCTGTAAACTGACAATCTTCAGCATTGAAGTCCTAACATAACGTTTTGTGCATATAACTTCTAACACATTAAAAACTGTCTTACAGCATTGCAAAAACATTGTATTTCATAAGGCATAAGCATCTTTCAGTTTGGCAAGATTTGCACTGAACATTGAATGAAGCAGCTCTAACTCACAGAGAGACAAGCTTTTGAGCAGATTTGGGCTAGATTTCACTTCATTTGAACAGAAGCACTATTTTAACATTACTGGTCTCAGAAACCTGTAAACTGACAATCTTGAGCATTGAAGTCCTAACATCTGTTTTTGTGCATATAACTTCTAAACCATTAAAAACTGTCTCTCTGCATTGCAGAAATCATTTTACTTCATAAGACATAAGCATCTTTCAGTTTGGCAAGATTTGCACTGAACATTGAATGAAGCAGCTTTCTCTCATAGAGAGACAAGCTTTTGAGCAGATTTGGGCGAGATTTCACTTCATTTGACCAGAAACACTATTTTAACATTACTGGTCTCAGAAACCTGTAAACTGACAATCTTGAGCATTGAAGTCCTAACATAAGTTTTTGTGCATATAACTTCTAACACATTAAAAACTGTCTTACAGCATTGCAAAAACATTGTATTTCATAAGGCATAAGCATCTTTCAGTTTGGCAAGATTTGCACTGAATATTGAATGAAGCAGCTTTCTCTCATAGAGAGACAATTTTTGAGCAGATTTGGGCTAGATTTCACTTCATTTGAACAGAAGCACTATTTTAACATTACTGGTCTCAGAAACCTGTAAACTGACAATCTTGAGCATTGATGTCCTAACATAACGTTTTGTGCATATAACTTCTAACACATTAAAAACTGTCTTACAGCATTGCAAAAACATTGTATTTCATAAGGCATAAGCATCTTTCAGTTTGGCAAGATTTGCACTGAACATTGAATGAAGCAGCTTTCTCTCATAGAGAGACAAGCTTTTGAGCAGATTTGGGCTAGATTTCACTTCATTTGAACAGAAGCACTATTTTAACATTACTGGTCTCAGAAACCTGTAAACTGACAATCTTGAGCATTGAAGTCCTAACATCTGTTTTTGTGCATATAACTTCTAACATATTAAAAACTGTCTTACAGCATTGCAAAAACATTGTATTTCATAAGGCATAAGCATCTTTCAGTTTGGCAAGATTTGCACTGAACATTGAATGAAGCAGCTCTAACTCACAGAGAGACAAGCTTTTGAGCAGATTTGGGCTAGATTTCACTTCATTTGAACAGAAGCACTATTTCAACATTACTGGTCTCAGAAACCTGTAAACTGACAATCTTGAGCATTGAAGTCCTAACATAACGTTTTGTGCATATAACTTCTAACACATTAAAAACTGTCTTACAGCATTGCAAAAACATTGTATTTCATAAGGCATAAGCATCTTTCAGTTTGGCAAGATTTGCACTGAACATTGAATGAAGCAGCTTTCTCTCATAGAGAGACAAGCTTTTGAGCAGATTTGGGCGAGATTCCACTTCATTTGACCAGACACACTATTTTAACATTACTGGTCTCAGAAACCTGTAAACTGACAATCTTGAGCATTGAAGTCCTAACATAAGTTTTTGTGCATATAACTTCTAACACATTAAAAAATGTCTTACAGCATTGCAAAAACATTGTATTTCATAAGGCATAAGCATCTTTTAGTTTGGCAAGATTTGCACTGAATATTGAATGAAGCAGCTTTCTCTCATAGAGAGACAATCTTTTGAGCAGATTTGGGCTAGATTTCACTTCATTTGAACAGAAGCACTATTTTAACATTACTGGTCTCAGAAACCTGTAAACTGACAATCTTGAGCATTGAAGTCCTAACATAAGGTTTTGTGCATATAACTTCTAACACATTAAAAACTGTCTTACTGCATTTGCAAAAACATTGTATTTCATAAGGCATAAGCATCTTTCAGTTTGGCAAGATTTGCACTAAACATTGAATGAAGCAGCGCTAACTCACAGAGAGACAAGCTTTTGAGCAGATTTGGGCTAGATTTCACTTCATTTGAACAGAAGCACTATTTCAACATTACTGGTCTCAGAAACCTGTAAACTGACAATCTTGAGCATTGAAGTCCTAACATAACGTTTTGTGCATATAACTTCTAACACATTAAAAACTGTCTTACAGCATTGCAAAAACATTGTATTTCATAAGGCATAAGCATCTTTCAGTTTCGCAAGATTTGCACTGAACATTGAATGAAGCAGCTCTAACTCACAGAGAGACAAGCTTTTGAGCAGATTTGGGCTAGATTTCACTTCATTTGAACAGAAGCACTATTTCAACATTACTGGTCTCAGAAACCTGTAAACTGACAATCTTGAGCATTGAAGTCCTAACCACAAGGTTTTGTGCATATAACTTCTAACACATTAAAAACTGTCTTACAGCATTTGCAAAAACATTGTATTTCATAAGGCATAAGCATCTTTCAGTTTGGCAAGATTTGCACTGAACATTGAATGAAGCAGCTCTATCTCACAGAGAGACAAGCTTTTGAGCAGATTTGGGCTAGATTTCACTTCATTTGAACAGAAGCACTATTTCAACATTACTGGTCTCAGAAACCTGTAAACTGACAATCTTGAGCATTGAAGTCCTAACATACGTTTTTGTGCATATAACTTCTAACACATTAAAAACTGTATTAAAGCATTGCAAAAACATTGTTATTCACAAGGCATAAGCATCTTTCAGTTTGGCAAGATTTTCACTGAACATTGAATGAAGCAGCTCTAACTCACAGAGAGAGAAGCTTTTGAGCAGATTTGGGCTAGATTTCACTTCATTTGAACAGAAGCACTATTTCAACATTACTGGTCTCAGAAACCTGTAAACTGACAATCTTGAGCATTGAAGTCCTAACATAAGTTTTTGTGCATATAACTTCTAACACATTAAAAACTGTCTTACAGCATTGCAAAAACATTGTATTTCATAAGGCATAAGCATCTTTCAGTTTGGCAAGATTTGCACTGAACATTGAATGAAGCAGCTTTCTCTCATAGAGAGACAAGCTTTTGAGCAGATGTGGGCTAGATTTCACTTCATTTGAACAAAAGCAATATTTTAACATTACTGGTCTCAGAAACCTGTAAATAGACAATCTTGAGCATTGAAGTCCTAACATCTGTTTTTGTGCATATAACTTCTAACACATTAAAAACTGTCTCACTGCATTGCAGAAATCATTTTATTTCATAAGACATAAGCATCTTTCAGTTTGGCAAGATTTGCACTGAACATTGAATGAAGCACCTCTAACTCACAGAGAGAGAAGCTTTTGAGCAGATTTGGGCTAGATTTCACTTCATTTGAACAGAAGCACTATTTCAACATTACTGGTCTCAGAAACCTGTAAACTGACAATCTTGAGCATTGAAGTCCTAACATAAGGTTTTGTGCATGTAACTTCTAACACATTAAAAACTGTCTTACAGCATTGCAAAAACATTGTATTTCATAAGGCATAAGCATCTTTCAGTTTGGCAAGATTTGCACTGAATATTGAATGAAGCAGCTTTCTCTCATAGAGAGACAAGCTTTTGAGCAGATTTGGGCTAGATTTCACTTTATTTGAACAGAAGCACTATTTTAACATTACTGGTCTCAGAAACCTGTAAACTGACAATCTTGAGCATTGAAGTCCTAACATAAGGTTTTGTGCATATAACTTCTAACACATTAAAAACTGTCTTACTGCATATGCAAAAACATTGTATTTCATTAGGCATAAGCATCTTTCAGTTTGGCAAGATTTGCACTGAACATTGAATGAAGCAGCTCTATCTCACAGAGAGAGAAGCTTTTGAGCAGATTTGGGCTAGATTTCACTTCATTTGAACAGAAGCACTATTTCAACATTACTGGTCTCAGAAACCTGTAAACTGACAATCTTGAGCATTGAAGTCCTAACATCTGTTTTTGTGCATATAACTTCTAACACATTAAAAACTGTCTCACTGCATTGCAAAAATCATTTTATTTCATAAGGCATAAGCATCTTTCAGTTTGGCAAGATTTGCACTGAACATTGAATGAAGCAGCTCTAACTCACAGAGAGACAAGCTTTTGAGCAGATTTGGGCTAGATTTCACTTCATTTGAACAGAAGCACTATTTCAACATTACTGGTCTCAGAAACCTGTAAACTGACAATCTTCAGCATTGAAGTCCTAACATGAAGTTTTGTGCATATAACTTCTAACACATTAAAAACTGTCTTACAGCATTGCAAAAACATTGTATTTCATAAGGCATAAGCATCTTTCAGTTTGGCAAGATTTGAACTGAACATTGAATGAAGCAGCTCTAACTCACAGAGAGACAAGCTTTTGAGCAGATTTGGGCTAGATTTCACTTCATTTGAACAGAAGCACTATTTTAACATTACTGGTCTCAGAAACCTGTAAACTGACAATCTTGAGCATTGAAGTCCTAACATCTGTTTTTGTGCATATAACTTCTAAACCATTAAAAACTGTCTCTCTGCATTGCAGAAATCATTTTATTTCATAAGACATAAGCATCTTTCAGTTTGGCAAGATTTGCACTGAATATTGAATGAAGCAGCTTTCTCTCATAGAGAGACAAGCTTTTGAGCAGATTTGGGCTAGATTTCACTTCATTTGACCAGAAACACTATTTTAACATTACTGGTCTCAGAAACCTTTAAACTGACAATCTTGAGCATTGAAGTCCTAACATAACGTTTTGTGAATATAACTTCTAACACATTAAAAACTGTCTTACAGCATTGCAAAAACATTGTGTTTCATAAGGCATAAGCATATTTCAGTTTGGCAAGATTTGCACTGAACATTGAATGAAGCAGCTCTATCTCACAGAGAGACAAGCTTTTAAACAGATTTGGGCTAGATTTCTCTTCATTTGACCAGAAACACTATTTTAACATTACTGGTCTCAGAAACCTTTAAACTGACAATCTTGAGCATTGAAGTCCTAACATAACGTTTTGTGCATATAACTTCTAACACATTAAAAACTGTCTTACTGCATTTGCAAAAACATTGTATTTCATAAGGCATAAGCATCTTTCAGTTTGGCAAGATTTGCACTGAACATTGAATGAAGCAGCTCTAACTCACAGAGAGAGAAGCTTTTGAGCAGATTTGGGCTAGATTTCACTTCATTTGAACAGAAGCACTATTTCAACATTACTGGTCTCAGAAACCTGTAAACTGACAATCTTGAGCATTGAAGTCCTAACATAAGGTGTTGTGCATATAACTTCTAACACATTAAAAACTGTCTTACAGCATTTGCAAAAACATTGTATTTCATAAGGCATAAGCATCTTTCAGTTTGGCAAGATTTGCACTGAACATTGAATGAAGCACCTCTAACTCACAGAGAGAGAAGCTTTTGAGCAGATTTGGGCTAGATTTCACTTCATTTGAACAGAAGCACTATTTCAACATTACTGGTCTCAGAAACCTGTAAACTGACAATCTTGAGCATTGAAGTCCTAACATAAGGTGTTGTGCATATAACTTCTAACACATTAAAAACTGTCTCACTGCATTGCAGAAATCATTTTATTTCATAAGACATAAGCTTCTTTCAATTTGGCAAGATTTGCACTGAACATTGAATGAAGCACCTCTAACTCACAGAGAGAGAAGCTTTTGAGCAGATTTGGGCTAGATTTCACTTCATTTGAACAGAAGCACTATTTCAACATTACTGGTCTCAGAAACCTGTAAACTGACAATCTTGAGCATTGAAGTCTTAACATCTGTTTTTGTGCATATAACTTCTAAACCATTAAAATCTGTCTCTCTGCATTGCAGAAATCATTTTATTTCATAAGACATAAGCATCTTTCAGTTTGGCAAGATTTGCACTGAACATTGAATGAAGCAGCTTTCTCTCATAGAGAGACAAGCTTTTGAGCAGATTTGGGCGAGATTTCACTTCATTTGACCAGAAGCACTATTTCAACATTACTGGTCTCAGAAACCTGTAAACTGACAATCTTGAGCATTGAAGCCCTAACATAAGGTTTTGTGCATGTAACTTCTAACACATTAAAAGCTGTCTTACAGCATTGCAAAAACATTGTATTTCATAAGGCATAAGCATCTTTCAGTTTGGCAAGATTTGCACTGAATATTGAATGAAGCAGCTTTCTCTCATAGAGAGACAAGCTTTTGAGAAGATTTGGGCTAGATTTCACTTCATTTGAACAGAAGCACTATTTTAACATTACTGGTCTCAGAAACCTGTAAACTGACAATCTTGAGCATTGAAGTCCTAACATAAGGTTTTGTGCATATAACTTCTAACACATTAAAAACTGTCTTACTGCATTTGCAAAAACATTGTATTTCATAAGGCATAAGCATCTTTCAGTTTGGCAAGATTTGCACTGAACATTGAATGAAGCAGCTCTAACTCACAGAGAGAGAAGCTTTTGAGCAGATTTGGGCTAGATTTCACTTCATTTGAACAGAAGCACTATTTCAACATTACTGGTCTCAGAAACCTGTAAACTGACAATCTTGAGCATTGAAGTCCTAACATCTGTTTTTGTGCATATAACTTCTAACACATTAAAAACTGTCTCACTGCATTGCAGAAATCATTTTATTTCATAAGACATAAGCATCTTTCAGTTTGGCAAGATTTGCACTGAACATTGAATGAAGCACGTCTAACTCACAGAGAGAGAAGCTTTTGAGCAGATTTGGGCTAGATTTCACTTCATTTGAACAGAAGCACTATTTCAACATTACTGGTCTCAGAAACCTGTAAACTGACAATCTTGAGCATTGAAGTCCTAACATAAGGTTTTGTGCATATAACTTCTAACACATTAAAAACTGTCTTACTGCATTTGCAAAAACATTGTATTTCATAAGGCATAAGCATCTTTCAGTTTGGCAAGATTTGCACTAAACATTGAATGAAGCAGCTCTAACTCACAGAGAGACAAGCTTTTGAGCAGATTTGGGCTAGATTTCACTTCATTTGAACAGAAGCACTATTTCAACATTACTGGTCTCAGAAACCTGTAAACTGACAATCTTGAGCATTGAAGTCCTAACATAAGGTTTTGTGCATATAACTTCTAACACATTAAAAACTGTCTTACTGCATTTGCAAAAACATTGTATTTCATAAGGCATAAGCATCTTTCAGTTTGGCAAGATTTGCACTGAACATTGAATGAAGCAGCTCTAACTCACAGAGAGAGAAGCTTTTGAGCAGATTTGGGCTAGATTTCACTTCATTTGAACAGAAGCACTATTTCAACATTACTGGTCTCAGAAACCTGTAAACTGACAATCTTGAGCATTGAAGTCCTAACATCTGTTTTTGTGCATATAACTTCTAACACATTAAAAACTGTTTCACTGCATTGCAAAAATCATTTTATTTCATAAGACATAAGCATCTTTCAGTTTGGCAAGATTTGCACTGAACATTGAATGAAGCACCTCTAACTCACAGAGAGAGAAGCTTTTGAGCAGATTTGGGCTAGATTTCACTTCATTTGTACAGAAGCACTATTTCAACATTACTGGTCTCAGAAACCTGTAAACTGACAATCTTGAGCATTGAAGTCCTAACATAATGTTTTGTGCATGTAACTTCTAACACGTTAAAAAACTGCCTTACAGCATTGCAAAAACATTGTATTTCATAAGGCATAAGCATCTTTCAGTTTGGCAAGATTTGCACTGAATATTGAATGAAGCAGCTTTCTCTCATAGAGAGACAAGCTTTTGAGCAGATTTGGGCTAGATTTCACTTCATTTGAACAGAAGCACTATTTCAACATTACTGGTCTCAGAAACCTGTAAACTGACAATCTTGAGCATTGAAGTCCTAACATAACGTTTTGTGCATATAACTTCTAACACATTAAAAACTGTCTTACAGCATTGCAAAAACATTGTATTTCATAAGGCATAAGCATCTTTCAGTTTGGCAAGATTTGCACTGCACATTGAATGAAGCACGTCTAACTCACAGAGAGAGAAGCTTTTGAGCAGATTTGGGCTAGATTTCACTTCATTTGAACAGAAGCACTATTTCAACATTACTGGTCTCAGAAACCTGTAAACTGACAATCTTGAGCATTGAAGCCCTAACATCAGGTTTTGTGCATGTAACTTCTAACACATTAAAAACTGTCTTACAGCATTGCAAAAACATTGTATTTCATAAGGCATAAGCATCTTTCAGTTTGGCAAGATTTGCACTGAATATTGAATGAAGCACCTCTAACTCACAGAGAGAGAAGCTTTTGAGCAGATTTGGGCTAGATTTCACTTCATTTGAACAGAAGCACTATTTCAACATTACTGGTCTCAGAAACCTGTAAACTGACAATCTTGAGCATTGAAGTCCTAACATAAGGTGTTGTGCATATAACTTCTAACACATTAAAAACTGTCTCACTGCATTGCAGAAATCATTTTATTTCATAAGACATAAGCTTCTTTCAATTTGGCAAGATTTGCACTGAACATTGAATGAAGCACCTCTAACTCACAGAGAGAGAAGCTTTTGAGCAGATTTGGGCTAGATTTCACTTCATTTGAACAGAAGCACTATTTCAACATTACTGGTCTCAGAAACCTGTAAACTGACAATCTTGAGCATTGAAGTCTTAACATCTGTTTTTGTGCATATAACTTCTAAACCATTAAAATCTGTCTCTCTGCATTGCAGAAATCATTTTATTTCATAAGACATAAGCATCTTTCAGTTTGGCAAGATTTGCACTGAACATTGAATGAAGCAGCTTTCTCTCATAGAGAGACAAGCTTTTGAGCAGATTTGGGCGAGATTTCACTTCATTTGACCAGAAGCACTATTTCAACATTACTGGTCTCAGAAACCTGTAAACTGACAATCTTGAGCATTGAAGCCCTAACATAAGGTTTTGTGCATGTAACTTCTAACACATTAAAAGCTGTCTTACAGCATTGCAAAAACATTGTATTTCATAAGGCATAAGCATCTTTCAGTTTGGCAAGATTTGAACTGAACATTGAATGAAGCAGCTCTAACTCACAGAGAGACAAGCTTTTGAGCAGATTTGGGCTAGATTTCACTTCATTTGAACAGAAACACTATTTCAACATTACTGGTCTCAGAAACCTGTAAACTGACAATCTTCAGCATTGAAGTCCTAACATAACGTTTTGTGCATATAACTTCTAACACATTAAAAACTGTCTTACAGCATTTGCAAAAACATTGTATTTCATAAGGCATAAGCATCTTTCAGTTTGGCAAGATTTGCACTGAACATTGAATGAAGCAGCTCTAACTCACAGAGAGAGAAGCTTTTGAGCAGATTTGGGCTAGATTTCACTTCATTTGAACAGAAGCACTATTTCAACATTACTGGTCTCAGAAACCTGTAAACTGACAATCTTGAGCATTAAAGTCCTAACATAAGTTTTTGTGCATATAACTTCTAACACATTAAAAACTGTCTCACTGCATTGCAGAAATCATTTTATTTCATAAGACATAAGCATCTTTCAGTTTGGCAAGATTTGCACTGAACATTGAATGAAGCAGCTTTCTCTCATAGAGAGACAAGCTTTTGAGCAGATTTGGGCGAGATTTCACTTCATTTGACCAGAAGCACTATTTCAACATTACTGGTCTCAGAAACCTGTAAACTGACAATCTTGAGCATTGAAGCCCTAACATAAGGTTTTGTGCATGTAACTTCTAACACATTAAAAGCTGTCTTACAGCATTGCAAAAACATTGTATTTCATAAGGCATAAGCATCTTTCAGTTTGGCAAGATTTGCACTGAATATTGAATGAAGCAGCTTTCTCTCATAGAGAGACAAGCTTTTGAGAAGATTTGGGCTAGATTTCACTTCATTTGAACAGAAGCACTATTTTAACATTACTGGTCTCAGAAACCTGTAAACTGACAATCTTGAGCATTGAAGTCCTAACATAAGGTTTTGTGCATATAACTTCTAACACATTAAAAACTGTCTTACTGCATTTGCAAAAACATTGTATTTCATAAGGCATAAGCATCTTTCAGTTTGGCAAGATTTGCACTGAACATTGAATGAAGCAGCTCTAACTCACAGAGAGAGAAGCTTTTGAGCAGATTTGGGCTAGATTTCACTTCATTTGAACAGAAGCACTATTTCAACATTACTGGTCTCAGAAACCTGTAAACTGACAATCTTGAGCATTGAAGTCCTAACATCTGTTTTTGTGCATATAACTTCTAACACATTAAAAACTGTCTCACTGCATTGCAGAAATCATTTTATTTCATAAGACATAAGCATCTTTCAGTTTGGCAAGATTTGCACTGAACATTGAATGAAGCACGTCTAACTCACAGAGAGAGAAGCTTTTGAGCAGATTTGGGCTAGATTTCACTTCATTTGAACAGAAGCACTATTTCAACATTACTGGTCTCAGAAACCTGTAAACTGACAATCTTGAGCATTGAAGTCCTAACATAAGGTTTTGTGCATATAACTTCTAACACATTAAAAACTGTCTTACTGCATTTGCAAAAACATTGTATTTCATAAGGCATAAGCATCTTTCAGTTTGGCAAGATTTGCACTAAACATTGAATGAAGCAGCTCTAACTCACAGAGAGACAAGCTTTTGAGCAGATTTGGGCTAGATTTCACTTCATTTGAACAGAAGCACTATTTCAACATTACTGGTCTCAGAAACCTGTAAACTGACAATCTTGAGCATTGAAGTCCTAACATAAGGTTTTGTGCATATAACTTCTAACACATTAAAAACTGTCTTACTGCATTTGCAAAAACATTGTATTTCATAAGGCATAAGCATCTTTCAGTTTGGCAAGATTTGCACTGAACATTGAATGAAGCAGCTCTAACTCACAGAGAGAGAAGCTTTTGAGCAGATTTGGGCTAGATTTCACTTCATTTGAACAGAAGCACTATTTCAACATTACTGGTCTCAGAAACCTGTAAACTGACAATCTTGAGCATTGAAGTCCTAACATAAGTTTTTGTGCATATAACTTCTAACACATTAAAAACGGTCTCACTGCATTGCAGAAATCATTTTATTTCATAAGACATAAGCATCTTTCAGTTTGGCAAGATTTGCACTGAACATTGAATGAAGCAGCTTTCTCTCATAGAGAGACAAGCTTTTGTGCAGATTTGGGCTAGATTTCACTTCATTTGAACAGAAGCACTATTTTAACATTACTGGTCTCAGAAACCTGTAAACTGACAATCTTGAGCATTGAAGTCCTAACATTAGGTTTTGTGCATATAACTTCTAACACATTAAAAACTGTCTTACTGCATTTGCAAAAACATTGTATTTCATAAGGCATAAGCATCTTTCAGTTTGGCAAGATTTGCACTGAACATTGAATGAAGCAGCTCTAACTCACAGAGAGAGAAGCTTTTGAGCAGATTTGGGCTAGATTTCACTTCATTTGTACAGAAGCACTATTTCAACATTACTGGTCTCAGAAACCTGTAAACTGACAATCTTGAGCATTGAAGTCCTAACATCTGTTTTTGTGCATATAACTTCTAACACATTAAAAACTGTCTCACTGCATTGCAGAAATCATTTTATTTCATAAGACATAAGCATCTTTCAGTTTGGCAAGATTTGCACTGAACATTGAATGAAGCACGTCTAACTCACAGAGAGAGAAGCTTTTGAGCAGATTTGGGCTAGATTTCACTTCATTTGAACAGAAGCACTATTTCAACATTACTGGTCTCAGAAACCTGTAAACTGACAATCTTGAGCATTGAAGTCCTAACATAAGGTTTTGTGCATATAACTTCTAACACATTAAAAACTGTCTTACTGCATTTGCAAAAACATTGTATTTCATAAGGCATAAGCATCTTTCAGTTTGGCAAGATTTGCACTAAACATTGAATGAAGCAGCTCTAACTCACAGAGAGACAAGCTTTTGAGCAGATTTGGGCTAGATTTCACTTCATTTGAACAGAAGCACTATTTCAACATTACTGGTCTCAGAAACCTGTAAACTGACAATCTTGAGCATTGAAGTCCTAACATAAGGTGTTGTGCATATAACTTCTAACACATTAAAAACTGTCTTACAGCATTTGCAAAAACATTGTATTTCATAAGGCATAAGCATCTTTCAGTTTGGCAAGATTTGCACTGAACATTGAATGAAGCACCTCTAACTCACAGAGAGAGAAGCTTTTGAGCAGATTTGGGCTAGATTTCACTTCATTTGAACAGAAGCACTATTTCAACATTACTGGTCTCAGAAACCTGTAAACTGACAATCTTGAGCATTGAAGTCCTAACATAAGGTGTTGTGCATATAACTTCTAACACATTAAAAACTGTCTCACTGCATTGCAGAAATCATTTTATTTCATAAGACATAAGCTTCTTTCAATTTGGCAAGATTTGCACTGAACATTGAATGAAGCACCTCTAACTCACAGAGAGAGAAGCTTTTGAGCAGATTTGGGCTAGATTTCACTTCATTTGAACAGAAGCACTATTTCAACATTACTGGTCTCAGAAACCTGTAAACTGACAATCTTGAGCATTGAAGTCTTAACATCTGTTTTTGTGCATATAACTTCTAAACCATTAAAATCTGTCTCTCTGCATTGCAGAAATCATTTTATTTCATAAGACATAAGCATCTTTCAGTTTGGCAAGATTTGCACTGAACATTGAATGAAGCAGCTTTCTCTCATAGAGAGACAAGCTTTTGAGCAGATTTGGGCGAGATTTCACTTCATTTGACCAGAAGCACTATTTCAACATTACTGGTCTCAGAAACCTGTAAACTGACAATCTTGAGCATTGAAGCCCTAACATAAGGTTTTGTGCATGTAACTTCTAACACATTAAAAGCTGTCTTACAGCATTGCAAAAACATTGTATTTCATAAGGCATAAGCATCTTTCAGTTTGGCAAGATTTGCACTGAATATTGAATGAAGCAGCTTTCTCTCATAGAGAGACAAGCTTTTGAGAAGATTTGGGCTAGATTTCACTTCATTTGAACAGAAGCACTATTTTAACATTACTGGTCTCAGAAACCTGTAAACTGACAATCTTGAGCATTGAAGTCCTAACATAAGGTTTTGTGCATATAACTTCTAACACATTAAAAACTGTCTTACTGCATTTGCAAAAACATTGTATTTCATAAGGCATAAGCATCTTTCAGTTTGGCAAGATTTGCACTGAACATTGAATGAAGCAGCTCTAACTCACAGAGAGAGAAGCTTTTGAGCAGATTTGGGCTAGATTTCACTTCATTTGAACAGAAGCACTATTTCAACATTACTGGTCTCAGAAACCTGTAAACTGACAATCTTGAGCATTGAAGTCCTAACATCTGTTTTTGTGCATATAACTTCTAACACATTAAAAACTGTCTCACTGCATTGCAGAAATCATTTTATTTCATAAGACATAAGCATCTTTCAGTTTGGCAAGATTTGCACTGAACATTGAATGAAGCACGTCTAACTCACAGAGAGAGAAGCTTTTGAGCAGATTTGGGCTAGATTTCACTTCATTTGAACAGAAGCACTATTTCAACATTACTGGTCTCAGAAACCTGTAAACTGACAATCTTGAGCATTGAAGTCCTAACATAAGGTTTTGTGCATATAACTTCTAACACATTAAAAACTGTCTTACTGCATTTGCAAAAACATTGTATTTCATAAGGCATAAGCATCTTTCAGTTTGGCAAGATTTGCACTAAACATTGAATGAAGCAGCTCTAACTCACAGAGAGACAAGCTTTTGAGCAGATTTGGGCTAGATTTCACTTCATTTGAACAGAAGCACTATTTCAACATTACTGGTCTCAGAAACCTGTAAACTGACAATCTTGAGCATTGAAGTCCTAACATAAGGTTTTGTGCATATAACTTCTAACACATTAAAAACTGTCTTACTGCATTTGCAAAAACATTGTATTTCATAAGGCATAAGCATCTTTCAGTTTGGCAAGATTTGCACTGAACATTGAATGAAGCAGCTCTAACTCACAGAGAGAGAAGCTTTTGAGCAGATTTGGGCTAGATTTCACTTCATTTGAACAGAAGCACTATTTCAACATTACTGGTCTCAGAAACCTGTAAACTGACAATCTTGAGCATTGAAGTCCTAACATCTGTTTTTGTGCATATAACTTCTAACACATTAAAAACTGTTTCACTGCATTGCAAAAATCATTTTATTTCATAAGACATAAGCATCTTTCAGTTTGGCAAGATTTGCACTGAACATTGAATGAAGCACCTCTAACTCACAGAGAGAGAAGCTTTTGAGCAGATTTGGGCTAGATTTCACTTCATTTGTACAGAAGCACTATTTCAACATTACTGGTCTCAGAAACCTGTAAACTGACAATCTTGAGCATTGAAGTCCTAACATAATGTTTTGTGCATGTAACTTCTAACACGTTAAAAAACTGCCTTACAGCATTGCAAAAACATTGTATTTCATAAGGCATAAGCATCTTTCAGTTTGGCAAGATTTGCACTGAATATTGAATGAAGCAGCTTTCTCTCATAGAGAGACAAGCTTTTGAGCAGATTTGGGCTAGATTTCACTTCATTTGAACAGAAGCACTATTTCAACATTACTGGTCTCAGAAACCTGTAAACTGACAATCTTGAGCATTGAAGTCCTAACATAACGTTTTGTGCATATAACTTCTAACACATTAAAAACTGTCTTACAGCATTGCAAAAACATTGTATTTCATAAGGCATAAGCATCTTTCAGTTTGGCAAGATTTGCACTGCACATTGAATGAAGCACGTCTAACTCACAGAGAGAGAAGCTTTTGAGCAGATTTGGGCTAGATTTCACTTCATTTGAACAGAAGCACTATTTCAACATTACTGGTCTCAGAAACCTGTAAACTGACAATCTTGAGCATTGAAGCCCTAACATCAGGTTTTGTGCATGTAACTTCTAACACATTAAAAACTGTCTTACAGCATTGCAAAAACATTGTATTTCATAAGGCATAAGCATCTTTCAGTTTGGCAAGATTTGCACTGAATATTGAATGAAGCACCTCTAACTCACAGAGAGAGAAGCTTTTGAGCAGATTTGGGCTAGATTTCACTTCATTTGAACAGAAGCACTATTTCAACATTACTGGTCTCAGAAACCTGTAAACTGACAATCTTGAGCATTGAAGTCCTAACATAAGGTGTTGTGCATATAACTTCTAACACATTAAAAACTGTCTCACTGCATTGCAGAAATCATTTTATTTCATAAGACATAAGCTTCTTTCAATTTGGCAAGATTTGCACTGAACATTGAATGAAGCACCTCTAACTCACAGAGAGAGAAGCTTTTGAGCAGATTTGGGCTAGATTTCACTTCATTTGAACAGAAGCACTATTTCAACATTACTGGTCTCAGAAACCTGTAAACTGACAATCTTGAGCATTGAAGTCTTAACATCTGTTTTTGTGCATATAACTTCTAAACCATTAAAATCTGTCTCTCTGCATTGCAGAAATCATTTTATTTCATAAGACATAAGCATCTTTCAGTTTGGCAAGATTTGCACTGAACATTGAATGAAGCAGCTTTCTCTCATAGAGAGACAAGCTTTTGAGCAGATTTGGGCGAGATTTCACTTCATTTGACCAGAAGCACTATTTCAACATTACTGGTCTCAGAAACCTGTAAACTGACAATCTTGAGCATTGAAGCCCTAACATAAGGTTTTGTGCATGTAACTTCTAACACATTAAAAGCTGTCTTACAGCATTGCAAAAACATTGTATTTCATAAGGCATAAGCATCTTTCAGTTTGGCAAGATTTGCACTGAATATTGAATGAAGCAGCTTTCTCTCATAGAGAGACAAGCTTTTGAGAAGATTTGGGCTAGATTTCACTTCATTTGAACAGAAGCACTATTTTAACATTACTGGTCTCAGAAACCTGTAAACTGACAATCTTGAGCATTGAAGTCCTAACATAAGGTTTTGTGCATATAACTTCTAACACATTAAAAACTGTCTTACTGCATTTGCAAAAACATTGTATTTCATAAGGCATAAGCATCTTTCAGTTTGGCAAGATTTGCACTGAACATTGAATGAAGCAGCTCTAACTCACAGAGAGAGAAGCTTTTGAGCAGATTTGGGCTAGATTTCACTTCATTTGAACAGAAGCACTATTTCAACATTACTGGTCTCAGAAACCTGTAAACTGACAATCTTGAGCATTGAAGTCCTAACATCTGTTTTTGTGCATATAACTTCTAACACATTAAAAACTGTCTCACTGCATTGCAGAAATCATTTTATTTCATAAGACATAAGCATCTTTCAGTTTGGCAAGATTTGCACTGAACATTGAATGAAGCACGTCTAACTAACAGAGAGAGAAGCTTTTGAGCAGATTTGGGCTAGATTTCACTTCATTTGAACAGAAGCACTATTTCAACATTACTGGTCTCAGAAACCTGTAAACTGACAATCTTGAGCATTGAAGTCCTAACATAAGGTTTTGTGCATATAACTTCTAACACATTAAAAACTGTCTTACTGCATTTGCAAAAACATTGTATTTCATAAGGCATAAGCATCTTTCAGTTTGGCAAGATTTGCACTAAACATTGAATGAAGCAGCTCTAACTCACAGAGAGACAAGCTTTTGAGCAGATTTGGGCTAGATTTCACTTCATTTGAACAGAAGCACTATTTCAACATTACTGGTCTCAGAAACCTGTAAACTGACAATCTTGAGCATTGAAGTCCTAACATAAGGTTTTGTGCATATAACTTCTAACACATTAAAAACTGTCTTACTGCATTTGCAAAAACATTGTATTTCATAAGGCATAAGCATCTTTCAGTTTGGCAAGATTTGCACTGAACATTGAATGAAGCAGCTCTAACTCACAGAGAGAGAAGCTTTTGAGCAGATTTGGGCTAGATTTCACTTCATTTGAACAGAAGCACTATTTCAACATTACTGGTCTCAGAAACCTGTAAACTGACAATCTTGAGCATTGAAGTCCTAACATCTGTTTTTGTGCATATAACTTCTAACACATTAAAAACTGTTTCACTGCATTGCAAAAATCATTTTATTTCATAAGACATAAGCATCTTTCAGTTTGGCAAGATTTGCACTGAACATTGAATGAAGCACCTCTAACTCACAGAGAGAGAAGCTTTTGAGCAGATTTGGGCTAGATTTCACTTCATTTGTACAGAAGCACTATTTCAACATTACTGGTCTCAGAAACCTGTAAACTGACAATCTTGAGCATTGAAGTCCTAACATAATGTTTTGTGCATGTAACTTCTAACACGTTAAAAAACTGCCTTACAGCATTGCAAAAACATTGTATTTCATAAGGCATAAGCATCTTTCAGTTTGGCAAGATTTGCACTGAATATTGAATGAAGCAGCTTTCTCTCATAGAGAGACAAGCTTTTGAGCAGATTTGGGCTAGATTTCACTTCATTTGAACAGAAGCACTATTTCAACATTACTGGTCTCAGAAACCTGTAAACTGACAATCTTGAGCATTGAAGTCCTAACATAACGTTTTGTGCATATAACTTCTAACACATTAAAAACTGTCTTACAGCATTGCAAAAACATTGTATTTCATAAGGCATAAGCATCTTTCAGTTTGGCAAGATTTGCACTGAACATTGAATGAAGCAGCTCTAACTCACAGAGAGACAAGCTTTTGAGCAGATTTGGGCTAGATTTCACTTCATTTGAACAGAAGCACTATTTCAACATTACTGGTCTCAGAAACCTGTAAACTGACAATCTTCAGCATTGAAGTCCTAACATAACGTTTTGTGCATATAACTTCTAACACATTAAAAACTGTCTTACAGCATTGCAAAAACATTGTATTTCATAAGGCATAAGCATCTTTCAGTTTGGCAAGATTTGCACTGAACATTGAATGAAGCAGCTCTAACTCACAGAGAGACAAGCTTTTGAGCAGATTTGGGCTAGATTTCACTTCATTTGAACAGAAGCACTATTTCAACATTACTGGTCTCAGAAACCTGTAAACTGACAATCTTGAGCATTGAAGTCCTAACATCTGTTTTTGTGCATATAACTTCTAAACCATTAAAAACTGTCTCTCTGCATTGCAGAAATCATTTTATTTCATAAGACATAAGCATCTTTCAGTTTGGCAAGATTTGCACTGAACATTGAATGAAGCAGCTTTCTCTCATAGAGAGACAAGCTTTTGAGCAGATTTGGGCTAGATTTCACTTCATTTGAACAGAAGCACTATTTCAACATTACTGGTCTCAGAAACCTGTAAACTGACAATCTTGAGCATTGAAGTCCTAACATAACGTTTTGTGCATATAACTTCTAACACATTAAAAACTGTCTTACAGCATTGCAAAAACATTGTATTTCATAAGGCACAAGCATCTTTCAGTTTGGCAAGATTTGCACTGAACATTGAATGAAGCAGCTCTAACTCACAGAGAGACAAGCTTTTGAGCAGATTTGGGCTAGATTTCACTTCATTTGAACAGAAGCACTATTTCAACATTACTGGTCTCAGAAACCTGTAAACTGACAATCTTGAGCATTGAAGTCCTAACATAACGTTTTGTGCATATAACTTCTAACACATTAAAAACTGTCTTACAGCATTGCAAAAACATTGTATTTCATAAGGCATAAGCATCTTTCAGTTTGGCAAGATTTGCACTGAACATTGAATGAAGCAGCTCTAACTCACAGAGAGACAAGCTTTTGAGCAGATTTGGGCTAGATTTCACTTCATTTGAACAGAAGCACTATTTCAACATTACTGGTCTCAGAAGCCTGTAAACTGACAATCTTCAGCATTGAAGTCCTAACATAACGTTTTGTGCATATAACTTCTAACACATTAAAAACTGTCTTACAGCATTGCAAAAACATTGTATTTCATAAGGCATAAGCATCTTTCAGTTTGGCAAGATTTGCACTGAACATTGAATGAAGCAGCTCTAACTCACAGAGAGACAAGCTTTTGAGCAGATTTGGGCTAGATTACACTTCATTTGAACAGAAGCACTATTTCAACATTACTGGTCTCAGAAACCTGTAAACTGACAATCTTGAGCATTGAAGCCCTAACATAAGGTTTTGTGCATGTAACTTCTAACACATTAAAAACTGTCTTACAGCATTGCAAAAACATTGTATTTCATAAGGCATAAGCATCTTTCAGTTTGGCAAGATTTGCACTGAACATTGAATGAAGCAGCTCTATCTCACAGAGAGACAAGTTTTGAGCAGATTTGGGCTAGATTTCACTTCATTTGAACAAAAGCAATATTTTAACATTACTGGTCTCAGAAACCTGTAAATAGACAATCTTGAGCATTGAAGTCCTATCATCTGTTTTTGTGCATATAACTTCTAACACATTAAAAACTGTCTCACTGCATTGCAGAAATCATTTTATTTCATAAGACATAAGCATCTTTCAGTTTGGCAAGATTTGCACTGCACATTGAATGAAGCACGTCTAACTCACAGAGAGAGAAGCTTTTGAGCAGATTTGGGCTAGATTTCACTTCATTTGAACAGAAGCACTATTTCAACATTACTGGTCTCAGAAACCTGTAAACTGACAATCTTGAGCATTGAAGCCCTAACATAAGGTTTTGTGCATGTAACTTCTAACACATTAAAAAGTGTCTTACAGCATTGCAAAAACATTGTATTTCATAAGGCATAAGCATCTTTCAGTTTGGCAAGATTTGCACTGAATATTGAATGAAGCAGCTTTCTCTCATAGAGAGACAAGCTTTTGAGCAGATTTGGGCTAGATTTCACTTCATTTGAACAGAAGCACTATTTTAACATTACTGGTCTCAGAAACCTGTAAACTGACAATCTTGAGCATTGAAGTCCTAACATTAGGTTTTGTGCATATAACTTCTAACACATTAAAAACTGTCTTACTGCATTTGCAAAAACATTGTATTTCATAAGGCATAAGCATCTTTCAGTTTGGCAAGATTTGCACTGAACATTGAATGAAGCAGCTCTAACTCACAGAGAGAGAAGCTTTTGAGCAGATTTGGGCTAGATTTCACTTCATTTGAACAGAAGCACTATTTCAACATTACTGGTCTCAGAAACCTGTAAACTGACAATCTTCAGCATTGAAGTCCTAACATCTGTTTTTGTGCATATAACTTCTAACACATTAAAAACTGTCTCACTGCATTGCAAAAATCATTTTATTTCATAAGACATAAGCATCTTTCAGTTTGGCAAGATTTGCACTGAACATTGAATGAAGCACCTCTAACTCACAGAGAGAGAAGCTTTTGAGCAGATTTGGGCTAGATTTCACTTCATTTGTACAGAAGCACTATTTCAACATTACTGGTCTCAGAAACCTGTAAACTGACAATCTTGAGCATTGAAGTCCTAACATCTGTTTTTGTGCATATAACTTCTAACACATTAAAAACTGTCTCACTGCATTGCAGAAATCATTTTATTTCATAAGACATAAGCATCTTTCAGTTTGGCAAGATTTGCACTGAACATTGAATGAAGCACGTCTAACTCACAGAGAGAGAAGCTTTTGAGCAGATTTGGGCTAGATTTCACTTCATTTGAACAGAAGCACTATTTCAACATTACTGGTCTCAGAAACCTGTAAACTGACAATCTTGAGCATTGAAGTCCTAACATAAGGTTTTGTGCATATAACTTCTAACACATTAAAAACTGTCTTACTGCATTTGCAAAAACATTGTATTTCATAAGGCATAAGCATCTTTCAGTTTGGCAAGATTTGCACTGAACATTGAATGAAGCAGCTCTATCTCACAGAGAGACAAGCTTTTGAGCAGATTTGGGCTAGATTTCACTTCATTTGAACAAAAGCAATATTTTAACATTACTGGTCTCAGAAACCTGTAAATAGACAATCTTGAGCATTGAAGTCCTAACATCTGTTTTTGTGCATATAACTTCTAACACATTAAAAACTGTCTCACTGCATTGCAGAAATCATTTTATTTCATAAGACATAAGCTTCTTTCAATTTGGCAAGATTTGCACTGAACATTGAATGAAGCACCTCTAACTCACAGAGAGAGAAGCTTTTGAGCAGATTTGGGCTAGATTTCACTTCATTTGAACAGAAGCACTATTTCAACATTGCTGGTCTCAGAAACCTGTAAACTGACAATCTTGAGCATTGAAGTCTTAACATCTGTTTTTGTGCATATAACTTCTAAACCATTAAAATCTGTCTCTCTGCATTGCAGAAATCATTTTATTTCATAAGACATAAGCATCTTTCAGTTTGGCAAGATTTGCACTGAACATTGAATGAAGCAGCTTTCTCTCATAGAGAGACAAGCTTTTGAGCAGATTTGGGCGAGATTTCACTTCATTTGACCAGAAGCACTATTTCAACATTACTGGTCTCAGAAACCTGTAAACTGACAATCTTGAGCATTGAAGCCCTAACATAAGGTTTTGTGCATGTAACTTCTAACACATTAAAAACTGTCTTACAGCATTGCAAAAACATTGTATTTCATAAGGCATAAGCATCTTTCAGTTTGGCAAGATTTGCACTGAATATTGAATGAAGCAGCTTTCTCTCATAGAGAGACAAGCTTTTGAGCAGATTTGGGCTAGATTTCACTTCATTTGAACAGAAGCACTATTTTAACATTACTGGTCTCAGAAACCTGTAAACTGACAATCTTGAGCATTGAAGTCCTAACATAAGGTTTTGTGCATATAACTTCTAACACATTAAAAACTGTCTTACTGCATTTGCAAAAACATTGTATTTCATAAGGCATAAGCATCTTTCAGTTTGGCAAGATTTGCACTGAACATTGAATGAAGCAGCTCTAACTCACAGAGAGAGAAGCTTTTGAGCAGATTTGGGCTAGATTTCACTTCATTTGAACAGAAGCACTATTTCAACATTACTGGTCTCAGAAACCTGTAAACTGACAATCTTGAGCATTGAAGTCCTAACATCTGTTTTTGTGCATATAACTTCTAACACATTAAAAACTGTCTTACAGCATTGCAAAAACATTGTATTTCATAAGGCATAAGCATCTTTCAGTTTGGCAAGATTTGCACTGAACATTGAATGAAGCAGCTCTAACTCACAGAGAGACAAGCTTTTGAGCAGATTTGGGCTAGATTTCACTTCATTTGAACAGAAGCACTATTTCAACATTACTGGTCTCAGAAACCTGTAAACTGACAATCTTGAGCATTGAAGTCCTAACATACGTTTTTGTGCATATAACTTCTAACACATTAAAAACTGTCTTAAAGCATTGCAAAAACATTGTAATTCACAAGGCATAAGCATCTTTCAGTTTGGCAAGATTTTCACTGAACATTGAATGAAGCAGCTCTAACTCACAGAGACAGAAGCTTTTGAGCAGATTTGGGCTAGATTTCACTTCATTTGAACAGAAGCACTATTTCAACATTACTGGTCTCAGAAACCTGTAAACTGACAATCTTGAGCATTGAAGTCCTAACATAAGTTTTTGTGCATATAACTTCTAACACATTAAAAACTGTCTTACAGCATTGCAAAAACATTGTATTTCATAAGGCATAAGCATCTTTCAGTTTGGCAAGATTTGCACTGAACATTGAATGAAGCAGCTTTCTCTCATAGAGAGACAAGCTTTTGAGCAGATTTGGGCTAGATTTCACTTCATTTGAACAAAAGCAATATTTTAACATTACTGGTCTCAGAAACCTGTAAATAGACAATCTTGAGCATTGAAGTCCTAACATCTGTTTTTGTGCATATAACTTCTAACACATTAAAAACTGTCTCACTGCATTGTAGAAATCATTTTATTTCATAAGACATAAGCATCTTTCAGTTTGGCAAGATTTGCACTGAACATTGAATGAAGCACCTCTAACTCACAGAGAGAGAAGCTTTTGAGCAGATTTGGGCTAGATTTCACTTCATTTGAACAGAAGCACTATTTCAACATTACTGGTCTCAGAAACCTGTAAACTGACAATCTTGAGCATTGAAGTCCTAACATAAGGTTTTGTGCATGTAACTTCTAACACATTAAAAACTGTCTTACAGCATTGCAAAAACATTGTATTTCATAAGGCATAAGCATCTTTCAGTTTGGAAAGATTTGCACTGAATATTGAATGAAGCAGCTTTCTCTCATAGAGAGACAAGCTTTTGAGCAGATTTGGGCTAGATTTCACTTCATTTGAACAGAAGCACTATTTTAACATTACTGGTCTCAGAAACCTGTAAACTGACAATCTTGAGCATTGAAGTCCTAACATAAGGTTTTGTGCATATAACTTCTAACACATTAAAAACTGTCTTACTGCATTTGCAAAAACATTGTATTTCATAAGGCTTAAGCATCTTTCAGTTTGGCAAGATTTGCACTGAACATTGAATGAAGCAGCTCTAACTCACAGAGAGAGAAGCTTTTGAGCAGATTTGGGCTAGATTTCACTTCATTTGAACAGAAGCACTATTTCAACATTACTGGTCTCAGAAACCTGTAAACTGACAATCTTGAGCATTGAAGTCCTAACATCTGTTTTTGTGCATATAACTTCTAACACATTAAAAACTGTCTCACTGCATTGCAAAAATCATTTTATTTCATAAGGCATAAGCATCTTTCAGTTTGGCAAGATTTGCACTGAACATTGAATGAAGCAGCTCTAACTCACAGAGAGACAAGCTTTTGAGCAGATTTGGGCTAGATTTCACTTCATTTGAACAGAAGCACTATTTCAACATTACTGGTCTCAGAAACCTGTAAACTGACAATCTTCAGCATTGAAGTCCTAACATAACGTTTTGTGCATATAACTTCTAACACATTAAAAACTGTCTTACTGCATTTGCAAAAACATTGTATTTCATAAGGCATAAGCATCTTTCAGTTTGGCAAGATTTGCACTGAACATTGAATGAAGCAGCTCTAACTCACAGAGAGAGAAGCTTTTGAGCAGATTTGGGCTAGATTTCACTTCATTTGAACAGAAGCACTATTTCAACATTACTGGTCTCAGAAACCTGTAAACTGACAATCTTGAGCATTGAAGTCTTAACATCTGTTTTTGTGCATATAACTTCTAAACCATTAAAATCTGTCTCTCTGCATTGCAGAAATCATTTTATTTCATAAGACATAAGCATCTTTCAGTTTGGCAAGATTTGCACTGAACATTGAATGAAGCAGCTTTCTCTCATAGAGAGACAAGCTTTTGAGCAGATTTGGGCGAGATTTCACTTCATTTGACCAGAAGCACTATTTCAACATTACTGGTCTCAGAAACCTGTAAACTGACAATCTTGAGCATTGAAGCCCTAACATAAGGTTTTGTGCATGTAACTTCTAACACATTAAAAACTGTCTTACAGCATTGCAAAAACATTGTATTTCATAAGGCATAAGCATCTTTCAGTTTGGCAAGATTTGCACTGAATATTGAATGAAGCAGCTTTCTCTCATAGAGAGACAAGCTTTTGAGCAGATTTGGGCTAGATTTCACTTCATTTGAACAGAAGCACTATTTTAACATTACTGGTCTCAGAAACCTGTAAACTGACAATCTTGAGCATTGAAGTCCTAACATAAGGTCTTGTGCATATAACTTCTAACACATTAAAAACTGTCTTACTGCATTTGCAAAAACATTGTATTTCATAAGACATAAGCATCTTTCAGTTTGGCAAGATTTGCACTGAACATTGAATGAAGCAGCTCTAACTCACAGAGAGAGAAGCTTTTGAGCAGATTTGGGCTAGATTTCACTTCATTTGAACAGAAGCACTATTTCAACATTACTGGTCTCAGAAACCTGTAAACTGACAATCTTGAGCATTGAAGTCCTAACATCTGTTTTTGTGCATATAACTTCTAACACATTAAAAACTGTTTCACTGAATTGCAAAAATCATTTTATTTCATAAGACATAAGCATCTTTCAGTTTGGCAAGATTTGCACTGAACATTGAATGAAGCACCTCTAACTCACAGAGAGAGAAGCTTTTGAGCAGATTTGGGCTAGATTTCACTTCATTTGTACAGAAGCACTATTTCAACATTACTGGTCTCAGAAACCTGTAAACTGACAATCTTGAGCATTGAAGTCCTAACATAATGTTTTGTGCATGTAACTTTTAACACATTAAAAACTGCCTTACAGCATTGCAAAAACATTGTATTTCATAAGGCATAAGCATCTTTCAGTTTGGCAAGATTTGCACTGAATATTGAATGAAGCAGCTTTCTCTCATAGAGAGACAAGCTTTTGAGCAGATTTGGGCTAGATTTCACTTCATTTGAACAGAAGCACTATTTCAACATTACTGGTCTCAGAAACCTGTAAACTGACAATCTTGAGCATTGAAGTCCTAACATAACGTTTTGTGCATATAACTTCTAACACATTAAAAACTGTCTTACAGCATTGCAAAAACATTGTATTTCATAAGGCATAAGCATCTTTCAGTTTGGCAAGATTTGCACTGAACATTGAATGAAGCAGCTCTAACTCACAGAGAGACAAGCTTTTGAGCAGATTTGGGCTAGATTTCACTTCATTTGAACAGAAGCACTATTTCAACATTACTGGTCTCAGAAACCTGTAAACTGACAATCTTGAGCATTGAAGTCCTAACATACGTTTTTGTGCATATAACTTCTAACACATTAAAAACTGTCTTAAAGCATTGCAAAAACATTGTAATTCACAAGGCATAAGCATCTTTCAGTTTGGCAAGATTTTCACTGAACATTGAATGAAGCAGCTCTAACTCACAGAGACAGAAGCTTTTGAGCAGATTTGGGCTAGATTTCACTTCATTTGAACAGAAGCACTATTTCAACATTACTGGTCTCAGAAACCTGTAAACTGACAATCTTGAGCATTGAAGTCCTAACATAAGTTTTTGTGCATATAACTTCTAACACATTAAAAACTGTCTTACAGCATTGCAAAAACATTGTATTTCATAAGGCATAAGCATCTTTCAGTTTGGCAAGATTTGCACTGAACATTGAATGAAGCAGCTTTCTCTCATAGAGAGACAAGCTTTTGAGCAGATTTGGGCTAGATTTCACTTCATTTGAACAAAAGCAATATTTTAACATTACTGGTCTCAGAAACCTGTAAATAGACAATCTTGAGCATTGAAGTCCTAACATCTGTTTTTGTGCATATAACTTCTAACACATTAAAAACTGTCTCACTGCATTGTAGAAATCATTTTATTTCATAAGACATAAGCATCTTTCAGTTTGGCAAGATTTGCACTGAACATTGAATGAAGCACCTCTAACTCACAGAGAGAGAAGCTTTTGAGCAGATTTGGGCTAGATTTCACTTCATTTGAACAGAAGCACTATTTCAACATTACTGGTCTCAGAAACCTGTAAACTGACAATCTTGAGCATTGAAGTCCTAACATAAGGTTTTGTGCATGTAACTTCTAACACATTAAAAACTGTCTTACAGCATTGCAAAAACATTGTATTTCATAAGGCATAAGCATCTTTCAGTTTGGAAAGATTTGCACTGAATATTGAATGAAGCAGCTTTCTCTCATAGAGAGACAAGCTTTTGAGCAGATTTGGGCTAGATTTCACTTCATTTGAACAGAAGCACTATTTTAACATTACTGGTCTCAGAAACCTGTAAACTGACAATCTTGAGCATTGAAGTCCTAACATAAGGTTTTGTGCATATAACTTCTAACACATTAAAAACTGTCTTACTGCATTTGCAAAAACATTGTATTTCATAAGGCATAAGCATCTTTCAGTTTGGCAAGATTTGCACTGAACATTGAATGAAGCAGCTCTAACTCACAGAGAGAGAAGCTTTTGAGCAGATTTGGGCTAGATTTCACTTCATTTGAACAGAAGCACTATTTCAACATTACTGGTCTCAGAAACCTGTAAACTGACAATCTTGAGCATTGAAGTCCTAACATCTGTTTTTGTGCATATAACTTCTAACACATTAAAAACTGTCTCACTGCATTGCAAAAATCATTTTATTTCATAAGGCATAAGCATCTTTCAGTTTGGCAAGATTTGCACTGAACATTGAATGAAGCAGCTCTAACTCACAGAGAGACAAGCTTTTGAGCAGATTTGGGCTAGATTTCACTTCATTTGAACAGAAGCACTATTTCAACATTACTGGTCTCAGAAACCTGTAAACTGACAATCTTCAGCATTGAAGTCCTAACATAACGTTTTGTGCATATAACTTCTAACACATTAAAAACTGTCTTACTGCATTTGCAAAAACATTGTATTTCATAAGGCATAAGCATCTTTCAGTTTGGCAAGATTTGCACTGAACATTGAATGAAGCAGCTCTAACTCACAGAGAGAGAAGCTTTTGAGCAGATTTGGGCTAGATTTCACTTCATTTGAACAGAAGCACTATTTCAACATTACTGGTCTCAGAAACCTGTAAACTGACAATCTTGAGCATTGAAGTCCTAACATCTGTTTTTGTGCATATAACTTCTAACACATTAAAAACTGTCTCACTGCATTGCAGAAATCATTTTATTTCATAAGACATAAGCATCTTTCAGTTTGGCAAGATTTGCACTGAACATTGAATGAAGCACCTCTAACTCACAGAGAGAGAAGCTTTTGAGCAGATTTGGGCTAGATTTCACTTCATTTGAACAGAAGCACTATTTCAACATTACTGGTCTCAGAAACCTGTAAACTGACAATCTTGAGCATTGAAGTCCTAACATAAGGTTTTGTGCATGTAACTTCTAACACATTAAAAACTGTCTTACAGCATTGCAAAAACATTGTATTTCATAAGGCATAAGCATCTTTCAGTTTGGCAAGATTTGCACTGAATATTGAATGAAGCAGCTTTCTCTCATAGAGAGACAAGCTTTTGAGCAGATTTGGGCTAGATTTCACTTCATTTGAACAGAAGCACTATTTTAACATTACTGGTCTCAGAAACCTGTAAACTGACAATCTTGAGCATTGAAGTCCTAACATAAGGTTTTGTGCATATAACTTCTAACACATTAAAAACTGTCTTACTGCATTTGCAAAAACATTGTATTTCATAAGGCATAAGCATCTTTCAGTTTGGCAAGATTTGCACTGAACATTGAATGAAGCAGCTCTAACTCACAGAGAGAGAAGCTTTTGAGCAGATTTGGGCTAGATTTCACTTCATTTGAACAGAAGCACTATTTCAACATTACTGGTCTCAGAAACCTGTAAACTGACAATCTTGAGCATTGAAGTCCTAACATCTGTTTTTGTGCATATAACTTCTAACACATTAAAAACTGTCTTACTGCATTTGCAAAAACATTGTATTTCATAAGACATAAGCATCTTTCAGTTTGGCAAGATTTGCACTGAACATTGAATGAAGCACCTCTAACTCACAGAGAGAGAAGCTTTTGAGCAGATTTGGGCTAGATTTCACTTCATTTGAACAGAAGCACTATTTCAACATTACTGGTCTCAGAAACCTGTAAACTGACAATCTTGAGCATTGAAGTCCTAACATAACGTTTTGTGCATATAACTTCTAACACATTAAAAACTGTCTTACAGCATTGCAAAAACATTGTATTTCATAAGGCATAAGCATCTTTCAGTTTGGCAAGATTTGCACTGAACATTGAATGAAGCAGCTCTAACTCACAGAGAGAGAAGCTTTTGAGCAGATTTGGGCTAGATTTCACTTCATTTGAACAGAAGCACTATTTCAACATTACTGGTCTCAGAAACCTGTAAACTGACAATCTTGAGCATTGAAGTCCTAACATACGTTTTTGTGCATATAACTTCTAACACATTAAAAACTGTCTTAAAGCATTGCAAAAACATTGTAATTCACAAGGCATAAGCATCTTTCAGTTTGGCAAGATTTTCACTGAACATTGAATGAAGCAGCTCTAACTCACAGAGAGAGAAGCTTTTGAGCAGATTTGGGCTAGATTTCACTTCATTTGAACAGAAGCACTATTTCAACATTACTGGTCTCAGAAACCTGTAAACTGACAATCTTGAGCATTGAAGTCCTAACAAACGTTTTTGTGCATATAACTTCTAACACATTAAAAACTGTCTTACAGCATTGCAAAAACATTGTATTTCATAAGGCATAAGCATCTTTCAGTTTGGCAAGATTTGCACTGAACATTGAATGAAGCAGCTTTCTCTCATAGAGAGACAAGCTTTTGAGCAGATTTGGGCTAGATTTCACTTCATTTGAACAAAAGCAATATTTTAACATTACTGGTCTCAGAAACCTGTAAATAGACAATCTTGAGCATTGAAGTCCTAACATCTGTTTTTGTGCATATAACTTCTAACACATTAAAAACTGTCTCACTGCATTGCAGAAATCATTGTATTTCATAAGGCATAAGCATCTTTCAGTTTGGAAAGATTTGCACTGAATATTGAATGAAGCAGCTTTCTCTCATAGAGAGACAAGCTTTTGAGCAGATTTGGGCTAGATTTCACTTCATTTAAACAGAAGCACTATTTCAACATTACTGGTCTCAGAAACCTGTAAACTGACAATCTTGAGCATTGAAGTCCTAACATAACGTTTTGTGCATATAACTTCTAACACATTAAAAACTGTCTTACAGCATTGCAAAAACATTGTATTTCATAAGGCATAAGCATCTTTCAGTTTGGCAAGATTTGCACTGAACATTGAATGAAGCAGCTCTAACTCACAGAGAGAGAAGCTTTTGAGCAGATTTGGGCTAGATTTCACTTCATTTGAACAGAAGCACTATTTCAACATTACTGGTCTCAGAAACCTGTAAACTGACAATCTTGAGCATTGAAGTCCTAACATACGTTTTTGTGCATATAACTTCTAACACATTAAAAACTGTCTTAAAGCATTGCAAAAACATTGTAATTCACAAGGCATAAGCATCTTTCAGTTTGGCAAGATTTTCACTGAACATTGAATGAAGCAGCTCTAACTCACAGAGAGAGAAGCTTTTGAGCAGATTTGGGCTAGATTTCACTTCATTTGAACAGAAGCACTATTTCAACATTACTGGTCTCAGAAACCTGTAAACTGACAATCTTGAGCATTGAAGTCCTAACAAACGTTTTTGTGCATATAACTTCTAACACATTAAAAACTGTCTTACAGCATTGCAAAAACATTGTATTTCATAAGGCATAAGCATCTTTCAGTTTGGCAAGATTTGCACTGAACATTGAATGAAGCAGCTTTCTCTCATAGAGAGACAAGCTTTTGAGCAGATTTGGGCTAGATTTCACTTCATTTGAACAAAAGCAATATTTTAACATTACTGGTCTCAGAAACCTGTAAATAGACAATCTTGAGCATTGAAGTCCTAACATCTGTTTTTGTGCATATAACTTCTAACACATTAAAAACTGTCTCACTGCATTGCAGAAATCATTGTATTTCATAAGGCATAAGCATCTTTCAGTTTGGAAAGATTTGCACTGAATATTGAATGAAGCAGCTTTCTCTCATAGAGAGACAAGCTTTTGAGCAGATTTGGGCTAGATTTCACTTCATTTGAACAGAAGCACTATTTTAACATTACTGGTCTCAGAAACCTGTAAACTGACAATCTTGAGCATTGAAGTCCTAACATAAGGTTTTGTGCATATAACTTCTAACACATTAAAAACTGTCTTACTGCATTTGCAAAAACATTGTATTTCATAAGGCATAAGCATCTTTCAGTTTGGCAAGATTTGCACTGAACATTGAATGAAGCAGCTCTAACTCACAGAGAGAGAAGCTTTTGAGCAGATTTGGGCTAGATTTCACTTCATTTGAACAGAAGCACTATTTCAACATTACTGGTCTCAGAAACCTGTAAACTGACAATCTTGAGCATTGAAGTCCTAACATCTGTTTTTGTGCATATAACTTCTAACACATTAAAAACTGTCTCACTGCATTGCAAAAATCATTTTATTTCATAAGGCATAAGCATCTTTCAGTTTGGCAAGATTTGCACTGAACATTGAATGAAGCAGCTCTAACTCACAGAGAGACAAGCTTTTGAGCAGATTTGGGCTAGATTTCACTTCATTTGAACAGAAGCACTATTTCAACATTACTGGTCTCAGAAACCTGTAAACTGACAATCTTCAGCATTGAAGTCCTAACATAACGTTTTGTGCATATAACTTCTAACACATTAAAAACTGTCTTACTGCATTTGCAAAAACATTGTATTTCATAAGGCATAAGCATCTTTCAGTTTGGCAAGATTTGCACTGAACATTGAATGAAGCAGCTCTAACTCACAGAGAGAGAAGCTTTTGAGCAGATTTGGGCTAGATTTCACTTCATTTGAACAGAAGCACTATTTCAACATTACTGGTCTCAGAAACCTGTAAACTGACAATCTTGAGCATTGAAGTCCTAACATCTGTTTTTGTGCATATAACTTCTAACACATTAAAAACTGTCTCACTGCATTGCAGAAATCATTTTATTTCATAAGACATAAGCATCTTTCAGTTTGGCAAGATTTGCACTGAACATTGAATGAAGCACCTCTAACTCACAGAGAGAGAAGCTTTTGAGCAGATTTGGGCTAGATTTCACTTCATTTGAACAGAAGCACTATTTCAACATTACTGGTCTCAGAAACCTGTAAACTGACAATCTTGAGCATTGAAGTCCTAACATAAGGTGTTGTGCATATAACTTCTAACACATTAAAAACTGTCTCACTGCATTGCAGAAATCATTTTATTTCATAAGACATAAGCATCTTTCAGTTTGGCAAGATTTGCACTGAACATTGAATGAAGCACCTCTAACTCACAGAGAGAGAAGCTTTTGAGCAGATTTGGGCTAGATTTCACTTCATTTGAACAGAAGCACTATTTCAACATTACTGGTCTCAGAAACCTGTAAACTGACAATCTTGAGCATTGAAGTCCTAACATAAGGTTTTGTGCATGTAACTTCTAACACATTAAAAACTGTCTTACAGCATTGCAAAAACATTGTATTTCATAAGGCATAAGCATCTTTCAGTTTGGCAAGATTTGCACTGAATATTGAATGAAGCAGCTTTCTCTCATAGAGAGACAAGCTTTTGAGCAGATTTGGGCTAGATTTCACTTCATTTGAACAGAAGCACTATTTTAACATTACTGGTCTCAGAAACCTGTAAACTGACAATCTTGAGCATTGAAGTCCTAACATAAGGTTTTGTGCATATAACTTCTAACACATTAAAAACTGTCTTACTGCATTTGCAAAAACATTGTATTTCATAAGGCATAAGCATCTTTCAGTTTGGCAAGATTTGCACTGAACATTGAATGAAGCAGCTCTAACTCACAGAGAGAGAAGCTTTTGAGCAGATTTGGGCTAGATTTCACTTCATTTGAACAGAAGCACTATTTCAACATTACTGGTCTCAGAAACCTGTAAACTGACAATCTTGAGCATTGAAGTCCTAACATCTGTTTTTGTGCATATAACTTCTAACACATTAAAAACTGTCTCACTGCATTGCAAAAATCATTTTATTTCATAAGACATAAGCATCTTTCAGTTTGGCAAGATTTGCACTGAACATTGAATGAAGCACCTCTAACTCACAGAGAGAGAAGCTTTTGAGCAGATTTGGGCTAGATTTCACTTCATTTGTACAGAAGCACTATTTCAACATTACTGGTCTCAGAAACCTGTAAACTGACAATCTTGAGCATTGAAGTCCTAACATAATGTTTTGTGCATGTAACTTCTAACACATTAAAAACTGTCTTACAGCATTGCAAAAACATTGTATTTCATAAGGCATAAGCATCTTTCAGTTTGGCAAGATTTGCACTGAATATTGAATGAAGCAGCTTTCTCTCATAGAGAGACAAGCTTTTGAGCAGATTTGGGCTAGATTTCACTTCATTTAAACAGAAGCACTATTTCAACATTACTGGTCTCAGAAACCTGTAAACTGACAATCTTGAGCATTGAAGTCCTAACATAACGTTTTGTGCATATAACTTCTAACACATTAAAAACTGTCTTACAGCATTGCAAAAACATTGTATTTCATAAGGCATAAGCATCTTTCAGTTTGGCAAGATTTGCACTGAACATTGAATGAAGCAGCTCTAACTCACAGAGAGAGAAGCTTTTGAGCAGATTTGGGCTAGATTTCACTTCATTTGAACAGAAGCACTATTTCAACATTACTGGTCTCAGAAACCTGTAAACTGACAATCTTGAGCATTGAAGTCCTAACATAAGGTTTTGTGCAAATAACTTCTAACACATTAAAAACTGTCTTACAGCATTTGCAAAAACATTGTATTTCATAAGGCATAAGCATCTTTCAGTTTGGCAAGATTTGCACTGAACATTGAATGAAGCAGCTCTATCTCACAGAGAGACAAGCTTTTGAGCAGATTTGGGCTAGATTTCACTTCATTTGAACAGAAGCACTATTTCAACATTACTGGTCTCAGAAACCTGTAAACTGACAATCTTGAGCATTGAAGTCCTAACATACGTTTTTGTGCATATAACTTCTAACACATTAAAAACTGTCTTAAAGCATTGCAAAAACATTGTAATTCACAAGGCATAAGCATCTTTCAGTTTGGCAAGATTTTCACTGAACATTGAATGAAGCAGCTCTAACTCACAGAGAGAGAAGCTTTTGAGCAGATTTGGGCTAGATTTCACTTCATTTGAACAGAAGCACTATTTCAACATTACTGGTCTCAGAAACCTGTAAACTGACAATCTTGAGCATTGAAGTCCTAACATAAGTTTTTGTGCATATAACTTCTAACACATTAAAAACTGTCTTACAGCATTGCAAAAACATTGTATTTCATAAGGCATAAGCATCTTTCAGTTTGGCAAGATTTGCACTGAACATTGAATGAAGCAGCTTTCTCTCATAGAGAGACAAGCTTTTGAGCAGATTTGGGCTAGATTTCACTTCATTTGAACAAAAGCAATATTTTAACATTACTGGTCTCAGAAACCTGTAAATAGACAATCTTGAGCATTGAAGTCCTAACATCTGTTTTTGTGCATATAACTTCTAACACATTAAAAACTGTCTCACTGCATTGCAGAAATCATTTTATTTCATAAGACATAAGCATCTTTCAGTTTGGCAAGATTTGCACTGAACATTGAATGAAGCACCTCTAACTCACAGAGAGAGAAGCTTTTGAGCAGATTTGGGCTAGATTTCACTTCATTTGAACAGAAGCACTATTTCAACATTACTGGTCTCAGAAACCTGTAAACTGACAATCTTGAGCATTGAAGTCCTAACATAAGGTTTTGTGCATGTAACTTCTAACACATTAAAAACTGTCTTACAGCATTGCAAAAACATTGTATTTCATAAGGCATAAGCATCTTTCAGTTTGGCAAGATTTGCACTGAATATTGAATGAAGCAGCTTTCTCTCATAGAGAGACAAGCTTTTGAGCAGATTTGGGCTAGATTTCACTTCATTTGAACAGAAGCACTATTTTAACATTACTGGTCTCAGAAACCTGTAAACTGACAATCTTGAGCATTGAAGTCCTAACATAAGGTTTTGTGCATATAACTTCTAACACATTAAAAACTGTCTTACTGCATTTGCAAAAACATTGTATTTCATAAGGCATAAGCATCTTTCAGTTTGGCAAGATTTGCACTGAACATTGAATGAAGCAGCTCTAACTCACAGAGAGAGAAGCTTTTGAGCAGATTTGGGCTAGATTTCACTTCATTTGAACAGAAGCACTATTTCAACATTACTGGTCTCAGAAACCTGTAAACTGACAATCTTGAGCATTGAAGTCCTAACATCTGTTTTTGTGCATATAACTTCTAACACATTAAAAACTGTCTCACTGCATTGCAAAAATCATTTTATTTCATAAGGCATAAGCATCTTTCAGTTTGGCAAGATTTGCACTGAACATTGAATGAAGCAGCTCTAACTCACAGAGAGACAAGCTTTTGAGCAGATTTGGGCTAGATTTCACTTCATTTGAACAGAAGCACTATTTCAACATTACTGGTCTCAGAAACCTGTAAACTGACAATCTTCAGCATTGAAGTCCTAACATAACGTTTTGTGCATATAACTTCTAACACATTAAAAACTGTCTTACAGCATTGCAAAAACATTGTATTTCATAAGGCATAAGCATCTTTCAGTTTGGCAAGATTTGCACTGAACATTGAATGAAGCAGCTCTAACTCACAGAGAGACAAGCTTTTGAGCAGATTTGGGCTAGATTTCACTTCATTTGAACAGAAGCACTATTTTAACATTACTGGTCTCAGAAACCTTTAAACTGACAATCTTGAGCATTGAAGTCCTAACATCTGTTTTTGTGCATATAACTTCTAAACCATTAAAAACTGTCTCTCTGCATTGCAGAAATCATTTTATTTCATAAGACATAAGCATCTTTCAGTTTGGCAAGATTTGCACTGAATATTGAATGAAGCAGCTTTCTCTCATAGAGAGACAAGCTTTTGAGCAGATTTGGGCTAGATTTCACTTCATTTGACCAGAAACACTATTTTAACATTACTGGTCTCAGAAACCTTTAAACTGACAATCTTGAGCATTGAAGTCCTAACATAACGTTTTGTGAATATAACTTCTAACACATTAAAAACTGTCTTACAGCATTGCAAAAACATTGTGTTTCATAAGGCATAAGCATATTTCAGTTTGGCAAGATTTGCACTGAACATTGAATGAAGCAGCTCTATCTCACAGAGAGACAAGCTTTTAAACAGATTTGGGCTAGATTTCTCTTCATTTGAACAGAAGCACTATTTTAACATTACTGGTCTCAGAAAGCTGTAAACTGACAATCTTGAGCATTGAAGTCCTAACATAAGGTTTTGTGCATATAACTTCTAACACATTAAAAACTGTCTTACTGCATTTGCAAAAACATTGTATTTCATAAGGCATAAGCATCTTTCAGTTTGGCAAGATTTGCACTGAACATTGAATGAAGCAGCTCTAACTCACAGAGAGAGAAGCTTTAGAGCAGATTTGGGCTAGATTTCACTTCATTTGAACAGAAGCACTATTTCAACATTACTGGTCTCAGAAACCTGTAAACTGACAATCTTGAGCATTGAAGTCCTAACATCTGTTTTTGTGCATATAACTTCTAACACATTAAAAACTGTCTCACTGCATTGCAGAAATCATTTTATTTCATAAGACATAAGCATCTTTCAGTTTGGCAAGATTTGCACTGAACATTGAATGAAGCACCTCTAACTCACAGAGAGAGAAGCTTTTGAGCAGATTTGGGCTAGATTTCACTTCATTTGAACAGAAGCACTATTTCAACATTACTGGTCTCAGAAACCTGTAAACTGACAATCTTGAGCATTGAAGTCCTAACATAAGGTTTTGTGCATGTAACTTCTAACACATTAAAAACTGTCTTACAGCATTGCAAAAACATTGTATTTCATAAGGCATAAGCATCTTTCAGTTTGGCAAGATTTGCACTGAATATTGAATGAAGCAGCTTTCTCTCATAGAGAGACAAGCTTTTGAGCAGATTTGGGCTAGATTTCACTTCATTTGAACAGAAGCACTATTTCAACATTACTGGTCTCAGAAACCTGTAAACTGACAATCTTGAGCATTGAAGTCCTAACATAAGGTTTTGTGCATATAACTTCTAACACATTAAAAACTGTCTTACAGCATTTGCAAAAACATTGTATTTCATAAGGCATAAGCATCTTTCAGTTTGGCAAGATTTGCACTGAACATTGAATGAAGCAGCTCTATCTCACAGAGAGACAAGCTTTTGAGCAGATTTGGGCTAGATTTCACTTCATTTGAACAGAAGCACTATTTCAACATTACTGGTCTCAGAAACCTGTAAACTGACAATCTTGAGCATTGAAGTCCTAACATAAGGTTTTGTGCATATAACTTCTAACACATTAAAAACTGTCTTACAGCATTGCAAAAACATTGTATTTCATAAGGCATAAGCATCTTTCAGTTTGGCAAGATTTGCACTGAATATTGAATGAAGCAGCTTTCTCTCATAGAGAGACAAGCTTTTGAGCAGATTTGGGCTAGATTTCACTTCATTTGAACAGAAGCACTATTTTAACATTACTGGTCTCAGAAACCTGTAAACTGACAATCTTGAGCATTGAAGTCCTAACATAAGGTTTTGTGCATATAACTTCTAACACATTAAAAACTGTCTTACTGCATTTGCAAAAACATTGTATTTCATAAGGCATAAGCATCTTTCAGTTTGGCAAGATTTGCACTGAACATTGAATGAAGCAGCTCTAACTCACAGAGAGAGAAGCTTTTGAGCAGATTTGGGCTAGATTTCACTTCATTTGAACAGAAGCACTATTTCAACATTACTGGTCTCAGAAACCTGTAAACTGACAATCTTGAGCATTGAAGTCCTAACATCTGTTTTTGTGCATATAACTTCTAACACATTAAAAACTGTCTCACTGCATTGCAAAAATCATTTTATTTCATAAGGCATAAGCATCTTTCAGTTTGGCAAGATTTGCACTGAACATTGAATGAAGCAGCTCTAACTCACAGAGAGACAAGCTTTTGAGCAGATTTGGGCTAGATTTCACTTCATTTGAACAGAAGCACTATTTCAACATTACTGGTCTCAGAAACCTGTAAACTGACAATCTTCAGCATTGAAGTCCTAACATAACGTTTTGTGCATATAACTTCTAACACATTAAAAACTGTCTTACAGCATTGCAAAAACATTGTATTTCATAAGGCATAAGCATCTTTCAGTTTGGCAAGATTTGCACTGAACATTGAATGAAGCAGCTCTAACTCACAGAGAGACAAGCTTTTGAGCAGATTTGGGCTAGATTTCACTTCATTTGAACAGAAGCACTATTTTAACATTACTGGTCTCAGAAACCTTTAAACTGACAATCTTGAGCATTGAAGTCCTAACATCTGTTTTTGTGCATATAACTTCTAAACCATTAAAAACTGTCTCTCTGCATTGCAGAAATCATTTTATTTCATAAGACATAAGCATCTTTCAGTTTGGCAAGATTTGCACTGAATATTGAATGAAGCAGCTTTCTCTCATAGAGAGACAAGCTTTTGAGCAGATTTGGGCTAGATTTCACTTCATTTGACCAGAAACACTATTTTAACATTACTGGTCTCAGAAACCTTTAAACTGACAATCTTGAGCATTGAAGTCCTAACATAACGTTTTGTGAATATAACTTCTAACACATTAAAAACTGTCTTACAGCATTGCAAAAACATTGTGTTTCATAAGGCATAAGCATATTTCAGTTTGGCAAGATTTGCACTGAACATTGAATGAAGCAGCTCTATCTCACAGAGAGACAAGCTTTTAAACAGATTTGGGCTAGATTTCTCTTCATTTGAACAGAAGCACTATTTTAACATTACTGGTCTCAGAAAGCTGTAAACTGACAATCTTGAGCATTGAAGTCCTAACATAAGGTTTTGTGCATATAACTTCTAACACATTAAAAACTGTCTTACTGCATTTGCAAAAACATTGTATTTCATAAGGCATAAGCATCTTTCAGTTTGGCAAGATTTGCACTGAACATTGAATGAAGCAGCTCTAACTCACAGAGAGAGAAGCTTTAGAGCAGATTTGGGCTAGATTTCACTTCATTTGAACAGAAGCACTATTTCAACATTACTGGTCTCAGAAACCTGTAAACTGACAATCTTGAGCATTGAAGTCCTAACATCTGTTTTTGTGCATATAACTTCTAACACATTAAAAACTGTCTCACTGCATTGCAGAAATCATTTTATTTCATAAGACATAAGCATCTTTCAGTTTGGCAAGATTTGCACTGAACATTGAATGAAGCACCTCTAACTCACAGAGAGAGAAGCTTTTGAGCAGATTTGGGCTAGATTTCACTTCATTTGAACAGAAGCACTATTTCAACATTACTGGTCTCAGAAACCTGTAAACTGACAATCTTGAGCATTGAAGTCCTAACATAAGGTTTTGTGCATGTAACTTCTAACACATTAAAAACTGTCTTACAGCATTGCAAAAACATTGTATTTCATAAGGCATAAGCATCTTTCAGTTTGGCAAGATTTGCACTGAATATTGAATGAAGCAGCTTTCTCTCATAGAGAGACAAGCTTTTGAGCAGATTTGGGCTAGATTTCACTTCATTTGAACAGAAGCACTATTTCAACATTACTGGTCTCAGAAACCTGTAAACTGACAATCTTGAGCATTGAAGTCCTAACATAAGGTTTTGTGCATATAACTTCTAACACATTAAAAACTGTCTTACAGCATTTGCAAAAACATTGTATTTCATAAGGCATAAGCATCTTTCAGTTTGGCAAGATTTGCACTGAACATTGAATGAAGCAGCTCTATCTCACAGAGAGACAAGCTTTTGAGCAGATTTGGGCTAGATTTCACTTCATTTGAACAGAAGCACTATTTCAACATTACTGGTCTCAGAAACCTGTAAACTGACAATCTTGAGCATTGAAGTCCTAACATACGTTTTTGTGCATATAACTTCTAACACATTAAAAACTGTCTTAAAGCATTGCAAAAACATTGTAATTCACAAGGCATAAGCATCTTTCAGTTTGGCAAGATTTTCACTGAACATTGAATGAAGCAGCTCTAACTCACAGAGAGAGAAGCTTTTGAGCAGATTTGGGCTAGATTTCACTTCATTTGAACAGAAGCACTATTTCAACATTACTGGTCTCAGAAACCTGTAAACTGACAATCTTGAGCATTGAAGTCCTAACATAAGTTTTTGTGCATATAACTTCTAACACATTAAAAACTGTCTTACAGCATTGCAAAAACATTGTATTTCATAAGGCATAAGCATCTTTCAGTTTGGCAAGATTTGCACTGAACATTGAATGAAGCAGCTTTCTCTCATAGAGAGACAAGCTTTTGAGCAGATTTGGGCTAGATTTCACTTCATTTGAACAAAAGCAATATTTTAACATTACTGGTCTCAGAAACCTGTAAATAGACAATCTTGAGCATTGAAGTCCTAACATCTGTTTTTGTGCATATAACTTCTAACACATTAAAAACTGTCTCACTGCATTGCAGAAATCATTTTATTTCATAAGACATAAGCATCTTTCAGTTTGGCAAGATTTGCACTGAACATTGAATGAAGCACCTCTAACTCACAGAGAGAGAAGCTTTTGAGCAGATTTGGGCTAGATTTCACTTCATTTGAACAGAAGCACTATTTCAACATTACTGGTCTCAGAAACCTGTAAACTGACAATCTTGAGCATTGAAGTCCTAACATAAGGTTTTGTGCATGTAACTTCTAACACATTAAAAACTGTCTTACAGCATTGCAAAAACATTGTATTTCATAAGGCATAAGCATCTTTCAGTTTGGCAAGATTTGCACTGAATATTGAATGAAGCAGCTTTCTCTCATAGAGAGACAAGCTTTTGAGCAGATTTGGGCTAGATTTCACTTCATTTGAACAGAAGCACTATTTCAACATTACTGGTCTCAGAAACCTGTAAACTGACAATCTTGAGCATTGAAGTCCTAACATCTGTTTTTTTGCATATAACTTCTAACACATTAAAAACTGTCTCACTGCATTGCAAAAATCATTTTATTTCATAAGGCATAAGCATCTTTCAGTTTGGCAAGATTTGCACTGAACATTGAATGAAGCAGCTCTAACTCACAGAGAGACAAGCTTTTGAGCAGATTTGGGCTAGATTTCACTTCATTTGAACAGAAGCACTATTTCAACATTACTGGTCTCAGAAACCTGTAAACTGACAATCTTGAGCATTGAAGTCCTAACATAACGTTTTGTGCATATAACTTCTAACACATTAAAAACTGTCTTACAGCATTGCAAAAACATTGTGTTTCATAAGGCATAAGCATATTTCAGTTTGGCAAGATTTGCACTGAACATTGAATGAAGCAGCTCTATCTCACAGAGAGACAAGCTTTTAAACAGATTTGGGCTAGATTTCTCTTCATTTGAACAGAAGCACTATTTTAACATTACTGGTCTCAGAAACCTGTAAACTGACAATCTTGAGCATTGAAGTCCTAACATAAGGTTTTGTGCATATAACTTCTAACACATTAAAAACTGTCTTACTGCATTTGCAAAAACATTGTATTTCATAAGGCATAAGCATCTTTCAGTTTGGCAAGATATGCACTGAACATTGAATGAAGCAGCTCTAACTCACAGAGAGAGAAGCTTTAGAGCAGATTTGGACTAGATTTCACTTCATTTGAACAGAAGCACTATTTCAACATTACTGGTCTCAGAAACCTGTAAACTGACAATCTTGAGCATTGAAGTCCTAACATCTGTTTTTGTGCATATAACTTCTAACACATTAAAAACTGTCTCACTGCATTGCAGAAATCATTTTATTTCATAAGACATAAGCATCTTTCAGTTTGGCAAGATTTGCACTGAACATTGAATGAAGCACCTCTAACTCACAGAGAGAGAAGCTTTTGAGCAGATTTGGGCTAGATTTCACTTCATTTGAACAGAAGCACTATTTCAACATTACTGGTCTCAGAAACCTGTAAACTGACAATCTTGAGCATTGAAGTCCTAACATAAGGTTTTGTGCATGTAACTTCTAACACATTAAAAACTGTCTTACAGCATTGCAAAAACATTGTATTTCATAAGGCATAAGCATCTTTCAGTTTGGCAAGATTTGCACTGAATATTGAATGAAGCAGCTTTCTCTCATAGAGAGACAAGCTTTTGAGCAGATTTGGGCTAGATTTCACTTCATTTGAACAGAAGCACTATTTTAACATTACTGGTCTCAGAAACCTGTAAACTGACAATCTTGAGCATTGAAGTCCTAACATAAGGTTTTGTGCATATAACTTCTAACACATTAAAAACTGTCTTACTGCATTTGCAAAAACATTGTATTTCATAAGGCATAAGCATCTTTCAGTTTGGCAAGATTTGCACTGAACATTGAATGAAGCAGCTCTAACTCACAGAGAGACAAGCTTTTGAGCAGATTTGGGCTAGATTTCACTTCATTTGAACAGAAGCACTATTTTAACATTACTGGTCTCAGAAACCTGTAAACTGACAATCTTGAGCATTGAAGTCCTAACATCTGTTTTTGTGCATATAACTTCTAAACCATTAAAAACTGTCTCTCTGCATTGCAGAAATCATTTTATTTCATAAGACATAAGCATCTTTCAGTTTGGCAAGATTTGCACTGAATATTGAATGAAGCAGCTTTCTCTCATAGAGAGACAAGCTTTTGAGCAGATTTGGGCTAGATTTCACTTCATTTGACCAGAAACACTATTTTAACATTACTGGTCTCAGAAACCTTTAAACTGACAATCTTGAGCATTGAAGTCCTAACATAACGTTTTGTGAATATAACTTCTAACACATTAAAAACTGTCTTACAGCATTGCAAAAACATTGTGTTTCATAAGGCATAAGCATATTTCAGTTTGGCAAGATTTGCACTGAACATTGAATGAAGCAGCTCTATCTCACAGAGAGACAAGCTTTTAAACAGATTTGGGCTAGATTTCTCTTCATTTGAACAGAAGCACTATTTCAACATTACTGGTCTCAGAAACCTTTAAACTGACAATCTTGAGCATTGAAGTCCTAACATAACGTTTTGTGAATATAACTTCTAACACATTAAAAACTGTCTTACAGCATTGCAAAAACATTGTGTTTCATAAGGCATAAGCATATTTCAGTTTGGCAAGATTTGCACTGAACATTGAATGAAGCAGCTCTATCTCACAGAGAGACAAGCTTTTGAGCAGATTTGGGCTAGATTTCACTTCATTTGAACAGAAGCACTATTTCAACATTACTGGTCTCAGAAACCTGTAAACTGACAATCTTCAGCATTGAAGTCCTAACATAACGTTTTGTGCATATAACTTCTAACACATTAAAAACTGTCTTACAGCATTGCAAAAACATTGTATTTCATAGGGCATAAGCATCTTTCAGTTTGGCAAGATTTGCACTGAACATTGAATGAAGCAGCTCTAACTCACAGAGAGACAAGCTTTTGAGCAGATTTGGGCTAGATTTCACTTCATTTGAACAGAAGCACTATTTTAACATTACTGGTCTCAGAAACCTGTAAACTGACAATCTTGAGCATTGAAGTCCTAACATCTGTTTTTGTGCATATAACTTCTAAACCATTAAAAACTGTCTCTCTGCATTGCAGAAATCATTTTATTTCATAAGACATAAGCATCTTTCAGTTTGGCAAGATTTGCACTGAACATTGAATGAAGCAGCTTTCTCTCATAGAGAGACAAGCTTTTGAGCAGATTTGGGCGAGATTTCACTTCATTTGACCAGAAACACTATTTTAACATTACTGGTCTCAGAAACCTGTAAACTGACAATCTTGAGCATTGAAGTCCTAACATAAGTTTTTGTGCATATAACTTCTAACACATTAAAAACTGTCTTACAGCATTGCAAAAACATTGTATTTCATAAGGCATAAGCATCTTTCAGTTTGGCAAGATTTGCACTGAATATTGAATGAAGCAGCTTTCTCTCATAGAGAGACAATTTTTGAGCAGATTTGGGCTAGATTTCACTTCATTTGAACAGAAGCACTATTTTAACATTACTGGTCTCAGAAACCTGTAAACTGACAATCTTGAGCATTGATGTCCTAACATAACGTTTTGTGCATATAACTTCTAACACATTAAAAACTGTCTTACAGCATTGCAAAAACATTGTATTTCATAAGGCATAAGCATCTTTCAGTTTGGCAAGATTTGCACTGAACATTGAATGAAGCAGCTTTCTCTCATAGAGAGACAAGCTTTTGAGCAGATTTGGGCTAGATTTCACTTCATTTGAACAGAAGCACTATTTCAACATTACTGGTCTCAGAAACCTGTAAACTGACAATCTTGAGCATTGAAGTCCTAACATAACGTTTTGTGCATATAACTTCTAACACATTAAAAACTGTCTTACAGCATTGCAAAAACATTGTATTTCATAAGGCATAAGCATCTTTCAGTTTGGCAAGATTTGCACTGAACATTGAATGAAGCAGCTTTCTCTCATAGAGAGACAAGCTTTTGAGCAGATTTGGGCGAGATTTCACTTCATTTGACCAGACACACTATTTTAACATTACTGGTCTCAGAAACCTGTAAACTGACAATCTTGAGCATTGAAGTCCTAACATAAGTTTTTGTGCATATAACTTCTAACACATTAAAAAATGTCTTACAGCATTGCAAAAACATTGTATTTCATAAGGCATAAGCATCTTTTAGTTTGGCAAGATTTGCACTGAATATTGAATGAAGCAGCTTTCTCTCATAGAGAGACAATCTTTTGAGCAGATTTGGGCTAGATTTCACTTCATTTGAACAGAAGCACTATTTTAACATTACTGGTCTCAGAAACCTGTAAACTGACAATCTTGAGCATTGAAGTCCTAACATAAGGTTTTGTGCATATAACTTCTAACACATTAAAAACTGTCTTACTGCATTTGCAAAAACATTGTATTTCATAAGGCATAAGCATCTTTCAGTTTGGCAAGATTTGCACTAAACATTGAATGAAGCAGCTCTAACTCACAGAGAGACAAGCTTTTGAGCAGATTTGGGCTAGATTTCACTTCATTTGAACAGAAGCACTATTTCAACATTACTGGTCTCAGAAACCTGTAAACTGACAATCTTGAGCATTGAAGTCCTAACATAACGTTTTGTGCATATAACTTCTAACACATTAAAAACTGTCTTACAGCATTGCAAAAACATTGTATTTCATAAGGCATAAGCATCTTTCAGTTTGGCAAGATTTGCACTGAACATTGAATGAAGCAGCTCTAACTCACAGAGAGACAAGCTTTTGAGCAGATTTGGGCTAGATTTCACTTCATTTGAACAGAAGCACTATTTCAACATTACTGGTCTCAGAAACCTGTAAACTGACAATCTTGAGCATTGAAGTCCTAACATACGTTTTTGTGCATATAACTTCTAACACATTAAAAACTGTCTTAAAGCATTGCAAAAACATTGTAATTCACAAGGCATAAGCATCTTTCAGTTTGGCAAGATTTGCACTGAACATTGAATGAAGCAGCTTTCTCTCATAGAGAGACAAGCTTTTGAGCAGATGTGGGCTAGATTTCACTTCATTTGAACAAAAGCAATATTTTAACATTACTGGTCTCAGAAACCTGTAAATAGACAATCTTGAGCATTGAAGTCCTAACATCTGTTTTTGTGCATATAACTTCTAACACATTAAAAACTGTCTCACTGCATTGCAGAAATCATTTTATTTCATAAGACATAAGCATCTTTCAGTTTGGCAAGATTTGCACTGAACATTGAATGAAGCACCTCTAACTCACAGAGAGACAAGCTTTTGAGCAGATTTGGGCTAGATTTCACTTCATTTGAACAGAAGCACTATTTTAACATTACTGGTCTCAGAAACCTGTAAACTGACAATCTTGAGCATTGAAGTCCTAACATAAGGTTTTGTGCATATAACTTCTAACACATTAAAAACTGTCTTACTGCATATGCAAAAACATTGTATTTCATAAGGCATAAGCATCTTTCAGTTTGGCAAGATTTGCACTGAACATTGAATGAAGCAGCTCTAACTCACAGAGAGAGAAGCTTTTGAGCAGATTTGGGCTAGATTTCACTTCATTTGAACAGAAGCACTATTTCAACATTACTGGTCTCAGAAACCTGTAAACTGACAATCTTGAGCATTGAAGTCCTAACATAACGTTTTGTGCATATAACTTCTAACACATTAAAAACTGTCTTACAGCATTGCAAAAACATTGTATTTCATAAGGCATAAGCATCTTTCAGTTTGGCAAGATTTGCACTGAACATTGAATGAAGCAGCTCTAACTCACAGAGAGACAAGCTTTTGAGCAGATTTGGGCTAGATTTCACTTCATTTGAACAGAAGCACTATTTCAACATTACTGGTCTCAGAAACCTGTAAACTGACAATCTTCAGCATTGAAGTCCTAACATAACGTTTTGGGCATATAACTTCTAACACATTAAAAACTGTCTTACAGCATTGCAAAAACATTGTATTTCATAAGGCATAAGCATCTTTCAGTTTGGCAAGATTTGCACTGAACATTGAATGAAGCAGCTCTAACTCACAGAGAGACAAGCTTTTGAGCAGATTTGGGCTAGATTTCACTTCATTTGAACAGAAGCACTATTTTAACATTACTGGTCTCAGAAACCTGTAAACTGACAATCTTGAGCATTGAAGTCCTAACATCTGTTTTTGTGCATATAACTTCTAAACCATTAAAAACTGTCTCTCTGCATTGCAGAAATCATTTTATTTCATAAGACATAAGCATCTTTCAGTTTGGCAAGATTTGCACTGAACATTGAATGAAGCAGCTTTCTCTCATAGAGAGAC